>NC_034412.1:17130069-17430069 GCF_002078875.1 Numida meleagris | reverse complement strand
GCTGGTCACATTCACAGCATAAAATGTTGGCCCAAGTCCCATGTGAATCTAGAAGGGATGGACTACCGACTGATAACATGCAGGGAAAAAAAAGGGACATAATCTTCCCGTTTGAAATTTTGGTCCCACTGATGTGGCATGGGCTCACCTCTTTGTCTCTTGCAGAAAGTTGAACCACTTTGATATCTTTGTTTCTCTTGCAACCTACTGAAGACAAGGGAGAACAAAACAGACTTGAGAATAGTACAGCAAATGATATGGTGGAATGTGGAGGACTTACTGTTTCAGTTAGTAACATTTAATTCCTTTGTAAATAGGCCATGGGTTAAACAGGAAAAAACGGCTCGTCAGTATCTTGTGTTTTTACTTCCTGGCATTGTACAGGTTTGTGAAATCGTTTGATGTGGCTCTGCCACAGTAATTAGTATTATAAGGTTCTGCTTCAACTTTCTCTCTGTATTTCCACTGTAGTTTTTGCAAGAATAAGGGATTGCTTTGTAAAGTTGGGGATATTAGTATAATCATTCTTATGCTCCAGTGGCTTCCATGGAGCTGGACTGCTTTTTATGTTGGTTGAGGGCCTAGTCCACAAAGGTGATAGAAACTGAAGGGTGCAGGGGAATACTCCAAGATTTGCAAGGGCAAAGGAAAGAGGAAAATGGAAAAGAATTTAGAGGATGTAGTTTAGTGCATTTTAACAGTATTTAACTGAAGAATCATGCCTGGTGCCATTAGGAGAGAATTTAATATGCACATAAGTGAACAGTGGAAAAAGTCTAATCACATTAGTGGGCAAGTTGCTGGACTGTGTAAGAAAATTGCAATTTTGTGGAGAATGTGATGTCAGCAGATAAGAGGAGCTAGCACAGGCTAGGAGACAAATACAATTCTTCAAATGAATGCCAAAATAGGAAAAAAAACCTTGGCTAAAAAGGCAAAGAATGTTACAAAAACATAATACTTGTGACAGAAAACTGACAGGGTAATAATGCTCTCTATCAATTGAGTGTGTGATGACTGATTCAATAGCTGTGAAGTTGGTGACATAATCTAGTAGCAATAAAGCCTTTAGCAGCTACCAGTATATTTAAGCTTGCTGTAATTTGTTATAGTAGTCTGATGTGTTATTTTGCTGCTGTATTTTTATCTAATTCAAGATGTTAACAAGCCCTAACAAAAGTTCACGAATGCAAAACTGATTTTTTGTTAGCTCCAATTGTAAGGAGGCCCCTTTGTGCACAACTAATACATTTTAGCCTCTGCATAAGAAAAATGCAAAACCCCATTCAGACTATTCTAGTCATCAGAACACCACGAAAACAGTGAGTGATGCCAAATTAATTTGAAAAGGGAGTAGTCTGACTAATTTGCTCCCTCAAATTGACTAGGTAACAGTAATGACCTTGTATCTCATTAATCCTGATATTTTACCCTTCTATTATATACGTGTGTGTGTGTGTATAGTGAGGAAACAGTACCCTAAGAAAAATAACAAGCAGATAAGCCTAAGAAGAAAATGCATTTCCTGCAAGAGTTCTCAGTAGAAAAATACCTAAAAAGATGTACAAACAAAAGCTAGTTTCCAATTTCTTTTCAGTGTTTTTTGATAAACAAAAGGCTGCCATGGAGGATGTCAAACAATGAGAAAAATCATTAAAAAAATTTTTTATATATTTTGACTGTTTCTAGGGTCCTATATAAGCACCCCTTAACTTGTATAGCTTATGAGCTATTTACACAATGATAATCCGTACAGAACAGTCCCAGAGTAGGCTAGAGTTTTGTTTTTGAATTCTTCAAGGTGATTTCAGGGAATCTCTACTGATATACATCATCTGCAGTTTTGTTTATCAGAAGCTTGAGAAAATATTTAGCTTTGGTATCACTCAGAGCTACAAATTCCAGAAAATATTCCTATAACCCTGTGGATATAAGACTGGATTCCTGGTGTTTCCAAAAGCTTCTTGTGAAATTACTACGAAGATTGGAGTTGTTTTTAATGCAATAGCTGGCCAGCTTTTTTTCCATGGTATTGTCCCAGTTTTTCGAACACAGATAGTTCCTTTGGTTGCAGACTTGAAATAAACCCAGTTTTCAGCAAATGCCAAGAACAGCATTGTGCTATCTATCACCAAGAGAAGTTGTGCTAATCCTACATTTGGAGACCCATCATATCTGAAAAGTTTAATTTCCATGTGATTTGAGCCAATAACTGAAGAATTGGAATAAGTCATTCTAATGCCCAGAAAAAAAGGCCCTAATATTAACAGTGTGAGTTTTAGGAGGCGTGATTTTGTTGTTTGCTTGCTTTTCTTTCCTGGTATTTTATTTTTAATCTGAGTGTTTTAATGAAGTATGAAATATGGTAACAAACTCAAGTCTAAAGGTGAGTTTTTGAGACTTCTTGGGTAGCTAGCTGATCAGATAAAACTTGATATAAAGGTGTTCCTATTTATTTAATGTCAACTATTCACAATTTTCAGTATTTTTCCAGTAAGATTTTTTTCCTTTATTAGTACCTTTTTTTAGATACCATGGTTATTGAAAAGTTGGATCATTCACACTGGCAACAAGAGCACTGTAGATGGGAGCGGGATTTCCCACGTGTGCTGTTCCCAGTATCTGTTACCGCTTATGAGGAGAACTTGATACCCAGTGTGCCAACCCACTGTCAAAATCTGGAGGTAGCAATTTTCTGTTGCAATATCAATGTTAGTGAATAGACATTGACCAGAAGAGGCAGGTGGATAAGCAGAATTTGTAGAAGCTACAAGAGCAACTATTTAGAAAAGATGCCAGCTATAAATACATCACATTGAAACTTAAGTTACAATGTTCAGCCTGTCCAGCCCACTTTTCTGTCTAGGACCTATGTTAACTTTATATACTTAAGACATTATATCATTATTCTTATTTTAGTGCATTTCATGCCTATAGATTTAATGTAAACAGAGGTGCTGACAGGAGCTTCAGTTTAAACAGGTTTAAATGTGAATTTGACTTTATGATTTTCATCAGGGAAAAAGACTAAACAGTTTAAGTTGATTAGATTTTCTTAAAGCTGCAGCTAAATATAATGAAAACCATTTGTGCTTTTTTTTGTGGAGGTGAATAGGAAAAATGAATGTCTCAATGTCAGTGACTGACGGCTTCATGCAATGAATTCTTTTCTTGTGAAACAGACTCAAAACAGTTCCCATTTTTCATAAACTTTTGCAAGTTAGTTTCAGTTTTCTGAACTTCAGAGGTAGCATGGCTTTGCCATTTAAGTGCTTGCTTACTAGAGCTGTGTGTGTTAAATTACTAAAATACAGATTATGCTAAATACTCTTCAAACATTGTTTCCTTGTACTGTGGATGTTTTGGTGATCATTTCTTTCCTTTTTTCATTAAATTTCTCATTTTTTATGGTTATTTATGAAATGTTCTAAAAACTTAAAACCTAGAGCTCTAATTCAAACTGAGCACCTGTTTAAGCACGGACTAACTTCCAAGCATGCTTGGTTACATGAAAAAAGCTATTTTAGCTTATCTGGAACTTGGAAATAGGTAAGTGAATCAGGGTCTGACTAAATTTGTTAAGTGTTTACCAGAGATTATTCTATCAAGTGAGAAATAAGAGGTTCTAAGAGCTTTGATTAGAAAGGGAAAAACATGGCTCTGACACACTGAGATGAATCTTGGAAAACAGCTTGTCAAATTTTCAAGTATGTTGGGACAGGTTCTCTTAAGTGCGATACTTCAAACACTGCAATGTACTACTTCTGGTCAGTGTTCATCCTCATATTTTTTTGTGGGCAAAATAGAATAATAAACAGTGTCTTTTGTATCTTTTTACTTGTTGCTTTATATCATCAATAATTTGCGAAGTCATCTCAAAAATCCTAGGTGCCCACTTTTCCTCTTGAGGCTTAAAGGAATCTAGGACTTTCTGATAGGGAAATACAAAGCTAGCATCATGGTAGCACGAAGCAGTGTAGCTGAACACATAAGGGCCTCTAGGGAAGAGATAAATGGAAGGTGTTGTGAAGCTGCTTTTGAACTTCTTCCAGAATTCTGCAGCACCCTTCCATGGAAGAAAATTATATTGCCATATACAGAATTCCTTTCTGCAAAGATAACATGGGCTGAATTTTGTCCATTTATGCCTTGATGTTTCATTTCCATTGCCTGAAGTCTTAATTTCAGGAAGCCGCCTTATGCAGGGAGCCTTTACCTATGGAACAGAGCTGAGAAACATTCAAAATTTGGTCATTCAAGAGGTCATGCATTTCCAAGTCAGTAATATCTGGAGAGGATATATTTGGCTGCTTCAAAAGCAGCCTTAGTTTTGTTTAAGCTGGGAAAAGACACACAGAAAGATGGAGTTCTGTGTTGTCCAACTCTGCATCAAAATTCAGACTGCATCACTTCCATCCTTCCTGTTGCTTCTCCCCTAGAGACTAGCGAGTCTTTTAGTATATAGGCTACTAAGATTGTTTTCAGCAAAGGAGTAAGAGAGGCAGCAGCAATTTGAAAACTGTTCCTATAGGCGTCTGCCATTTCAACCTGTTTTCACTTAAAACTGGCAGCTAGAGTTGTATGATTTGTCAGGTAACACAACATTCTGGTTGTTAAATTGGAGAAAAATTGATTTGATGGATGAACCACTCACTAGATAAGGAATTGGCTGGATGGTTGCACTCAGAGTTGCAGATAGTGGTTCAATGTCCAAATGGAGAACAATGATGAGTAGTGTTCCTCGGGGATTGGTTTTGGGACCAGTGCCTTTTAATGCCTTTGTAGGTGACATGGACAGTGGGATCGAGTGCATCCTCAGTAAGTCTGCAGACAATACCAAGCTGAGTGGTGCAGCTGACACCCTAGAGAAGGGATGCCATCCAGAGGGACCTGAACAGGTTTGAGAGGTGGGCCCATGCCAACCTCATCAAGTTCAACAAGGCCAAGTGCAATGTCCTTCACATGGGTTTGGGCGATCCCGAGCACAAATACAGACTGAGTGGAGAATGGCTTGAAAGAAGCCCTGAGGAAAAAGAATTTGGGGGTGTTGGTTGATGAAAGATTCAACATGAGCACTTGCAGCCCAGAAGGCCAACTGTATCCTGGGTTTCATCAAGAGAAGCATGACCAGCAAGTTGAGGGAGGTGATTCTGCCCCTCTACTCTGCTCTCACAAGACCCCACCTGGAGTACTGCGTCCAGTTCTGGAGCCCCCAACGCAAGGAGGACATTGAGTTCTTGGAGTAGGTCTGGAAGAGGGCCATGAAGATGATCAAAAGGCTTGAGTACCTCCACTATGGAGACAGGTTGAGAGAGTTGGGGCTCTTCAGCCTGGAAAGAGAAGGCTCTGGGAGGACTTTAGGTCTTCCAGCACCTAAGGGGGACCCACAGGAAAGCTTGTTTATAAACTGGATGAAGGGAAATGGCTTTAAACTGGAAGGGGGTAAATTTAAGATAGATATTAGGAATAAATTCTTTACTTTGAGGATGGTGAGACAGTGGAACATGTTGCCCAGAGCAGTTGTGAATGCCCCCTTCCTGAAGGCATTCAAGGCCAGGCTGGATGGGGCTTTGAGCAACCTGGTCTAATGGGAGGTGTTCCTGCCTATAGCAGAGGGTTGGAACTAGATGATCTTAAAGGTCACTTTCAACCCAGACCATTCTATGATTCTATTCTATGAACAGTGGCTTCTCCAGGCCATGTCTTGTTATTCCCTTCCTTTAACGATATTAGTATGAATTTTTTGTCTGAGAAAATAGGCAGTTAATTCTTTGGTAGTGTACTGAGGTTTATCTTTCAAAACCACTAGGTCATATGCCACCATTTCTCAATCACTCACTTTTAATGACCATATTTCAAGAAGTTATTTAACCCTTTTCTATTTCTAGTTTTTAGAGTAAACTGAAATATTGATTTGACTGAGGGATTCTCGGGAAGTTTCTCCAGAACTATCCCATGGATACATTACTAGGTGACCAACAGCAAAAAAATTTATTAAATTGATAAAATCAAAATATTAATGCTTGCATAAATAAACCTTACAGTGGAGTATGGCTAATACTGGGCCTTCTGACTAGCAACGTGCAGCTGATAATCTATACTGCAGGCATCGTAAGGAAGTGAAATTTGGGAAATAGAGTACTGCCCCTAGCAATTTTAATTTGGAAATTAATACTATAGATTTGGGGCATATATCTTGATGAAAACCAAACCTGAACTTCTGCATAGATTTGCATAAGGGAAACTTAGGAATATGTTCTGATGTTGAAATAAGAAAATGTTCAACCTGGCAGTGACTGAAGTTGAAGAAAAGCTTTTGCCCAGAAGTATCTTTGCTGATAGTGTTTGAGTGTAAGCATTTTCCAGTAAAATGTCTCAATCTATTTCACAATGTTTCCCTTGACTGCAGTTTGTGAATGGATCTAGGAACCCTCAAGTTTGAATAAGCTCCCAAGGTTAGAACAGATTTGTAATATTGCTGATGCTGTCAATACCAGTAAACTACAAACAATAATCATTTAAAGTATTGTGACTATATAGCTAAAATTAAGGGACTTGAGTGTCTTCAGTGTCAGATAATCTTTTAGATCATTGTTTGCCACAAAGCAATCTAAACTATAGTCAAGGGGAATACTGCATCCAAATGCAGATGTTTTTGTCAGCTTGTCACTGGAGTGGGTGTTCGGGATGCTCATGGTAAATGCATTTTGAATGTCATTGCCTTCAGTTACTGAATGGAAATACTACTTCTTGTATTCATAGTTGTACAATATTTTCAAATTGTTAATAATTTCCCCATCACAGTGAGAGAACATCAGCTTTGATCAGAGGTAATTTGGGGGCAGAAAATTGAATATTTTTTTTAACTGCGTACCTACAAAGGATAAGTGCCGTTGAGGCAGTCCGCTACATTCTAGACTGTACCCAACACAAGTCTATTTTCTTTGCAAAGGAAATTTAGGAAAACTTAAACTTTATTTTTATTTTGAAAAGTTGATTCGTCCCCTTCCTGTTCTTGCAAGTTATAGAAATATGCTTACTCAAAAACTCGAGCCTTTCTGTCATGTTTTTAGGAATTATTTAATATTCTTGGCTCCAGTGTGCTATTCTATAGGATAGAAACTCAGAGACAAAAGCTGTGTGTCATTGCAGGGTTGTTTTTTAAAGTTAACTGGATAAAAAAGATTAGATATTATAAACTGTCACTTCTCAGTGCACATTATTAGACTTGCAACATTTTGCTGCAAGCTTATTTGACATCTTCTATTCGTGTTAGAAATCATACAGCTTTTGGACGTTAACTTTTGGGGAAAAAAACTTTCCATAAACTTTCAGTTTAAATTAAGATCCTTGTTATTTTTTTCTTTTTAAGTGTTAACTTCTGTGACTGGTGTGTTTGAATAATTGGCTGTTGGTTCCCTCTGACTTCATGAGAAGTGACATAGCTATATGCCTCAGTTTTCGTTCACCTCTCCATCAACTGATTATGCAAATCTTGTGTTTAAAGCAAGTTTTGAAAGTGAGAAGAGCAGAATAGATTTGTACTGAGTGTATATACACATCAGCTGTTGAAATTAAATTCTTATGAAGTTAGTTGTGGAGAAAATAAGAGAGCATACAAGCTACTTTGAGCAACAGGCTCTCAAACTGTTTTTTTGGCTTTGTTTTTTACCAGATTAAAAACTTCTGATTAGTTCTGTCATCCTCTAATATTTTAGACCATATTTTCTGGCACCACTTCCTTCACTTCTTGGACATTTTTTGAGCATAAAATAAGAGTGTAGCAGCTTCCATACTTGCCAGGCCTACCATAGGAAAGATCCTTGGGGATGACTGTATTGCAGTATTTGGAAACATATCCCTCTTGTGTTGCTAGATTTCAAGTTTCCAAGGATATCTTTGGATAGCTCCACTATTAGATTTATTCAGAAAGTCAGAGAGGTCAG
The DNA here is from genome assembly GCF_002078875.1 of Numida meleagris. NCBI lineage: Eukaryota > Metazoa > Chordata > Aves > Galliformes > Numididae > Numida > Numida meleagris. The sequence goes on along the minus strand of NC_034412.1, from coordinate 17,422,123 downwards.
TGAGTGCATGGGAAAGAGGATCTGTAGAAAAAGTAAAGGCAGCCCTCTGTAATGATTCATTCCAGCAAGAGATTTTGACCTAATAAAAATTACTCTGGAACGAGTGCTTGGACTGTTGCCATACAGCTCTTTCAGATATTAAAACTACATAACTAACAAAGGTTTTTGTTCTCACTATATATCTAATTCAATATCTACCTTGTTTTACTGAAATTGATAAATTGGATAAACTGGCTTGGAAGAAAGATTTTTCTGGAAGCATCAGTTCCTGAACTGTTCCAGTGTTTGGCTGGGTAGCACATGGACTGCAGAGCTACAAAAGAATACGCAAAGGCAAATGGTCCTCCCTCCTGCTTCAATTGAGGGAGTTTCCATGAAACTTATTGTCTAATATGCCCTAGATCACTACAATAATAATGTGTTTTCTTTTGGAGACCGGAGATGCTAAATACCTGTGTTTAATCAAGGCTTATTGTTTAGTAGTGGGGTTGGTCTGTATGTTTGGTTATTACTAGAGACAGTGTGAAAAATCTGGCACAGTAACTTAAGTGGTAAGTGGATTTTCTCTTCCATAAAATGACCATCTCTCTGTAAGCTATCTAAACTGTGAAAGCTTGCTTGGAGACTCACCAAATATAACATTGCTATTAACTTCCTCTTAGCTTAGCCATAATTGCTTCATGATCTGGAATGCACAACTCAGACCGGCTTTACTGAAACACAAATCCTCTGTTCTTGCAGTGTATAATAAAATAATGAGTAAATAACAGAAATTTTTCTAATTATAAAGAAGTTTCTCTTTCTGTAAAGACCTTCTAGTGGAAAGTAATAGATATGTTTTAGAAGAGAGATCACCAATGACCTTTGACACAACATTAAAAATTTGTTTGAATCCAATCCATGCGTTCATTTGTAAAATACACAGTTAACTAGATCTTAAACAAAAGACAACAAACAGCTGGACACTTAAGAATTAGCAATAAAATTGGTCATAACCACTTTTTTAGCCTTGTATGAGAAATCAGCTTGTGTACCTTTTATATAAGTTTTTATGCATTCACAGGAACATACTATTCAATATGCTTTAGGCTGTGTCTTCACATCTGCCATACCTTCCCTGATAAACAAAGGCCATATAGACTGCATTGCAATTTGGAACCTTTGTTTCTAGATTATTTTCTCTGAAATTTTATAATAGGTCTCATTTCAAAACCTGTGCTGTACCTTGTGTAACTAAGCACAAGCTTGGAAGGATGGCAGAGAGCATGGATTTTTAAATTACTTAAAGCTCTCATGATCATGGATTTTTTTTTTGTTTCTACATGTTAGTACACAAAAACTACAAAAACAGTTTTGAAAAATGTAATGGATGTTTTTGCTGGTGGCTGCCATAAAATACTCTGCAATTAATGAACAGTCTCACTAAAATTTAACACATCTGAGTCTGATTGCAAACCCTTCAGCTACGGGGAGCAGTTGCGTATACCTATGATACTTAGCAAATGATTGATGTTCGAAGTAATCTCAAGCTTCACCTCAATTTAAATGTCCCATATCTTCTGCCTAAGCCAGGACAGGTGTTCTATATGTAGCATAAGACCTTCAGAAACGTGAAGGGCTTGTTTTACTGCAGTGTGTAAATGTACACTGCAGGTTTCTTTCCCCGCAGCCTTTCCATGTCCTTTAAGTACTTGCTGAGCTCCACATACATCTCGCTGCAAAATTAGACATCCCAAACAAAGGTAAATTTAGTGTCTGTGCAAAGTGGGGGTGTCGTCTGATTTGTGTTTGGTTGTAAAGTGTGGATATGGATGTCTGAGCCATCCATCTGTGTTACTGTTACAGTCAGTAAATAAGTGGAGCTGTTCATCTGTTTCAAATGTCTACCTCGATATGAGAGGAATTATGCCCTTAAAATCTCTGATTATACTTGTTTTGCTTCCAAGAATCCTCTTTCTGAGGAGAAAGATTAGGATATTTGTAGGGGAAGGGGTTTTGTTTTTCTTCTTTTGTTGTTGATTTAAATAAACATGAAAATGAGGAGGAGGAAGGTGCGAACAACAAAAAAAACACTGAATTTCTGATCAAGAAACATATCTTGTTGTACTGATATAGAGCACTACCTAATCCAGCGATGTAAACCACACAGGTACAGAAGTGTGATAAGAAAGTTACATTGACCGCAGAATTATTATTCAAGGCTGGACATGGCTCTGGGCAGCCCGATCTAGTGGCTGGTGACCCTGCCCACGGTGGGGGGGTTGAAACTAAATGATCTTTGAGGTCCTTTTCAACCCAGGCCATTCTATGATTAAAAACATTGTATAACAGAACTTTATGACCTTCCACTACTATGTGGCTTAGAGTTCATAACAGTATTTACACTAATTTGGGAGGGAACAATGAAAACACTTTAATAATATTGTTCATAGTTATGCCTAAAATGGCATCAGCAGTATAGCTTATTACAAACTTCAGACAAGAAACGTTATGAAATCTAGAAGCTCATATACACACATGTAATGCTAGTAACTGTAGGGTTTTATTTTATAAGCGTTCACTTTAACACTACACTACAAAAATGTAACGCTTCACTATTGCTATTCTCACATTTCATAACAGTGGACAGAGAATTCTATTATCATCTTCTCCAGAATTTATGAAATGTCTACACTGAAGGGAATATATAACGCACAAAGTAAATTGTCTGCTGGCACAAAGTAAATTGTCACTTTCATGTTTATTGGACTCAGAAACAACTGTTTTGAAAAGGATCCCATACTAACACGTGCTGAGTAGAGACTGTGTCAGGTAATGTCCAGTTACATCTTGGTTTGAAAAGAAAGAGAAAGAATGTGCATTTCAGGTTCTGCTTTTTCCTGCCAGCCCAATTTGGTGTGAGGTTTTCTAATGTCCTTAAGTATTAAAAAAAAAAAAAAATCCTTCCGTAATCCTTTCTTATTAGCTTAATGAAGTCTACATACACCTCAGCTCCCCTCCCTTCATGGGGTTTAGTGAAGACTAGAAGTCATCTTCTCTCGTGCTCTGGGTATGATGTTAATGTAGGATTTCCAGAGAGGGGTTTAAGCTGTTTTTGTCTCCGTAGGTATCCCATGTCTTCCATATCACAAACCAACAAAATTTTAAATTCTCTAGCCTGTGGATATCTCTAATCAGATAAGAGGGCTTGATAAAAAGTAGTTTAAAATTTTGCCTTTTTATAAAGATTGTTTTTAAATAAACTACTCTATAAACTTTGAATCATCAGGATACAAATAGCTGCTCACCAACCATTAATTCTTACTGAACTGTTTCTCAGCGCTACTGGGAGACAGTAATTGAAGACCCTTTCCATCCACAGAGTCGGCCACAAGTGGTTCAAAGGCTTAAAGTAGCTTCATAAGTTTGACATATGCTTACCTGAATTAGAGTTTTCTTGCTCCAACTTTCACCGCTTATTCATGTGACTATTAAAATGGTAGCTTTGTATTTTTAATCAAACTCTGCACTTATTTAGATTACTACCAATAAGAACATGTAACTAAATTTTTTTTGTATCAGATATTTTTGTAATTACAAAGGCTTTAAGAAAATCTGTCATAAGCCGAATTCTATTTAGCTAAACTTATTGGTTATTAATTGCGTTGAGCAAAGGACATTAATCTAATTCTCATTATAATCTTCTTTGCCTTGTAACTGTGCAGTCTAGAATTCCCTCACAAAAAAATACATATCCACAATTTACTAAACATCTAAACAGCTTATAATGGTGTATGTACTTAATTTTTATCACAGGAGCAATCCTTTAGAAGATTGAATTTAGGCTTATGTACCTAAATGACACCAAAATAGCCTTTTATGTTTATGTTAGATTTCCTAAATTAAGTAATGTGAGTCTTATGTCTCTGGAAGTGTAAGTATTAGGTCATTCAATATATTAGTTTGTGGAAACATTCTCCTGTTCCTACATATGTCTGCTCTGAATACTAATTTAGCAATGTTATAAATATTGACTGCCTTGCTAAAAAGCAAGTATATGGTAAATGTAGTGAATAATTATGACTTTCATCAGATCTGTGAGAGCTATAATGGGTTTAGGTATCTCCTAGATGGAGAACGGATCTGTAGATTCATTTCTTATCTTGATCTTTACTAAGATATTGTTAGCTTATATATGAAGCTGGGATGAAAATAGTGTAGAAAGAAATTATCAAAGAATCAGAGAATCTGTATACATTCAACCACAATGAGTAGAAAACTTTGCAAGCTGGAAGTGTAAATGCACTTCAGTATATTTAAATACACCTGTTTATTACCCGGAGGTCTTCCCAAATACAATGGACTTCTTTGTAGGTAAATCCTTTCTCAGGATCAAAGCTTAAATAACTTGAAATGTTCATATTCATTCCACTAAATAATACATTAAAATGCTTTCTTACCAGTGTGGATTATAGCCTAGCCTTTGATGAACAGCAGAATGTTGTTCAACACCACTGTTAAAGAGCTTCTAGCATAACAACTTATGCCTACATAAGCAAACAATTTGTCAAGCAGGAAAGAAGAATTTTGGTTCTGTGCCATCTTCCTGTTTGAAATCTTGTCCCACTTGCGGCACAAAAGGATTAATTTTGCACTTAACAGGGCAGGAGAAATTGTTGCCAAAACTGCTATCTCAGTTGCCACATTATTTGTTTTTATTGCCATAGTTTTGCAATGAGGTTTTAGAATTTTACACTCTTCAGAAAATATATATATATGTACATATATTTTTTCTCTCTGTGTGTATATATATATTTTCTTATATATAATATATATTTATATATATAAATGGAAGCTGCTACAATAAAAGAGGCCCAAGAAATTTGAGAAGACTGAGGCAAAGCTTTTCTCACTAGCATGTTCTTATTCTGAAAATCTGCATTTCTCTCTGTTAATATAAAATACCAGTTGGGAGGGGTGCGTGGAGATTTAATCAGTGGGGTGGTCAGGGAAAAGCATGGAGAGAGACTGAAGAGATGGAGAGGGGTTTTGTTGATGTCAATAGAAAACCCAAATTAATACTAATTATGTAATTTTATTACCATAGCATTCATGATCTGTTGATCAGAAGCATTGTGTTTAAAGCAGTGTATGACTAGAGCAGAAGTGTTTCTGATCCCAAAGAGCTTTTGGTTTAAGTGTAAAAAAAAATCGAATGGTTAAAGATGTCTGAGAACAAGAGTGAAACATTGTGGGTCAATACTGTGTACAACTTAGAAAAAATGTTTCAGAATCCAGCAAACCGGTGATGTAGAATGGTGAGCTCATCAGAAAAAGTTTTGGTATTTCACACACACACAAAAGTTCCTGTTAAGGAATTAATCAGGAGTATATCTTAAGTTACAGTCATTTGTTGATAGCAAAATATCCATGTCCAGCCTCATGTGTATGCAGTCTGTGCTTTAGGAAGCAACAGGAGTCAGTTAACAGCCAGCTTTTCATAATCTTCTTTACTGTCCTGAACCATAAGTAAAGTTAAAAATTAAAAAAAAACATGACTTGTTTCTCTGGGTCGCGTTCATCAGGTGTTCGCTCCCTGGAAATATTTTCCTCCTAAAAATGCTTGGTGACCATCTTCCTTTTGTTCTTGTGTTGCTGGCTTTTGCGATCTGTTCATATTTCCCTGCCCTGCTTTCTTCTCATTTGTTTCCAGCAAACAAAAAGCAGTGGGTGACGATTGAGCCAAACACTTCAGCAAATGGCTCACCCCTTCCTTGGCACTCAGCTCACAGAAGAGATTGAAAAGACTTCCCATACTGAGAAATGGGGGACAGTAGAGAGACCTCTGGACTTCGTTATGGAAGATTTTGACTGTAGTCTGATTCTAAGGAAACAAAATACCTGATTCTCAGGTGCTGGGTAATGTGCGGAGCAAGGACTGGCTTTCTTAGCTTGTTCAGCTGCTGCACTGCAGGGACTGCAACATTATCCTCTCTTCTGAATGCTTTATTAGCAGAAACTACTGCAGAGATACAGAAAATTCTCTTAGACTATATGCACTTCAGAAAAAGTGTGCAGTGCACTTTATTGCACAGCATCTCAGTAATTCCCTTAGCTTGGATTTGGCCTTGGAACACTCTAGCAGCCTGAAAGTCTTTTACAGCTGAAGTATTTGATACTCTGTAGCCTTCTTGAACCACAGTTGCTACCTTAGCAAGGAAGTCGCTCCTTTTTCTTTTGCCTGGTAAGATGGTGAACCTTGTGCTTGTGTTGAGACTGCCCTCCTTCTTCATAGAACAAGTATTCTACTTTTTTAACTGAGAACCGCCTGTGAAATGTCTGTCACATTGCAGAAGAATGACAGTGCTGCATAATAGTTAGTTGATTTGTGAAGGACAACTCCCAAAATGCAATTCCCTCTTATTACTGTGATTCTGTGACAGGAACAAAATTTATTTAAAACAGCAGGTGATTACAAAGAGGCTTAAATTCTGTTATCAGTCTGGTCCAGTTTTGATTCCATTTTATTTCATTTGGTCAAGGCAGTGCATACTTTTCCCGTGATCATAATGCTGATTTCTTTACGCCTTTACAGTCTTTTGTTTCACCTTTAGAGATCTATTACTTTTTCCTATGGTGTACATATGATTTGGAAAGCCAAAATTCATGAGAGAATCTCTGAGACAGACAATGGCTTTAATTTAAACCAGCAAAGAAGGACTTGTTTAAAGTGTTGCAAAGCTCCAGTGCTTAGAAGTCTTGAGTTAGGCCCCCAGAAACTCAGTAGAGGCTTGATGATTAGGGAGGTTTAAATAGTAGCATTTTGTATTTATTTGGCTTGTGGATTGAATTGCTTAGGAGTCATGCTATTAAGTTTTTGCCCCACCGTTAAGAGTGCAAGTAGTATTTTTTTAACCAAAAGAGTACAGGATTTGTCAAATTGCATGATTTCACAAGCTGAAAATATCAAATGTTGTTCAACTCAAAATAAAATTCTGGGAATTTGCAGCATTGAAATTATGGCCAAGCTCTTCAGCTCAGCATTGGCATGGATGGAATCACTGCAATACAAATTTGACTGTGAATGTGGGCTATCTCTATTCATGTATGATGTGATTCCTCTTTGTTGCGCATTGGATTTCTGGAACAATTTGTATTTACTCAACTGTTCTAGTACCCTGATCATGGTACCTTAGTAGCAGAGATCCCCCTGCCGTGTTCCTTGCAGTGCTTCTTACTTGTAAGCTGTAGAAAACTTTATGTCAAAAATTGTGAATTTTATATGTGCATTGATGTATTCTCCTTGAAAGAATTCTGCTGCGTTTCTGTGGGAGAAGACCATAAGAGCTTTCATGGAAGACGCCTCATTGCTTGAGAATGGGACTGGGAGAAGAATGGGACAGATTGTTTAGCAGGGTCTGCTGAGATAAGCCAAGAGGAAATGGTTTCAAACTAAAGGAGGGCAGATCTGGCCTGTGTATAAGAAAGGTCCCTTCCAACTCAAATGATTCTATTCTATGATTATACTTTACAAAAGAAATTGCTATGGCCAAGACTCAAAGCCAGCAGTTCTCTCAGAGGAAGGATTCTGTCAGTTAAGTTACAAAATGAAATTGTTTTTAAATTCAGAGCTGAACTTCAGCTATCATTCTGGCACAACTCCATCAATTTAATTGGAAGCAAAACTGCAGCACATACATTAATCATTTTTTCCAACACCATGTTTATTCATTTACTTTCTGCCACTGCTGGGTAAGAGATTTTGGCAAGAAGGTATCATGTTTGGCAAAAAGCATTCTTCCACGCGGTGTATGTATGTTGCATGTAATATATATGCAATGATCTGCATAAATGCTTTAACTGGAGTCGATCAGAAGTGATTTAATGCTTCTGGTAATAAAAAACAACACACTGAGTTAAATTTTCAAGAGAGTTCAGCATTCAGCAGTTCCCAGTGAAATGTATGCCCAGCCTACCTGTGAATAATAGCCCTTATTTGGTGCATGTCAGAGCTGAGCTCCCAGTTTTAGGCAATGAGCTTCTGCAAATCAAAGTATATTTTCCATAGGCATATCTCTAGTTGTTTCCTGTCTTTCTCCGAAGGACAATTCCTACTTGTCATTGAAAAATGCTGTTAAGTGTCTTAAGTGCTTACGTGCTGTCTGCTTCTTGCTTCATGATTTTTCTTCAAATGGGAATGGTTCTTTTTATGTTGTATTTTTTTTGTTTGTTATGCTGCTACTGTGTTGCTTTTTTCTGAAAAGAAAAGTGTAACTACTCATTGTCCCTGATGTCCATTTTCAGAAGGTTATGTGTAGTAGTATTTCTCATGTTTTGTGATGACTTTTTTGTCATTTATTCTGGATTTTTTTTCTCTTTTCTGGCCACTGCAAGTCAACAGGAGTGTTCAGTGAGGAGGAGGGGGAAGCAGGGTGAGTTGTGTGAGGCTACACCTCTTACCAGTAGCAGAGCTGGGGTCAGCTTTCAGGACCTGCTACACCCGGCTCTCCAGATGCATCTGCTTCATTGACTGTGCCAAAATATGGCACTGAGAAGGCCAGGAAGACAATGCTATTTGTCTGTTTTGTCTGTTATACTGCAAGGAGGGAAAATACTACTTAAAGATTTAATGAGAAGTCCACACTTTATCATCTAGTCCTAGACTGAATGATTTGCGCTGTATACTGCAAATGTCTTACAGGTATTGCCTGAACTGACATTAACCATACCTGTGGTCCCACTCATGTTGTTCCCTGCCATCTTGGCATGCTTGCCATTAGTGGAATTTGAGGTGTGAAATGTTTGCTTGAAGTATTCATCAGGGTCCTCCATCAGAAAGAACTGAGCTTCTGTTCAAGTTCTGGAAAGGAGTGTGGAAGTCTTGCCCTTGTTGCAACCTAGACATCAACATTGCAGTGAACTGTGAATATACCTTGACAAAAACAAACCAACCAAAGGTCCTATATCTGTGTCTGTCTACATTTTTCTCCCTTTAATTGTAATTTTAGTTTTCTTCAAATTGACACTTTGGATCGGAGTTTTTGCAGTTTCCTTAGGATTTTCACGTGATGCAGGGCAGTACCAAGGGACCAAAACTGCATGTTTTACTTTGATAAAATACCCATTCAGAGGGAACATTATTTTTTTTTTCAGACTAATATTTTGCAGTATTTCTGCTATTGTATTTCTTTTTAACACATGACCCATTAGAAGTACCCTGAGGCCATATTTATGACATGTTGCAGAACAAGTAGATTTGGTTGTGTCCTTTGTAACTAAAGCTAGACAGATTTCTACCTTGTTGCATATAGAGTAACATGAAGTTTAATTTGACTAATTTAATTCCAAGCTTTGAAAAAAAAAAAAAAGTGGGGAAAATGCAGTAATATGCAGTAATCAACAAAACATAAATGATTATTTCCCTAAAGCCAAAATGTCACTATGTAAAAATTAGGTTATTCTTTGATTAGAGATTCTAGGATTAGGTTTCTCTTTTTATTCTCCTGTATTTGTTCCTTGGTAACTTTTTCTCCTTATAAATTTTGGGGGAAATGTCTCTATGAAAATATTCAAATGCAAGCAGAAATTGTTTTTCACTAGAAATAAAATAGGAGACCTCTTCAAGTGTGTGAGGTGGTTTTTCTTGTAAATTTTATGCAAAACATATTATTCAGGCAGCTATTTCTACTTAAGATAAAGCCAAGCAAGGAAAGAAAAGGATGTAAATTTTCTCATTTGCAATGGACAGAATGAGTAGAAAAGAAATGAAGTTTTCTTTAGAGAGTCTTTATACCGTAGAGGATAAAAAGTACATTTAGTGTATCTGTTTTTAAATAATTAACACAGAGTACCAAATCCTCTGTCTTCAAAATCAAAGTATTCTTGTCTAAACCAAACATGTATGAATATTTGGTATGAAGCATTCCGTTTTTAAAAGATAATCAACAAACAAAAACATTTACTTCTGGGGCTGGAGTAAGAGATGCAGAACTGTACCACAGAGCTCTCCAAAACTTTCCCAAAAAATCTTCACAATTTTCCCCTTACTTATTAGTGGTCATATTTTAAGCTTTTCTTTGCCACTGTGCAGGTTAAACACTTTGTTCAAAAAATGAAAGCTGACTCCTAACCCTACGAGTTTAAAGAAAAATTACTATGGCAGTCACTCTGCTGAAGGAAATCATGTTTTTGTTGATCCTTAGTCTGGAAGGTAATTCTTTAGCTCTGTATTAAGGTACAGGTTATCTTTTGAGAGTATTCTGGAAGTTACTTTTTCATTCCCCCTTGCCCCAGTGTCCATGCACTCCCTCTCTGGATTAAACAAACCTAAATACCCATGTAAAGGGTCTGAATATGTACAATTTCAGTGTCTCTCTAACAACCACAGGGCATAGATGTGTTACTGACAACTGGAACTGAAATAATCACAGGCAGAACTTGATTTGAAATGCAGTGTTTATGTTAGGTCCACGAAGGAGGAGAGAAAGTAATTCTAACACACACAAATGGTAGTCAAGTGCCTGCCTTTCTTTTGTAGTCGCCGTCTTCTGTTTCAAAGATAACTGGTAAAAAGTTCCATGGTTCATGTCCTTCCTGTGCTACATTCTCTGCCAGTAGACATTTTTTTTACTGATACAGGCACGCGTGTATGGATGTGGAAAGCTCCAGTAAGGAATGAATACACAGGAATGCCACAGGCAAAGGCAGAGGCTGCAAGAGTCAGGCTGTAGTAGAAGATTCAGAATTAATTTTTCAAGCAGTCTAACAATTGGATTGTTTCATTTTACCAGACTGCTCTTCTAAGTAAATGTTTGTTCCTCTGCCTTTGAAAGGATGAACTGAGTTTCATCCTCATTAATAGGATTTGCATTACATATTCAGAATTTCATAGAATTTATTTTTTACAAGGTCTCAATGTGGACAGCTGAGAAGAGCCTTGGAAATGGTATGCCTCTCATAGAAATCCTTCTGCAACTGATTGGTGGTGATTAATGTTCCTGCCTGCCCTTCTATCTGAAGGTCTGCCACCGGAGTACTAGCTATCTCCTCAGGGTTAACACCACCAAGAGGGAACGCAGTGTTGTTCCCAGGGCCAGCTCAGTACAAGCCTCGCTCAAGGAGAGAGGCCTCCTGCATGGAACAGACAGATGAACAAAGAACAGGAAGGTTGATCTCTGATATGAGGAGGGGTGGGAAGACTGAGCTGCAGTTTCTGCCTTTCACTTTCTGTCACTGTCTTCACTAACTTCAGCAGTCGCTTAATATGTGTAGCTCAGTTGCAGGTTACCAAAGTGAAGCTAACACACAGAAGCATTGATCAGAAACCTGTTCATGCAGAAATGATGCTTACATCAAAACTAACAGAGATAAGTAGCTTTAATAAGATAGATGGTTGTGAAGTTTAGATAGACATCAGAATCTTGCATTTTCTGCCTTTGGTTGTATCAGCTTAGTAGGGCATAACCACATAGCTAGCTATTGTGGAAATCATTTAAAAGAGTTATTATTCACATATCTATTATAAATTGCATCAATAAGTCTTTGCTATTATACAATAACTGAAAATGGCTGTATGTATAAACTAAAACTAATCATTCCCGTATGAAATTCATCTGTCTAAACATATAAATGAAAGCCAAACATACATGTATATTTCTAATATTAATTTGATACTCTCTATATAGCAGGTACATCCTATCCATGTTCCCAGTACTTAATTCATTCATCACAGTACCATAGCCAGGTATATCTTGTGACGACTGGTAACTGTAATTCTCTGGTAAGAGTAGCTGTTCTGGATCATTTGGGGCTAAATATTCTGTAACTGAGTTATAACTGAATTCTTGCTGAAGTTCTTGATTTTAGCTGATTTTTATAGTCTGTTGTGTTGGCAACTGAAGTAGTATGGAGCTTCTTCAGGTCAGTTGTGCCTCCTACTGTTTATTCTTATTCCAAAATTTCTGCTAAGGTTAAGGACTTATCTTTTGCATGTTTTACAGCAGTGAGCACCTATAACAGCAACGGTTAGTTCTGAAAAATATAGCAAAAGTCTGTGATGTTTCTCTCTGATGTATTCTTTTTCTCCTACAGACATACTTGGATCCCAGGTAAACACAGTAAGCCACATCTACTATCCTATGCACAAAGCTGAATCAGTTCAGACTTTCTTCTATGACTGTTCATATTCAAGGACTCCTCGTTCTGTGAAAACTGAAATTACCCATTACTTGAGCAGGATTTCCTCATTTAGTGCTTGATGGCACAAAAACCATGCAATGTTTTCTGTTGAAAAAAAAAAAAAAAAAAAAGGAAATTTCTTTAATATTTTTAATGGAGCTATAGCTTTAAAACAGCCTCCCGCCAAACAGCAAAAAAACAGAACTTAAAATCTTTGCTCACTGGAATAAAATATAATGATCTCTTAGATTTTGCAGTAAACTGATATTACTCCGCTTTATCCAATCTAACACACTTTCACAGAAACCTATTCTACCAGTATAACCCCCTGACATAGAGTTAATTTAGAGATTTGAGAGTATGATGCAATATCAGCTGCGTTTGCACAACTCATCACTGTTTTCATTTGAAATCTCTCATTAGGACTCATATTACTGTTTGGTAACTTACTTGATTATTTTCAATGAATAGGTTGAGTTGGTAAACTTCTAGTTATATTCAATATGCTGGCTGTAAAAAGAGATGCTGAAGATCGCACTGGGTATAAAATGATAACATTATATGAAAATTAACGTTTCAAGCTAAGATACTAATTGAATATTCCAGGTTTACAAAACAAAAATAGATTTCTGTACACAAAGAAATGAAAAGTTATAGCGTCTACATTATTTTCTTCTGATGCAATTTTTTTTAGAAGGACTGAATCCCTTCTTAATTTTTTTGGAAGGAACATGTGAGAAATTCATTTAAATGTCTTTAAATACCACCCAGAATGTGCTTGATTAACATTTTTGTGTTTTAAAATGTGTATGTTTTATAACATCCAAGAAAAGCCTGAAAAAAATCACTTGTAAAAAGTGAATTAATTTTTAGCAGTGAGTTCTTTATTTTATAAACCCCTTATATGCCGTATTCCCAGATAGTCTGCAACTAGTTTTGAAGTTGAGTTTTCTTCCATTATTACATTAAATTTTATTCTAGTTAAAGCATAAACCATCCATCCACTTGTTTCCCATTAAAGCTATTGTACAGAAGAAATATGAAGTAAATTAAATCATCCTTTTATGTTTTTTCTCCTTAACTCTTTTCAATAAGTCATTTTAAAATGAATAAAAATCTGAAACTTAACATTGTTCAAAACAGTTTTTATATTCTTAAAATACATTTTCTTACCATTTACAGTAGTTTAAATGATTTAGTTACACTTAAAATATTTTCAAAAGGTCCCACAGATTTCTGTATGAAGTATTATTTTGATCTGTCAGTGTAATATGCTGACTTCATAAAAATACGACTAACCAAAACTGAAAACATGGAGATTACTTTGCACTTGTTCTCTTTATATACTGAAAATTTAAGTGACCATGTGTCCAAGGGAAAAAGAAAACTGAACTACAGCATATGCAATTAAGAATATCTTTTAGATACCAAAATTGCTGACTGCTGAAACTGAGTCAATAGAGTTCATATTAATTGAAATTTGGCAGTGTATAGGGCAAATGTTAAGTTGAAATAGACAGCATTTTAAATCTGTTTTGCCATTCAGATGCATATAATCCACTGAGTTCTGACAAATGTGGGCCTTGTAGACCTTACAGATTCAGCCCAGGGTTCGACCAGTCAGGTTAGATTTCCTGACCCACTTCTGCTACTCTGATTGTGACCATTGCTCAGAGGAGGGAAAAAAAAAAAAAGAAAAAAAAACCAGCATGCACACACACACACTCGGACCTCAAAAAGTATCTTTGTGGAGGTGATATTTTTTTTAGTAAAAATTCTAATTCAATCTGTTAGAAAACTTGAATCTTATTTTCAGTGTTTTGGTGGGGACTTTTAATTTTAAAAAATAATAATGATTTTGAGAATGAAAACCATGTTAATCGTGTAAGAGTATTGAATTTTGCTTGCATTGAAGTAGAATCGTTAATTTCCTTCTTTGGACAAAACTATTGGCTTATTTCTTTTTAAATGTGAAGCAGGAGAGAAAAACAGTGATAAAGCATCTAGTTTGTGGTCAGAGCGGAGAAGTCATAGAAATGCATGTGAAAAAGGGAAATGTGCGTGAGCTTGAACACAGGAGTTGTGAACAACCCAGCAGAACAGATCCTCACCACTTTGGCAGATCCCCCAAAGAGCCGTGCTTGGGGGACCGGCTGGAGGTCCCCTCCGAACATCCTGGTGTTTCAACAGCGAAGTTGTGCTGTGGTCCAGATAACATTCTGCAGGATACAAAAGGATGAAAAATCTACTTTATATTTCTTTCTAGGGGAAAAAAAAAACAAGCTAATCTCATATGAAACTTCCATATTTCTTCACCTGACTGTTTTTATATATATGTGATGTACATATGGGATACTTTTGTCTTGAACATCTGTTGTGAGATTAAAATAAGATCTTAATTTCTGGTATGCAATTGATGTTCAAAAAATGTAGGATAGAGCGCGTTATTAGCTATCTGCTGGTTGACAAGAGGGCAGGATTAGGTTTCTTTAAGGGAATTACACTTTTGATGACCCCGCTACATATAAAACATGTTAGCTAATGGGGGTGCAGAGGGGGCAGATTTAAGTGTTTGATCAGGAAATCCTGCATGAGCATATTGGATGGAAATTTGATTAGTAACCTTAGTGACAAGGGGATCAGATCCACTCTCTACATACAATCAGATCTGGCAGTACATGCTTTTTTGTCTCTTTGAAGGAAGGGAACATTTGTACAGAATCAAGACAGTGTATTGGATAATTTAAAAAGCTGTTACATATTGAAACCTGGAAAATCACCTTTTTGATTTTATTTTGGAAATATGCTTGCAGTTATCCTGGTGATTTTTTTATAGTGGTGTTTTTTTTGTTTGTTTTGTTTTGTTTTTTGTTTTGTTTTGGTTTTTTTGAGAAGGGGAAGAAAAGAGTAAGGCTTTAGCATTTACAAGAAACAGTATTCTGAAAAACAGGCTTTTTCTAAAACCAACTTTTTTTTGCCTCACTGTTGTAAAGAATGTTGGAAAAGGAACTGATGAGAAAAATAATAATTTTATCTATATTTACTTTATATTTGTGCTACAGTATCATTATGCTTTTATACTGGTTGTAAGCATTACATCTTTTGGGAAAGTTGATTTCGTTTTGAAAGTCTGTTTATTTTTTTAGATCATTAAAGAAGGCTATCACATTTTTAACTAATGTGTTAAAAATAAATATTTCTGTGTTTTGATAACAAAGCTCTTTTATTTGTACTTGATTTTTGAGGGGAGCTCAAACTGTAGAAATCAAAGGTCTCCCTTTTCTTTGGTGAGAAGTGTAAATTGAGGATGATAATGTGGCAATGCTGATTCGCACTAGCCAAGCATCTGGACTCAACTGTTTGTTTTAGAAAGAGAGAGGGAAAAACAAACTACCTCCTACTCTCAAATACCTTGTGCATAAAGAAGAGCAATGCTGAGTGTATCTGCACAAAACATTCAGTACAGAAGCATCCCAACCATATTTTGCTTATGCTGCTGCCTCTATACACTGTGAGAATAAAGCAGCTCATTGAATCTATTCAGTCTTGTTATCTGGGAAGAGCTGCACGTTCTCAGCTTCGCAACGAGAGGGAGGAGTGAGGTCTGGTGGAGCACGGGCATTGCAGGCAGGAGGTCCTGCTGGTACTGTGCCACGGTGCAGAGCAGAAGAGTCAGGTCCAAATGCTGGCTCTGCTACTGACCTCAAACAAGTCATTTCCTAGGTCTTTGCTCCTTCTTTCACTGATCTACTCCATTCTGATTTCCAGTCACTGAGGGATGGGATGAGAGCTGAGTGTGTCTACATGTCAGTACAGCATTTAGTATCAGTGGCTCTCAGGCTGTGGTTGAGTGTCAGTATTATCAATAAGTTTCAGTTATCACAGAGAATCCTGGCACCTGGCAAGACAGATTGTTCTGTGTTTTAAGCTGGGTATATACTTCAGCTCTCAATTACTTTGGATTTTTGTGTTTTAAGGATAATGCTATGCGAATTCAGTTCTTAAAATCAGCATTTGAGTTAAAAAGGGAGAAACACATCAAATGTTCCAGTGTGTTGTGGAAAAAAGTACTCAGAGTAAAGTCCACTGCTAGAAGTAATTAAGTAATAACATCTGATGACACAAGGACTGTCATCTGTTTAAACTCAGAAAACTGGATAGCTCAAGGAGCCTAGATATCAGATAACAGGAACGCCTGTGTTGTATAGCTCCTTAGCGACTCCAGTCCCAGGGTGTTTGAGAATTAACGATTGAAAATGCTAATTTTTAAAAAGCAATGCCTTCAGGAAAAAATAGGCAACTGGCATAGGAATGGTTCTCAGTGGCCTCAGACCTTTCACTAGCTCTGCTTCTCTGATCTTAGTGGAACATCTTTTTCTTTGTATGCATATAAATTACAGGAGAATTGGGCCCTGAATGCAATTTATTTTCTGAAAGTAGTTAAATGAATATTAGCTTTTCCAATCAGTCTGATAAGACTGTTTTGCATTTTGTTTATACAATAGTCACATGAGAACAGCCAATATTTTTCGTTGTAATTAATTCATCTAATAGTTCAAAAATAACACATCCAACAGTTCAAGGTCTCCTGCCCTTAGGATACGATAAATGTTTGGTATTGGGTTGTTTTTTTTACATTTTACTATTTAATGTCAAAATACTTAGAATTGTTTGCTTCTTATAGCTATTTTTTTTTATTCTTTTTAATATTATGGTCTTAATTGCAGGGAGTTATAAAAGAATGACAAAACGTAGTGGGAAAATAAGATTCTGATCAGATTATAAAGGCTAACTAACCAGCTTTAGAACTTTTTTTTAACACCATCCAATGATATCACCAGTTTGAGGTTTCTCTGGGACTTTATTAAAATGTTTGTGACAGAGCCAATGTAAACCATCCTAAATCTAACACAGAGCTGAAAGGACGGATTTTAGGGAATGCAAAGATATGGATCATTGGGTCTGTTGAAGCGGCATCTTGAGCCAATTATTGGTGTCATCTTGAGCCAATTTAATCAATCCAAGGGGGACCCAAAGGGGGCGGGGGTGCAGGGTTACAAGTGTTGGTCAAACATTCTGGCAAAAGTGCATTTGTTGTAACAGCAACCGATCTCTCGTGTGTTGATTTACTTCCTATACGTCTTCTTTTGTGCATACTGTAAATAATTGATTGATTATTTGGATTTCTTTTAGGTCTTTAATTTCTGGGTAATTTTTTAGATAATGTGAGCTTAAAAATATTTAAGACACTTCTGAAGTGGAGGTAATTCAGCATAAAAGAACCTGAAATACCATACGGTGTTACTTTCAAAATAGTAAAAGAACACAAATGTATTTCTGAACAGTAACATCTACTGACGTTATCTGGACTTACTTGTACACAAGTAATGCTACGACTTCTAATTCTTACAATATGAACTACTTACGCAGTGTGCATGCTACTCAGTTGGGTACAGCTAAGCCACAACACAATTATTAGCACAACAGAATGTGATGACTGTAGCTCTTTAAGCTTAATAATGTAAGTTTGTCTTATCATGACAGATCCACAGCAACAATCTTCAATCAGGAAATATACATGAAAAATTACCTAATTGGAATTCTACTCTAAGTGTCTTTTAAAGGGTTTTGTTTTGCTTTTTGCTTTA
Organism: Numida meleagris; assembly: GCF_002078875.1. Classification (NCBI taxonomy): domain Eukaryota; kingdom Metazoa; phylum Chordata; class Aves; order Galliformes; family Numididae; genus Numida; species Numida meleagris. The sequence goes on along the minus strand of NC_034412.1, from coordinate 17,404,319 downwards.
GGATATCATAATATTGATGTACGATTAAGACTGTTTCATATGAGTTAAAACCCTGCAAGCTCTCCCTCATTCATAATCTTCTAAAAAAAAAAATCCTCTTCATCATTGAGATCTTCCACCTGGGCGAGCATTTGAAAGTCGGGGTACTGTACATATTCTTTTGTATTATTTGTTTGTAGTTGTAATTTGGAATTAGTTATACGTATTATTGAAATTTTAGGTCACAAATATTTCCTAATAGTTCTACAATTTGCGTCTTGCATTATTTAAAGATAGGATCATGATTAGCTTCTATACATTAAGAACTGAGAGCATAAAATATAAATCGATGTCCGTATCAGTAAAGATAGACAGTAGAAACAGAATACAAATCCATGCATATTAGGATTAAAAATACATTTCTTATGTGTGATAAATATAGTCACGTGTATTTTGAGTATGTCTCATATTGTTTGTCTATGAATGTTCAAACTAAATTAGTGAGAAAGGAATATTTGTTTAGGATAAGATGTCTTGGAAAAGCAATTTACTCGTTTTGGGACTGTTAACACTGCAGCAAGTTATGTCACACTGCAGCAGAGAAATGACAGTGCAATGAGATGGAATGTGAGATGAGATGATAAAATGGAAGCTAAAATTTAAAGAAGTACACACTTAAATTTCCTATTGTATCTTTGCTGTTTGAAAAATTGGCTATTTGCTTTAAGATATCTCAGCAGATGAACAATTAGGTAAGTGTCCAAAACCAACTCTTTTTACCTTATTGCATTTGCTTGTTAGGACTGTTTTATTCCTTTAGGTTATCTTTCTTACTGCTAAATGCACATGGCAAAAATAACAACAAATACATTGAAAAATATTCATAGTGTGTTTACTTATCTCTACACCTATGCCATTTTTTTCACATGCCAACTGTTGTTGGCGCACATTTCTCTAGAATGGAAATCTTCACATGGGTAGACAGGCAAAAGGCCCAACTACTCCTTGGAGTATTGAGGATGTTTTAGAATAGGTACTCAGATCTCTGCAACAGGATCAGCTTCTTGCAGTATAGCAAGGAAAAGGTGTGGCAGCAGAGCAGCAGTGTTAATGGGCTAACAAACATAAGGTGAATCAGAAATGCAGTACTTAAAAACTGGATTTTTCAAATAAACATCTTCAAAAGTGTTGGCTTGTTGAACAGTGAAGAAGTTCCATTTTTCATCAGCAGAAAAAACTGTGATTTTTTATATTTGTGATGCAAGATATGGCAGCTTAGAAAGATTACATACATTCCTGCTCTTCATTACATTCACAGGTCAGAAAATATTAGCATTAATTTGTCAGTAAATGAATGTTTTTGCTATATTTTGTTATATTTGTGTAATTTTTAATCACTCCTATTCAGTATACATTTTCATCTTAGTCTTAGCAACGTATTTCTGACGGTTCAACTTGAGTTATAATCTGCTGGCTCTAGGTCTGTAATTTATTATTTGCTCTAAAGGATCAGGTCTAGAGTTTAAATATCCCTAGCTGAAAGTTTATACCAGTCAGGACAGAAAATTTTTCTCTATGCCTAGGTTGAAGTACATTACTTCTTTATTGAATTAATTATGATAAGGATCATAACTTTAAACTAGGGGTGAGGTGCTGGCTTTCTACTAGGATTGCTTGAAGCAATTTTCATCTGAACATTTTTGTAGAGTTATTGAGTCTGGCAGGTCTGAACTTTATGAGTGAGTAACTTTCTCCACAACTTAAAAGAGGTTGGACATTGATCCAGGCAAAGGTTTACCATATCCCTTGTCTGTAGCCAGAAAAATTTGCACTGCATACTGAACAAATAACTACAGAACCAAATTAAACACATCTTATGAGCTTTTAAAATAAAAGCAATGCTGGTCCTTTTCCTGAGGGATCGATCAGGGAACTGAATTAATATGACAGCTTTACTTCTTTTTTATTTGTTTGAAGTAGAAGTCTAAAATGGTTTTTGGTGAAAAAGGAATTAGTCTACGAAGTATGTTTATACGAGTCTGTTTATTCATGTATATTCAAACATAAATTTTATATCTCTATCAAACTTGAGGAAGTTGAGCTTCAAAAGCAGATAAAGATGTTAATCTTGCAACTACTGTTCCCCCCAATTGAATTAAAAGGTCTATGAACAATAGAATTAAATTAGAGATCTTTGAAAAATTAAAAAAGCACTTATGAAAGAAGAAAGATAATTGATTTAAGACAATCAGATTCCAATTGCTGTTCTGTTGTCTTGAGTCAGATGTTCAGAATTTGTGCAAGACTGTAAACAAGGGTTCCTCTGGAAAAACTGTGCTATAAGTGACTTAGCCAGCACCATGGAAGAATTCATTAGCTCAGATTGGATTAGGAATCCTTTCTTTTGAGTAAAAGGTGGCATTTTTGTCCACTTTGTTTGGCACTACCTATGTTACACCTTTTTTTTTTCAGAGTAAGTGAAGCAAGAGGCTCTCATCTAACAAAGTGAGTCAGATAATTGCTCAAAAAAATTAAATAGTAGCTCAGTGTAAGATTTTGAGACTTCAGAGCCATTTCTATTAAAAGAAACTCGACTGGATTTTTTGAGGTTGTTTTGTAATAATGCCTCTTCTCCTCTATAGGCTTACTGAGTCTTATGCTATGTTATAACAATAATCAATTTTATAGTATTGATCTTTTGCCTTGGTTAAGTCAGTAAATATTTTAGTTCTCCCCAATTTCCGTTTATTCACTTCCTGTTCAAAATAAGGGCAGCACAAATGCAAAACCCGTGTTCCATAGGACAGTGCATCCTGTAAGTTACAACTGCATAAGGAATATCCTGTCAATAACAAAGGACTAAGAGTATTAAACAGTTGCTGTGCAAATGAAAGAAAAGAAAAAAAGAGGAAAAGAACATTTATGACATCCCTATTTGGCGGTCCTTCTGACAATTCTTTAAATTCTTAAATTTAATGGAACACACTGAAAGCATAAGCTCAGTGCTCAGATGGAATAGAAAAGACAACTGCAATACCAAGCAAGGAACTGATGACAAGAAAGAGAGAAAAAAAGAAAAGAGAAACTTTACCACTGTGGTATGGCCTCTTCTTAAACAATGCATATAGGTTTGGTCACCCAGCTTGAAAATGCACAGTAGATCCAGAAAAGATATGGAATGAAGGAAGTAACAATGAAAATCAATGACATAATACATATTCCATCAAAGAAGCCAAACAGAGTAGAATTCTGTCCTGAAAGAGAAATTTGGTCAGGAGACATGGAATATGATTGAGATCCATATAAAATTTGGAACAGTGTTAAGTAAATGCCATAAAGAAGGAGAATTACATATGTTTATTCACTGCTTTTCACAAAACAGAACTTACAGACTGTCCAGTGATTTTGTCAAGCAATAGATTTAAAACAAAAGAAACATTTCTTTTTTGTGAAATTTATAGTCATCAGAAGTTTGGGGGTGAAAAAGGGTCTCAGTTTGAGTGTAGCTCATGAGTGCAAACTTTGTTTCTGAATTTATTGCTAGATGCTGGGAGGTTGTACCAAAGAACAGACTGGTCTCAACTTCCTTCAAAGCCACGCTACTAGCAGCTGTGAAAGACCATAGGCCAGTCAGACTTTCTGTCTAAAGGCACTAGGCAAAAGGGCAGGAGGACCATGCTTGATACCCCTTTTAATCTTCTCTTTTCTGGCATCTGTAAGCTATCTATTCCTCCATTGTATTTGCTCTTCAGGACTAATAAATTTATGTCAGCAAACTCTTAGATCAACATCACCATTTGTAACTATTTTCCAATTGTGACATGAAAAGCTTATGATGTCTTCCAAAGAGAAGACTGAATTTACACAAATGAATGCATTATACTTTTCTTATGTATCCTTCTTTATGTTATATCTAAAAAAAAAAATGTATAACATCTAATTTATTATATATCCTTTATTTATATTTACTTACCCTTACATTGTGTCTTCTCTGGTGAAACATAGCTATAAGCTCTAACATCTAATAAAGTGGAAATAGTGTTTTGCATGCTTTTGGTTGCTGTCTCAGTCGTTGCCTACAACCGTGTTGTTCAGTACTCCAAAAAAGCAGTTTACTTTTCTCCTTTCTGCCTAAGTAGTGCAATCTGTACTGCTGCTAAAGTGACAGTAATCCAATGGATTTGTTTCACCTTGTTTCCTACAGCCAGGCATTACCTTAGTTTCAGATAGTTGTTGCAGTGCTGTTGGCTTAGTTTTGGTGAAATTTCTTTTCTTCCATTCCCTCAGTCCATGCTTATGTCTTTACAAAATAAACTCACTGGTTTATGAGAATGATTAATAACAAAAACAAACAGTGATTCAAAAAACAGTGGTGTACATTGATCACTTGTTAAGATTTATTTTCTGTATAATATTTGGACGTGTAAGGTGACATTTTGAGAACCTAAGAAAGCAACAGAGTTGATAAGAAGCATTGTGCTTGATAATAACAGTAATAATGATCAATCTTGTGAGATGTAGCTATGGTTGCAAATACTTCCTGTCAAAGGCAAGTCCAAATCTTCTGTTTCTCCATACTCAGCTAGTGGTGCATGTGGCCAGAAGAAGGCAGCTTAGGGCTCCACATGCTGTTCTGAGCAGTTCTGAATATCTGGCCTCTATGTTTTCATGACAAATACGGAGTTGCCCTTGTTGCCAATTCTGATCATTACTGAAAACCAGGCCCCTTTAATTCTGCTTACTAAAGACAACCAGAGGCTTCCCCCACAGCAAGTTTTCCTCAAGTCATTTTGCGGAGGGTTGTCCCATTTTTTATGCCATGGCAATGTCCAGTGCATATGTGCATATGCTGAAGGGAGAGCAGACCAAATCAGGACATCACCTCTTGTACTCCACTAACAGTGTTTCTACTTCTTCAGGCCTCTGAAACAAAGAGGGGGGAGGGGGAAAATTTCATGAATGTTTCCTTAAGGTAATAAATGCAAAGTTATACCTAAAGCAGTGAAGAGAAGGGAGCTGTTTTGGTTTTGTTTTTGTTTTTTCCCTCTATAGTTAGGCACTTATTTATAATATATGAGGTATTGGAACAGGTTGTATGGACAAGCTATGGATGCCCCATTCCTGGAAGTGTCCAATTCCAGGTTGAGTGAGGCTTTGAGCAACCTGATTTAGTGCACCATTGAAATAGATGATCTTTAAAGCCCCTTCCAACCCAAGCCATTCCAAGCCACACTTTTTATCACAAATCCTTTCCATTGTACTAATACATGAGTTTTCTTTTAAGGCGGTTGTAATGCTTTCCTCACAGACAGATAACCAGCTCAGTCCTGATGTGCAAGATGCTTCAAAGCCCCAGAAGTTCTGAACTTTGGAACAATCATTATTACATACTATTCTTTTCATATGAAATAGACAAAAAGTCTTTTGAAAAGTTTTGTAGCACCTTACATGAGTAGTTGTGGCAAAAGTGGTGCATATGCATCCACTCTGATAATCAGTCTGGTTTTATACAGACATTTAGCCTTTATATTTTAATTGTGATTGTCTGTAGGCAACTTTGCCAAGAAGGGTTATTTTCCTAGCACCACTGTATATTTTGTACAGAGTGCAGAAATATTAGCTCTTCTTTTAACACATTTGTTTATATTTAGATTTTGTATAATATACTAATATTGTATTATTGATATTTTTAAGACTTTCACACTTGGAAGCTGTCTCTGCACTTGATTTTCATTTTGCTGTGGTTTTTGCTCTGTACTATGGTTTAATGCAGTGTTTAAAAGCGATGGCAATCTGCTTTAATGACAATCTTAAGTCTTAGGCCCGATTAATTGTAGCATAGTAATATTTTTGCCATAGTAACAGTTGAAATGGATTGTGTCAACAAGATAGAATTTGATGCACTTAGATGTAGCACCCTGTTTAGGACTGCACGTAAATGGTTATGGGTACAGAGAAGATGGGAGAGTGAGTGTGTATTACTGTGAACTCGGCAGTGGATAAAAAACATCTGCATTATTAAGCACCATTTGAGAGACAAATGTCCAAGATGTGCCCTCAGAAATTAGCATTACTGTATCAAGCAAAGTGAACATAACCTGTACCTTGCCAAAAAAAACACTTCTACGTGTGATGCTGACAGCAATTGTGAACCTTAAAGGCTGGGTATTATCTGTTGATAGCTTGTGCATACAGTCACTTTTGTAAATTCATGACCTATTATGAAAACCTCAAAGTGCTCTGGGCAGCTGTTTTTACATTACTAATGGAAGAGTATGTTTTGGAATGAATTAGAGCCAGACTCTGTGCGGTGGTGTGCACTAGGCATAAGTCATTTGTAGGATTTAGCCCTAACTGTACGCAAGCTCTGCACTCAAAAGCTCCTAACACTTGGTAGGAAGCCTTCTGTATCGAAGCACCTTTCTGTGAGAACTGAATGTTTGAGGAGAAAGCTGGCCTGAATGGTTACACTCAAAGAACTAGCCTAAAGCAGTGATTACAATTTTTTTGCAAAGGTTGTTCAATTTTAAGTTTGTCATGTGTGTCCTGTGACCTATGCTTGTTATTTTAACATGCTTCCAGGCTTGCTTACTGATTGTTTACTTGATAGTGCAGGTAAACAAACAAGCTCTGTGTGTACCGTGGGCCGAACCTGAGTCCTGTCCCTGCATTTGTGTGGCATTTGGTTGGAACCAACAATTTCTGCCTCTCAGCAGCCTTGAGGAACTTGAGGCACAGCAAACACTATCTGTGTCAAGCTGATTCCTCGTCAGTACAGAACATAGTCAGGATGGCCTTGCATCTGCTTGCAGAAGGTGATGGAAATATATTCCACCTTTCACGGCATCTCCCAGTATCTCAGATTTTCACTCCCCCAAAAACCATTGTGGTATTATTTAATCAAATCACACATGTTCAGTTTTCAGCATACATATATACGTATATGTATATAAAGGGATTTTCAGAAGTGTTTAGAATCTAATGTGAGAAACTGAAACACTTAAAAATTCCGTTATGTATGTCTCTGTCTACCTAGGAATCTGAAACCTGAAAGCATCTTCAATTGAGCTGTTACATCTCTTATCCCAGCTGAGTTTCTAAAACAACCCAGAGAGTATGAACTTCAGTTCCTGGTACTTCAATCTTGACCTGGAAGACAGTCTTTCTTTTGCTCTAAATACAGTCTAGTCAATCAAAGTGTCAGTAAATCTTAAGCTGTGAATATTATTGTTTCTTTTTATCCTGTAATAGGTAAAAATAAAATTAGATGACAGTGATCCGAGAGTCTAATTTAAACCAACTTTCATAATCAATAATAGGTTTCATTCAAAACAGCAAAGCATGGTGAGAAAATATTTGTGATTTACCAACAATGTAAATCCCTGGAACCCTATCACTGTTAACAGAAGATCCTGTTCGAGGACATTGCAAAATGATCCTACTTGTTTACATTTCTTCTTAAAAACAACTGATAGAGTTTGAAATTTATCTTGCATGCTAAGGACAAGTCTCAACAATGTCAGCATGGTCTCACATTTAAACTCTTGTGAAAAAAAAAAACAAAGTAATAAGAAATTCTAATACAAAAAGTGTTTCAGTTTGTATATTCAGATCAGTTTCCTGATACAAACTGTAAGGTAGCAGTACATACTTGATGGCAGTTACACACTTTTTTTCTTGATATTGGTAAGATTTGTTCACATGGGGAAAAGGCTGTAGTCTATTAGAACTCTTATGAGCACGTTTTACTTAGCACTGAACTGACTGCTCAGTGCTAAATATATGTTTAGATGCTCTGCTGTGGACAAGTACTGAGCAGAAACCTGCACTGTAAGAGCTCAGTAAATAATGAACTTTTGCACCAAACTAGATTTTTCTCATAAATAGAAAGCCAGCTCAGTGCTGGTCCTGTTTTCATACTTTGCTGTTCAAACAGATACTTCTGTCACACTTATGATGGCAAAGGATAACATTGCTGTGGAGGCTTAAGTATCTTTAGGTGCTTCCAAACACAGGTTCATGATGTTTTAGTGCTGGATATTGTAAAGAAACAGAAGTTGAAGTGGAAGGTCCAGGATGAGTTTGTCTTATGAGAACAGCTGATCTTACAAAATGTTTTTTCTAATACAGTTCTGAATCTCATGAGAGGAGCATATAGTTAAGTTCTAAGCTAATTATGAAGTTATTATTCTTAAGATACAAGTAAAATCTGTCAAAGCTCGATACTTATAAAAGCCTGAGGAAAACCTTGGCTTTTCCTTGTGGTGCTAATTGCAGTGAATGTGTCTGGACTATCTCTCTTTGAATCTATGATTTTAGTGAAAGTTAACAGTAAACAACCCAAAGAGTGCATAGGCTTTAATGGTGTCCAAATAGTTTTCGTGCTATTTGCATACTAAAGGCTAAATCTTCTCAATGTAAAAACCAGCAGAACTCTCTAAATTAGAACTCTCTAGTTCTAATTTAACATTTACTTCGGCAGGAGCATTAGAACTAGACATTTTTGCCAGAGTTGAGGACACAAGGAAAGAGCTTGTGAATCAGGTTAAGACAGCATTTCTATTTAAGGTCTCTTTCTTTTAAATAGAAAAGGCTCTTTGGAGTGAAACAAGGGCAGAATAAAAGACCTTTACATTGAAAATCCAAATCTTGGTGTCACCTGCAGAGAAGGGAAGCTGTTCCTGCATTTGTATTTTCAGTATCAGAGTGTGAAACATTTCAGTGGCTATTGAGGTATAGCCAGCATAACTTTGGTAGATACCTGAGAAAGAAACAGGCCCAGGTTTTCTGCAGGAGTGCTCCAAGTGAGTGACAGGAACACGTGCCTGTAACCATAAACAGCATCATGGAGGCCTTTATCCAGAAGCCAAGTTTACAGATTTTTGCAAAGACATTAAGCAAACACTGTAACTTTTAACATAAACACAATTAACTAGCATAAATATTTATGCAATTTTCATTTCACTCAACGCATGCACTGCACGTGATGTAGAGTTTCACAGAATCATAGGATGGCTTAGGTTGGACGGGACCTTTACCTTTATCCAGTTCCAACTCCCCCGCCATGGACAGCGATACCACCCACCAGATCGGGCTGCCCAGGGCCCCATCCAGCCTGGCCTTCAATGCTTCCAGGAATGAGGCTTTCGCAACAAAGAGTTCACCTTTTAACAGTTGGCTTTAGGATATCACTATCATTCTTACCAATAACTCAGCTTTTCTGGAGCCAGTAACTTCCTTGCCTAGCCCAAAGACATCTTCTGAATTGAGCACCTGCTCCAAAGATGATCTGTTCATCTTAGACTGATGAGCTGTTAGGTACAGACAGCTTCCTCCAAAGTTCAAATTTTTTTTTCTGACCATGCTGAACATCCAAATATTTCAACAGAGTAATAGAAATCTTGCAGCATGTAATTAAGGACTAAGTGAGGGATGTTGAAATTTATTTCTTAAACCAGCATACAGCATTACTATAATAGTGACACAATAACATTAATGCAGTCCCTGTTTATTGGTAAGAGGTCGTGCTGTGAGAAACAGCATAACTGTACAGATACAGAGTCATTTATCATGCATACTTGAAACACAATATGTGACCAATGTAATTGCTGCTGTCCCAACAATATGGAGTCAAAGAAAAATGAATTCAGTGAAGACCTTCCAGTTGTGTGTCACTTCTACATGTGACTTACCAAGGTTGTGGAACTGGAATTGAGCCTTGTAAAGTGAAATTTTATCTGGAAAAGATCTCATTCAGAAGAAGACACAGCTTTCCTAGTAAACCTTTTTGAATTTAGTCCAACAAAAAGCAAAATGATCCCCTTATGGATGCAGAAACTAAAGCACAGGCTTTATAGAACTGAATCAGTCCTATAACATACCACCAGTTAATAATCACAGTGACTTTTCCATATGCCAGCATGATGAGGAGAAATCTAAAATTTGAGCATATCAGGACTTCTTCTTTTTGTCCCAAACCTATCACAGATGTCATTTCTTTTTTTTTCCTGTTTTCCTTACCCTACCAGGCAAAGTGGCTATTTCATTTAATTTTATTACAGAAAGAGTCCTCTTTTTCTTTTTTTGTGCTGTATAGTTCTTGAATGTTTGCGGGCACTCTAGTGTATTATGGCTTTGTCTTCATCTGAAAAAGCTTCGCTGCTGAGGAATGACAAAGAATGGAAGTCACTGTCAAAAGATCAAAACAATCCAGCATCCTACTCAATGTGTCTTTACATGAATCCAATACTATTTTAAATTACCCAATTTCATACTGCTTTTCCCACAGGACCCTTACATTGTTCAGGGGAAAACCTGAACTTGTGTGGGGTCTCAGGCTCATGAATCAGAACCGATATTGTCTCTGGGCTCTGTTTGTTGCAGCAGCTGGAGCACATGTAGTGAATGATGCAGTGACAAATGAAATTGGTCAATAGAGAATCCACAACTTTTACTATATTTCATCATAGTAACATCGACAAGGGTCAGCAGCAGACTATAAAATAAATTCAGCCAAGCCAGAAATTTCTTCTTACGGAGATCAATATTTAAAGCTAATTTTTACCACAAGCCTGTTACAAGTCTGTGACTGCATCAAAAACGTTAAAGCTGTTTTTCAAACTATGAAAACCTAAAAAATATTCCAAGTTCGGAAAACTTTAACCTGCTTATATGTCTCAACCTTATTCACGCAAGCACACAAGAAGAGTCTTTTTGACCCCGCAGGATGCAGATGACTTTTGTCTTTAAATAGCACTGAAAAGAAGATTTGAGGTAGTATCTTGGAGAATTGTATGCTGGATATTAATCAGCTTAGGATAAGAAACTAGAATAGAAACGAATAAAATATTAAGTGATCTCTTTCTCTATATGTTGAAGAGAGGAAAGCATTGTTGTTGTGCTGAGAATCCACACAAGTTAGTTACCCAGAATATCATGGGGCCCAAAGTTCATGAAGAGTTTTCTGCCCTCATTCATGTCTGAACTGCTGGAGGTGTAAGTACAAAGGAGTTATGTGGCAATGTCACAAAACTCATTTTTCCAGGAAAAAATATTTTTGGAAACCTGCTAGAAGTGTTCTTCAGTTGTTTTAACTTGTGCTGCCTGCCTGTTTAGCTTCCCACATTAGATCAGCTGTACTGGGTCGGCTGAGACCAAAAGTCCAGCTATCCCAAATTTCTCTCTTAAATAGTAGAGAAACTCAGGGGATAAGGACGAAAACACAATGTTTCTATTTTTGTAATACTTCTGCAACATACATTTCCAGTCGAAGGCATGGAATATCAATCAGGAAATAAAGGGGAATGTACCTCATTTGAGCAGATTTTGATCAAACCGAAGTATATGTGCCCAGTTCTCTGATGGAATTAGTCACATATTCATTAAATATTCAGAATTTATACATGTATTTATGTAATACAAAAATCCAAACCCATTCCTTGACTTCATTACATTGGCAGTGATATTGTACAGCCTTTAAAATTTGTGTACATTATTTACAGTTATAATCTCCAGGACTTAAGTTATGGTTTCATGAGTCTACCTATATGGTATCTTGTGTCTTTTCAAAATTATCAAAATATATTAAGTACAGTAGCCTTATGATACACTCAAATGAAGTCAATAGTTTTATGTGGTATCATAATTCTTAATACAGTTTCAAAAACTGAGTATGAAAAGGGCTATCAATGTGGAATCTGCTCTGGAAAAAGAGAAAGATAAAATAAATGGGAACAACTTCTGTGGTTGTAATGATTCTCTTGTTTTCTGAGTCAGTGCCAAATCAAATTTAAAGATAGTTTTTAAAAAGTCTCTGGAAGTTTGTAGAGGATTACCATTTCTTTAGGTGTATGGACATGAGTTCTTTACCAGAAGATAAACATTCTCTTTTGTAGGTCTACTAATTCATTCCAGAGAACTGTTTGGTGAAAGATGTGATGAAATTGTGCACTTCTTCTGTATTAATAATATCAAGCAGTGGCTTAGGAAAAAATCCAGCATACAGAGCCCAGTTACATAGTAGAAGTTTCTTCTATTGGTTTCAAATACTTATGAGTTGTATGTTGTAGCAATAAAAAATTACAATAGAATAGAACTAAGATTATACATATTCTAGAAGACTTGTTTACTCTCTGTGAAGATGTTTGAAAAGAGTTCTAACATAGATGCTATTAGCTTTATCTTTGCAGCCTATTTTCTTTAAAGAAGTTGCTTTTGTTGCAGAAGAACGTTAGAATACTCTGCAGAGTGTGACTGGAAATTATTTAAGAAACATACAAAGACTGCTCCAAAAGTAATGCCTCCTCTTTTATAATGTTAACTCACAAAGTCAGAGGCAGATGTTGGTGGGATGGCAGTAGAGGCTGAACCTTCCTGCCGATACTCCATTACATTTTGTTGCCATGTGACAGATGGCAGCAGAGAGGCAGTCTGACAAAATAACACTGATGTGTGTGTATGAAGCAAAGGTGTGGAATTGAATTCCTCCATAAGGAAAAAATTACATCCATTGGAATTCATCTGTGCTTGGTGAGTGTTTTTGGAGACCAAACAGTGGATGTGAGCATAGAGAGATCGTGAGTGGTGCCTTTCAGCAGTGACAACAGACAGTGGGTGACCTCCGCTAATGCAGATTTTTATGAGCGCAGCATGCAGTCTTTTTCATTTACTGGTGAATAGGCATAGCTAATGGTGGTGACAGTGTTGAAAAGATAGTATTTTGTAGCTGAGAATCTGCTCTATCAAATAGTGCTGTTGTGCTCTTTGTAGCTGTTGCAGTTTCCATAGAAATTAATAGATTGAGACATTACTTTCAGAGCAACCTACATACAATATCTCTTTACTGTGGTTGGTTTCCAGTATCTTACTAGAACTAGAATTAGAGGATACCTTTCAACTGGATGCATTTTGGCCAGGTGCAAATCAGGAAATAAAACTTTCTGCCATCACATTAAGTTTGGAATGCAAAACATAGACATGAATTTGATCTACCAATGTGCCTGTGAGCTGCTGTCACACAACCTACAGCCTATTAATCCATGAGATAGAGTGCAGTACTTAGCTGGACTACAAACTGACTCTGAGAGCTCTATTTGCAGTAGTAATCATTTGAAGCTATCATCAGCTCCTTGGGTAAATGTTGTCAAGCAAATTCAAATTCTTAAACTGATGTGCTAATTTCATATAGATCAAAATATCACTGATATTTTCTTTCTAAGCATTTTGAGATGTTCTGAAATACATATACGTTAATCTACTTTGGATGTATTTCCTTGGTCTCTCCTATAGGCCGGACTCATTGTAGAAGGCTGAATTTTTTCTTCTTATAGAAATGTACCCACACTGTCACAAGGTGTTATCATCATCAGACAGTATGTTTAGAATCACAGAAATGAATGGGAATCAATGTAGAAGATGATTAGAAATACAAGGACTATGTACTCTTAAAAGCTAAAATATTTTTGTATTTGATCGCACCATGTTTCAATCTTTTTCAATATTTAGTCCCTCCAAACATGAAGAAAACTATGCTGAGCCCATTTAAACATGAATGGGGTGAAGATGTTAGGCAACTAACATCTACCATTATGATTACTCCCCATTCTCGTATGCCATTTTATACTGCAGGAAGCAAAATAGTTCCAGGTAGTTTTAGCTATCCAATATCAGTGGGAAGTTAAAATCTCATCTAGGCCAGAAATGTAAATCTGCCAGACCTCCCAAGAACACAAAAACTTATTTTTCTTGTTCTGTTCTTTAAAGGGTAGAAGAGATAAGATCAATTCTTTTCTCTCTGAGACATCAGTCTTTCTGCTTATTCATAAAAAATTGCCCCTCTTTCAGCTCCTCTTTCAAAGGGCAACTGCTTTTGTGGACCTTCTCTGTTCCTTCTGACCTACCCTTTCATAGCTATATAAAAAATTAAGGTGTGCAGACACAGAAATTATGTTAGGTCCTGCCAGTTTCTTTAGTGGGGTCCTGTCACTTTATTTGGAGTCTTTATAAAAACTGTATTCAGCCAGTGACCTTTTAAATTATGTTTGTCAGTGAGAAAATTAAAATGTCTGGAGGTTTGATGTTTTGTTAGTTTGCTTGCTTTTAGTAAATATCACATGCACCTCATTTTGCACAGGTGATGTTATTTTCATAGAATCATAGAATCATAGAATTAGCTAGGTTGGAAAAGACCTACAAGATCACCTAGTCCAACCATCCACCTACCAACAATAACCCCACTAAACCATGTCTCTCAACACAACATCTAAACGTTTCTTGAACACCTCCAGGGACGGTGACTCCACCACCTCCCTGGGCAGCCCATTCCAGCGCCTGACCACTCTTTCACAAAAGTAGTGTTTCCTAATGTCCAGCCTAAATCTCCCCTGGCGCAACTTGAAGCCATTTCCCCTCGTCCTGTCACTAGTTACAAGAGAGAAGAGGCCGACCCCCAGCTCACTACAACCTCCCTTCAGGTAGTTATAGAGAGTGATAAGGTCCCCCCTGAGCCTCCTCTTCTCCAGACTGAACAATCCCAGCTCCCTCAGCCACTCCTCATAAGGCCTGTGCTCCAGACCCCTCACCAGCTTCGTCGCCCTCCTCTGAACACGCTCCAGGGCCTCAATGTCTTTCTTGTAGTGAAGGGCCCAAAACTGGACACAGTACTCGAGGTGGGGCCTCACTAGGGCTGAGTACAGAGGGAGAATGACTTCCCTACTCCTACTGGCAACACTATTTCTGATACAAGCCAGGATGCCATTGGCCTTCTTGGCCACCTGGGCACACTGCTGGCTCATGCTCAGCTGAGCATCGACTAATACCCTCAGGTCCGTTTCCTCCACACAACCATCCAGCCACTCTGCCCCAAGCCTGTAGCGTTGCCTGGGGTTGTTGCGGCCGAAGTGCAGGACCCGGCACTTGGTCTTGTTGAACCTCATCCCATTGGCTTCAGCCCAGAGATCCAGCCTGTCCAGATCTCTCTGTAGGGCCTCTCTACCCCCAGGCAGATCGACACTTCCTGCCAGCTTGGTGTCGTCTGCAAACTTACTGAGGGTGCTCTCAATGCCCTCATCCAGGTCGTCAATAAAGATATTGAAGAGGACAGGCCCCAGCACCGACCCCTGGGGAACACCACTCGTGACTGGTCGCCAGCTGGATTTAACTCCATTCACCACCACTCTCTGGGCCCGGCCCTCCAGCCAGCTCCTTACTCAGCAAAGGGTGTACCTGTCCAAGCCACAGGCTGCCAGTTTCTCTAGGAGAAATTGATTTTATGTGGCTTTGCAGAGTTAAATTAGGAACGATTGGGAAGGGGAAATAAAAGAATGGCAATTAAAAGGTCACATCATAAAGTGTGCCTAGACACTTGGCTAGCCTGTGTCTAACCAAGATAGTAAGAACGAACTGTTTTTCAGTCATTGTACTAGGCCTCCAATTACAGAGTTCCTGCACAGCATACAGCTGTGTGTATCGGGTAGAGGCTCCACTGCAGAACAAATGAGCGGCATGGTAAAGGCCACAGAAGCTACTCTCAGAGGATGCACTTGAGAGAGACTGGAGGAAATGTGAAGCTTGCTGTGGTGGCTGAGCTAATCTTGTCTCTGTGAGGGCTAGCAAAGATTTCTCTGTGAAAAATTATAAAGTTTCTCAGTGTTACATATCAAGGCCAGGCTGGATGGAGCCTTGGGCAGGGAGTTGGAACTGGATGGTCCTTAAGGTCCATTCCAAAGCATTCTATGAGTCTGTGATCTCTTGAGAGATGTTTTCAACTTGCACATGGACAGACAGGGAATTAAGGTGCCTGAGGGAACTCTGTTAGGGGAATTCTCAAGATATTAGGAAGAAAAATATTAACTTGCTCCCAGGAACACGAGTCATGTTTCTCAAGTATATTCTCATACAAAGCATAAACTGGTTCTGAGTATGCAGTGGTTTATTGCTGCTGCCATTTGGAAGAGCAGGCTGCTTGGGCCTGGGGCTTGCCAGTGTAATTGTTATGTTTAATGCTGTGGCGCTCTGAACCAGTAGGGCAAATTAATGTCTTCTGTGATAATTCCATTTAAGACTTGTTATTTTGATAAATCACTGGAGGCAAAGGTCATCATCCCTAGGGAACTTTGATTTTGAGCTATTTGGCTTGGGATTACTCTATTTAACTTTTCTGTTATGTTACTACTGACATTTGCAATGCCTCTGTTTCAAACATTTTTTTTTTCAGTGAGTTTTGAAAACATCTCAATTATTTATTTTAAAGTATTTAATCCTGAAAACTATCTTCTCTAGTATATTTTCACCTGTTCAACATATGTTAGGCAGAAAATATGAAGTGAAGTTCTTGGTTTATGTAGTAGTAATAATTCATATAAAGACATTCTTCAGAGCAGGAGTGTTGCCTACATTGACGCCGTTGGTGAAAACCTGAGGATCGTGTCTATTTAAATAACTGTCTGGGAAATCTGTGCTGGTAATTTCTTCATTATTCACAAAATATAAGTAAATAATTCTCTTCTAAAATGGTGATTTCTGGTCTTCAAAATCAGGCACTGATTATTTACTGAGAATTGGGATAATTCAGAAGTAATTCTTGGGAGTTACCTCCGCTTATGGAATTTGATCCTTTCCCAGAGAGCTGCTTTGACAGAGCTTGAGTCTGGCTGGGGCCCATGCTATTTAAGGTGATGTTTCCTTACACCAAGGTACATATTCATGTGATAGCTAGTCTGCCAGCAGGAAACACACTCGATGGCAGAGTGCTAAGACTGCTATGAGGTGAAATTTTATTTGTGGGTGTAATCCCAGGAAAGCATCATTCCTGAACTTAACAATGCAGTGCTGACAAAAAGAGGTAAAAATGGTTTGTTGATACAGACACACAGTATTTTATTCACATCATTAGAAAAGTTATGAGCAAAGGGTTTTTAACAATGGTATTACATGCATTTCTCTTAAGGGTGCAAATGACTTTTCAAGTCATGTTTTTCTACATGGGCCAGCATGAGGGAATTGTGGCAGGGCTTGAAGCTGGCTAGAGTTGCTCCTTTCAACTCTGACTTTAAGGGCAAGGATCTGTGTATCTAAGTCTGAGGAGGATGAGCAAGACCCTCACTCAGGTAGCACAGCTCTTTGGATGAGGACGCGGAAGCGCAGGAGGTCGTTTGGGAATCTGGGATCTGCTTGTAGGAATCAACCGCGATTTTAGCACTTTGAATCTACATGAAAATGTGTCCAGCCTATTCCCTGGGGACTAGCCAGGACAGTTTTAGCCCTTTGAAGAACAAAGAAATCAGAGCCCTTGCTGCAAGAGCTCAGTGCCCTTTGACAAAGTTCCAAAAACAGGCATGAGTTTTTATTTATTTATTTTATGTCTTCAGGTCACTTTGATGAGAGGTGCCTTAGCTCTTCTGTAAGGGCTAAATTTCCTGTCTGAGATAATATTTAAGATGAAGACTGACTCTTTCTCGTGTTTCCTTCCTACAGACCAAAAGGCAGTGCTTTCAAATACACAGCCTTCAATCTGGAGGAAATGTATGTCCAGTTTGTAGCCCTCATCGCTTCTACAGTAGCTAATGTTGCTGCTTACAGGTAACAGTTTTTTAACTCGTTTGAACCTTTTCAGCCCCTTCCTTCACTTGTAATATGCCATAGATAAATTACACCTTTTTTATCCTTGCTTCTGCTTGTGTATCATCATGCCATTGTGGATGTGCAACCATTAGCCAATAAATTAACATTACTTCTGCAATGCCTTTATTTATTCAGCTCTGCTGCAATACAGCATGTTCCTTCTTAAATGGAAGTGTTTCAGTGCCAGTCTTTAGATATACAGGATCAAATTTGATCAAATAAGATTTTATTAGTTATTACTGTATCGTTATAGTATTTCTAATATTACTTCTCCTCATAGTAATAATGATACTATAATTCATTCAATGTGGATTTCGAAGTATAAATCACTAGATGAGTATTCTACTTAAAAAAAAAATCACTCCAGTGATTACTGCAACTAGTGGAAAAAATATTTAATACTTGAGCGGATACCGGGCAAAGCTTTTAGTGGACATACTCTTTGTATTAAGCAGCTATATAAGTTGTATAGTTGTAGTTGTTCTCTAACAGGATGATTTGCTTGTGAGAGGCTTTATAGTCTGATGATCACCATTGTCTATTGGCCAAATATAAGGTTGATAGACCATAATTAAAGAAAAACTGAGAATAAAACAGTATTTTGGTTTAGACTGATATCTCTTCTCATCCTGCATGTTGAATAACCTGTTGTTCACTGAGTCATCTATTACACTGTTTTCCCCTCCCATGTGGCTCGTCATGTTTCTTTCCTCATTCGTTTGTTTGTCTTAAAGTTGTGAATGCTGGAAGTTTATTTATATGAGTTAGTTTCAGTGTAAATTATTCCTCTCAATTTTGAAATTACTTAGTACATTATTAATACTTCTTATAAATTGTGCTCCTTCACCTGTAAATTTAGAAAAATATACAGATGTTTTGGATAAGTGTATTTTACTGTCTCTTCTGCCCTCTTATGGAACTGCTCATACACATTAAGGACTTCACCCAGATCCCATATAGTGGGACATTTGTAACTGATTTCAGTAGCATTTGGATCAGGTTCTTTGTTTGTGGGAGATGAATGACCAGTGCCTTGTACACAGATGTTTTGACAGGTAGAAGCAAATGAGTGGAAGGAGTGGCTAGCTGTTGTTCATGCACCTGAATAAAAGCAAACAAGTACAATTTGCGTGTGTATAACCATGAGTAGGTAATTAGACTCCAGAACTAGTAGTATTTCTATATATTCTCAGATTATTTTTTTATGTTGCTCTGTCTTGGTTTATGAAAACAGATGTTTCTCTGTATCATTGCTTATGAAAGTTTGGTTCTGAAGCTCAAGTTACACATATCTGCTTGCTTCTTAAGTGCTAAAAAGCAGAGTATTCTCTTTGCTTATTGTTTTATGAAATATGCTTACCTTCCCTCTCAGTCTCAATTTAAAGTAAAAACTGTGTAAATGTTTCTGTTTGAGCAGTTGCTTCTGTTTAGATTCACCTGCTTGTTAGAAGATGGTGACTGCAATGGTTAGCATTGCTTTCCAAAATTACACAGGTTCCTGATGCTCGGGCTCTCTTTTGAATGTTTTTCAGTTCTTTCTTCCCAGCTATTTTCTCCTCTCTTCCATAGCATACCTGTGGCAAATCCATGTGAGCACCCTTAAATCATGCAGGGAAAAATTACCTGAGAAGCTCCAGTGGAAAAGTTACCCAGTACGCCAGAGAAGCAATATTATTCATGGGGAGTTGGTGGAAAAAACTTCCTATTGGCATTTTCACTCAATAATTATACTTAGTAAAAAAAAAAAAAAAACCTGTTGTTGTGAAATAGGTATTGTACAGCCGAATCTCTGTTTTGAAAGTGTTTTTGTTTTCCTTGAAGGACCTGTTCAGTTGAAGATAACCACTTACAAGAAAAGTTATGAAGAAATATTGAGCAAAAACATTCATATTCTGTTGTCCAGAACAGAATATGAAAGAGGAGGATATTTTCTGAGCAGATAGATTTTTACATCATTATCTGCTTAACACTATTCAGGTAATCAGTTTGAATTCAGCAGGACTGTTATAAGTGCTAATTTAAGTATGTGCATAAGTTTTTGCAAGATCAGCACCTGAGATTTTAAGTCTTCTGTACAGAGCCAGGTAATTTGAGAAAAAGGTCCGTAAAATTAGTTCTTTGAATACAGGCATAAATCTGTTGTGGTTTCCTGTATATCATATCACAATAGCTTTGGTTAACCACAAATCCCTGCAATAACAATTTGTCCCACCCTAACACAGATGATCTATTATATGAAGACGGTTTCTGAAATGTATGTTTTTCTTTCTGATTCCTCTATCCATCTCTGTTGCTTGGTGCATTAGGGCCTAGAGATTACTGTAGTGACAGATGTGAAGATTTCTTTAAAATGAGGGTGTGTTCAGTTCTTTGATCCTTGAAAAGGCAAGAAAATGATGATTTCTTTAATATATAACATTACATCAAAAAGACACCTGACACCAAACACTAATTTCTCATGCACACGGTAACACGATCATGAGGCCTGGTATACTGGCTATCAGCTGCAAACCCAAGAGACATTGGTGCAAATAGGAGCAAGAAAAATGAATTGTTTCTCTATTTTAAATATACCGTTGATCCTTCTTGAATGTTTTCAGTTGCTTTCTCTGTGCATATGATATAGAAAAAGGGAGCATGAAATGAAAACACTCTTTTTGGAAAAGCTGAGGATTCTGTTTGATAAACAGGACTAAAGCATTCATAAAACTTGAACATTTCCTTTTTGGGCCAATGCCTTGCCGTTTTCTTTCCTCCAGATAAAATCTGGGCATATTGTCTGGCATTCAAATGATGACCTGAACTCACATAAGAAGAATGAGCTTGATTATGTGATCGTTCTGGTTCCCCCGCCTACCTGTCTTGTTACACACTTGTTTTCCACTTCCAAATTGTCCTTCTGGCAAATGAACAACATCAGATGTTTTGCTCCTTTTCGTTCTTCTATGGGAGACTAAGACTAGTCCTTCAAAAACTGTTGAGGTTCACGTTAAAACCCTAATTCTTACATTTTATAATGTTGTGAAAGCAAAAGCAGTCAAACACAAATTGTATTCATCCCTCCCTCTACCCTCCCTCTTTTTCATACTCATTCAAAACTTTTGGCAGTGGCCCTATCCAGATTTGGAGATCCAGAGAAGGGAGTGGAAAATAGTGTCAGTTATTGTACTCATTTCATTCCCTACGGATCCTTGTCTGCAGAACACTGTGAAAAGGAGCCAGGTCGTCAAATGTGAAGGATGGGTCATAGCAAGGCATGGTGTTGTCCCTCCTCCTCTACACTTCACATGGCACAGCACAGTGGGTTTCTGCTCCCTTTTCTGATAATGTTAAGCCCCTCACTCCTATAGGAGAATCAGCTAAAGAAAGGACCATACCTGCAGTAGCAATTTTGGTTCAGATCAAGACTTAGGGTACTAGCTGAAACTCATGCCTATCATTCTACCCTCCTCAGGAGAACCTAATTTACAAGCACTTTTTCATGTAACCCACTCTTTTGGGGGTATTTTGATGTATATGGGATCATCAAGAAGCTGCTCAGACAGTCCAGTCTGGGACCTACCAAACTCAGTGGGAAGAATAGTTTGAGCTCCTGCTTTCATCTTTGCCACTTCCATCTGCAGTGATTAGTAGCTTACAATGACAGCAGTCCTGTTGTCTTCCAGTGAGCAGTTTGCAAAATATCATCTTATTCAGCATGACTAGAAAAGAGCCTCAATATCTGGCTTTTAAATAATTGGAAGTGGGTGGAGAGAGAAAGGTGAGAGGATAACTACAAAGAATATACATTAAAGGGTTCAAAGTAAAGATCTCCTTCTCCAAAGGCATTCTATAGCATAAAAATAGCAGTGATCCTAAGTTTAGGATCACCAGATCCTAAACTGGTGAGCATCAGCAATAGGTCTTTAGTAATCAAACAAGTTATGCATGCATCGAGGCTGTCTTGCATGATCTGAATATAGCAGTGCTGTGATTCCAATATTTGCAATGTGACATCAGTAGGATGTCTTTATTACAGATATTTTATCTAGATGAAACTACATTGGTGTTTACTGAATGTAAACAAGTGCATAATATTAACAGCACATAACTGATATAATGAAAGATAGGTACAGAATACTGACAGAAATTTGCATCATTTTATTGATGCTCTTACCATAATGAAGTTGAGCTGACCAATCTCACAAAATCTCTCAGAAACTTAAATTATTCACATTTTATTATAAATAATTCATTTTACCTCTGTGGGCTTTACTTTATTAGCTGCCCCTAGTTACAGACTTTTTTTTTAGTCATATTATGCAGCAGATTAAGCGTTCATCCTTACTGCCTGCTTTCAAAGCAGTCTGTCAGTTGTGATCAGACATGCTGTAAGCTACAAAGCACAAAACTCGACCTGATGCCTTCTAACCAGGAAAGCAGTTGGCAGGAAGTTCCAGCTGAGGTTCACAGTTCCAAAGTCTGTAACCTTCTAATATTTTCAAGGTTTCATGTGTTTTACACAGGTCAACATGTGGTCTGCTTCTCCTAAAAGTTCACCAACAGTTTAGCAAAATTGTGAGCTCCAGGCTTAGAAGAAAGAAAAGAATACATTTATGTAAAATAGCTATTGTTATTGTCATTTTTATAGTTAGACATTTAGGTAAAATCTCACAAGGCATTAGTTTCTCAGTTATAAGAAATACACAGAGCTCCATTTGAGTCAATGAAATGGCTAATTTACATCAGGTGAGGATCTGACCAAGATTTGTTCCAACTCTGATTTACTGGTGCATATGCTGCATTACTCTCACATATGGAATCCCATCACTGCCATATCAAAGATGTAATTAAAAACCTGCCATAACAAACGTGCACTATGCCCTACCAAGTTCTTGTGTTGACAAACTGCCAGAGGGGAAGAGTTTGATCTTTTTCTCAATATGGCTTGCCTCTGGTCCTAAAGGTTCTATCAAAGAACTTGAGAGAAGCAAGACACGATGGAGTAGTGAGGACAGGCAGCTTCAAGTAATCGGTTGCCAGGCTATCCAGCCTTCTTAAGTACAACTTGCACACTGTTGTAGCACCAAGCAAAAGATAGGCATAGCAAAACACAGAGCACAGTTTGTTTTATAGTGATAGCAGCTCCTTTCTACTAAGAATGTGAGTAGCAGAGTTCTGCACCAGCTGGTACTTCTGGGTGGTCTTCAAGGCTAACTTCAAATACTAGCCTGTGCAGTAAAACAGCATGGAAGTGTCAAAGACATAAGTAACTCTGGTAAGGCCCTTATCAGCAGACAGGCCTCCATTTTTTGACCAGTTACACACTGAGCAGGGCCATAGCAAGCCACCATTCCCGCCTAAAAATCCTAAGACAGGGACATATATAAAGAAATAGAGTGTGCCGGGTGTTTCTTTGAATAACTGAGCTCAGACTGAGCTCCAAAAAGGTAATGGTCAGATGCTAATAAGTATCTTCATCTACCTCCCAAATTCATTTATCTTGTAAGAAAACTAGTTCAAAAAAGCATGCTGCATTTGAGTAGTGGCAGGGCAGGGGATGGCCGTAGCAATTGTTTACATATATGAGAAATCTAATTAATTTCTTCAGTTCTTTGTTTGTATTCCTGTAGAAGTTTTCTGTGTGTCTCTTAATGTCACCACTCAAAATAAATTCCTACATAACCATTATTCACATTATTTAAAAAACAAAGCTAAAACCAAACCTAATCAGAATAAGCATAAAAGAATCCTTGATGTTAACACATGGGACAATGTGATTGTCAAAAGGCTATTTTAAGAAAATTCTAAGAAAGTTTTGCCTAAGGGATATATCCAGAACCCCCAGAAATCAATGGGAATATTTTTTTGATTCACTAGGATTTACATCAGACCATAAATGTGCAGCATATTTTACAAATCATTTCAATTATGTACTGCAGGCAAGGATCCTTGCTTACTTTGTATGGAACTAATATATTGTTTCTTTGTTTAGAAAATTTGTAAAGCTTTAAATCCACAGAGTAGTTTCTACCAATTTTACTTATGAGGAACCGAGTATATATAAGGACATATAGACACAAGAACAAATATTATATTGGTGAGAGATATCTAGTGATATTAAAAATAAAACACTTCCATTCAAAGAAGGTATATAAAATCCAGCTGTTTTATTATATTTTGCTACCATTCTTTTGTAATCATTCAGTTTTAAAAGAAAGTTGTTTTAAGTAATATTTAATGTAACTAAAAGTATTTTATTTTTCATAATTGCAGAAATTAAAAGATATAGAAGGTGTCAGTAAGGCCTGTTCTTTATGACATTTTGTAAATCAATACAAGAATAGATCTCGTTTGAAGGTGCTCAAAGTTCACACCCTCCGTGTCAGAAGCCTCAGATCTCCATAGGGAAAATAATGAGAGTTCTGTTTATCTGCAAGTTCTAGAAGCCCAGATTTCTTTCTGCACTAACGGCTAATACAAAAAAAAAAAAAAAAAAATATCACCTGGGAATGTTAAAATTCAAAGACCTAAATGTATCTATGACATATTACAGCTGTACACAAAATGCACTTAATCCTGTACTGAGAACTTGGCTTTCAAACTAACAGCCTTAATAAACAGAACTACATGTTTTCATTTGCTGTTAGTGCCCTTTACTTTTGTCTGCTGAGGAAAAGGTTCATTTCAAGACAAAGCTTTTGTTGGGCAGAATAGCTGAGCACACTCAGTCACTGTTATCAGTATCTTTAAATGAGGAACATATTTAACTTGATACAGGAGTAAAAAGAAAAATAGAAACAGGATTTGTAAACTGAAGAATATTGAGTTCTATTATGTCTCATGGGAACAGAGGAGTTGATGAGAGACAGTGGCACCTTCAGCATCCCACATCATGCAGAAAAATCTACTTTTGTTAAAATATAGTGGGGCAATGCCTGAATTTTCAAGGGAGCCAAATCGCCATGTCCAGAAGCTTTATGCAGCTCAAGATAGCAGTACCCAGTAAACTTTCTACCAGCACCAACAGCTGGCAGGATAGAGGAAATCATTGACTTGATAGCTACCTCCAGTTTTCTTCTGAGAGACCTGTAGCATACTCTGGGTCCTCAGAGGCAGCTGTGCTTGCACAGTCCTACAGCAACACCATGGTAGTGTTCCAGCTTTCTCTGATATTTGTAGTACTTTCAAGTATACAAGCCTGTTCACTGAAAAGACTATGCCAGAAAAAGTATGAAACTAGCTACAGCTCAGGTTTAACATTCTTCCAGAAGGCAGCATAAGCAGCAAGGCTCTGACACAGATCCAAAGACAATGTAGACATTAAAGACAAATCTAGACTAAGTACAATCACAATATAGCTCCAAACAAGGCTGAAAGCCATGGCCCAAATGTAAAGGGAGTTTCTGTAGCAGTAGGCAGGATGTGGGTACCAGGTGAGGCCTGTGAAGGCAATTGTGGCCAATTAGTGTAGTAACACTCTGACAGATGCAAGCACTTTGCCCAAATAATAAATTCAAGCCATTGGTCTGGTTGGTTAGAAACATGGGGGAGTCTTAGTTATTGCTTAGTTTATCATGAATTTAGTAAAGGTGAAAGTAAAGGTTTTAATTTTTGCAGTTAGTCATGTTTGTGTATCAAAATTTGTTGAGCTGAAGAAGTTCTAATAAACGCTACTAATTTCTTTTTGTTATTTCTGTTCTCATAGGGTAAGAAAAGGTGTTCAAAGCTTCCTTCTGGATATACAGTTATTTTAAAATTATGTCTATGTCTTTCAATACATTAGCAAGATTCTATATAGCTACAAGAACTACAAAAAATGTTTCTTGTTTCCTTCTCTGTCACATAATTGTTAGAAAGATCTGTTAACTGTAGGCCCTAGTTCAGGGAAGAAAAGCAGAAGGAATGTAAGAATCATTTTTAAATAGCAAAGTGAGTGACTTCTTTAATTTAGTATGTGACTAAATGTTTTAACATGATTTGCAAGGTTTCAAGAGCTCTATCTTCATGAAATAAGCATATTTTTGTATATGCTCTTTACCCATTTTTGAGTCATAGAACGGCGTGAATTTCCCTGGAGTTTCCTTCCAGGGGCCTTTAGAGGTCATCTATTCTAACTCCCCTGCAACGAAGAGGGACGTCTATAGCTAGATGAGGTTGCTTAGAGCCCCAACAATGAAAGCATTTAAGTGGAAACTCTGAAGTTGTTCTATTATCAGGATTGAGTTTTATCTTCCACTTCTAGGAAATGCGCACACTCACAAGACTAAATCTTTTTCAAAGAATTCTCTTCTGCTGCTGCTGTTCTTAGAACACTGAATTCCTGTCACTGAAGGTGCTAAAGGAATAAATATCAACACATACCCCCAAAACGGGGGCTGAAAGTTCCTGAGTAGTTTGTGATTTCCCTTAGTAACAGAAAGCAACCTCACTAAATTCTATTTTAAGGTTTGGCAGTCTCTACATGAAGTGTGATTAGAATAAGGGAAGAAAAGTTGTTCAGGTTGTTTGCCCTGCCAGTTAGGTCCGTGCTTTGTTCCTTTCATCCCCCCTCACTAACAGCTTAACACAGGGTTCTACTGCAGCACCAGCATCACCTGCTGAATTAATGGGATATTTGTGATATCTTTTTTCTTTCTTTTTTTTTAGATTGGAGATTACTGGCACAAATACTAATACAGCAGTAATCAGTCATGAATTCTCTCTTAGTAGTTGGAGAGTACTTACTTAGAAGAGAGTTGGAGAGTAGTTACTTAGAAGCTCTAAGTACTACTAAAAGGAAAATGTTAACAACTTAATAGCCTTCCCAGTGGAAAGCAGAAGCTTCAAACAGTGGAAAACTGCATCTTCAGAAATGAAGAAATTCAGTCCTTCAGTTCTGCCCCCACACTTCTTTTTCTTCAAGAAAATTCTATCTGATTAATTTAAAAAAGTATCATAACATTGTTCAGAGTTGAGTTCATTAAGGTTAATTTTCTTTCTTCAGTCTTGAGGATTAACAGTGCATGAGTAGTATTTCAGAAACTTGTATTTCTGAAATCATGTGATGTGTCTATCTATTTATGTGGGTATGCTCTGGCCTCATGAAATTCCTGCCCAGACCCTCCCAAATAATATTTAGATTGGTCCTTTGTTATTGAGAAAATGGGCTTGAGTCTTGAATTCTTTGCAAAATACTGACTGTCACAATTTAAGACTTCTGGATTCTATTTCTGCTTCGATTGCTAAAAGACCAAATATTATTACAATTTATTATATGTACTGCAAATATATTTATAATTTTTATGATTTCTGTTTTGTATTTGCTTCTATACTAGTATTTAGGAGAAGACTCAGTTACATATTAGGTTAATTTTAAGTGCAAAATAGTCTTCTAAGGCCATGCTTCATTTAATTAAATAAAAGGACAGGAGTGTGTTCGGGATTGGAATCTAAGTTTCATTAGCTTGGCTGAAGCGAAGTATCCACCAGTAATATTTTACAGCTTTTGAAGTAGAGAATAGTATTTAGTATTTCTCTGGCATAAGGCAGTCCTGCTCGAGATGACAGAATCTGCAAGTTATTTAAAAGCTTGTGTAATTTTGTTGTGTTTCACTAATGCCAGGAACTGTCCCTGGGGTTCTGCCGCCCTTGCTGACATCTACTGCAGTGCTCCTGCCCTGCTCCTGGTGTCCCCTGCTAGGCGTATGGTTAAAAAAATCTTTCTTTTTGGATGCTTTGAAAATTGCTTTGCAAGCTCCCTTTCAGTAAAATAAAGCATTTGTCGATGTGTCATGTTTACAAGTAGCATTTAAACATTTTTTTTCATATAATCAAAAGATGAAATAGCATTTAGCATTAGAAAGGACAATTTTGCAATGTAGGAGATAAGCAAATGAAAAATGGTAAGATTGAAGTGAAGCATTTTAATGTTTCTGAATCTGTTGGAGTCTTAGCAATTGTCGCAGATAAGATGTTAAAAAAACCACTTTATTATTGTACGATCATAAAGTGAGTATACTTGTTACCTGAATGTTCTTGGAGGTACTTGTGAGCAGTGTGTTTCTAGCATTACTGCAAGGCTGAGTGAGCAAACTGGTTTACCTCAGGTGCTGGTTTGCTGTGTGAAGGTGGAGTAATTTATAAACTGTGCTCTACTGTGCTGATGCCTGTAAGTGACATAAGTATAGAGTAACAATTAGCAGCGGCTAGAGAAGTGCTGACACCAATTCCTAAAGGAGATGATTTACTCTTAGTGCTGACCTGTCAGTAAACAGTGATAAACTTCACCAAGAAACAATAAGTTTTTAGCGTGTAAGTGCTTTTGTTCCTGAATGCTGCTGAATTTTACTTTCCATCTGGCCTGGGTCCTGAGGGCTTTATGGCTATGCCTATTGATAAAGGCCAGGTGGTCAAGTTTTGGGAGCTGTCTGTCACTTGCTCAGAAATGGGATGTGGCTGTAGCTGAGAGAAACTAGAGAAACAAAAGGCAGTGGCAGCTGGGGTGGGCAGGGAAGCAGAATTCCTCTCATTCCCAGCCCCTTCTCCTGTTTAGGCTCAGCAACACCTGGATGTTCCTTGGGTAATGGCTGCTCTGGGGATTCAGCTGAGGCTGCTCTGAAAAGTAGTAGTCTCTTTTATCAAGCAGTATCTTGAGGGTGTTTGGTGACCACATTACACCGTTAGGTGAGATGCTTGGGTGATTGAACTGCTCTGCCTAAAAAGGGATGTTTCCTGGATTTTGTCTGAGAACCTTTCTCTAAAATGCAGTATTCTCCTTTACAGCATATATAAGCACTGGCTGCATGATCTTGTTAGTCTGCTGCCTGCAATAACTTTGAGATATCTATCGCAAGGAGATGCATTAGCTCATTTTTGTACAATATGCATTCTACTTCATATGCTTCTACTTAATTGAGATGAATTGTGTAGGACAGAAGCACTTCATGTTCTTTGTCACAGTGAATGTAAAACTTAAAAAAAAGAAAAACCTGTAAGGAATGTACAGGACACAGACATCTAGGCTAACGTTGCCTAAAAACAAACAGAAAAAAAAGAAAAAAAAGACCTTAAGTATGGTGGTACAATGTATGAAGGCATTTAACATAATACTTCAGTGGAGATTTGGGT
This sequence comes from Numida meleagris, assembly GCF_002078875.1. Taxonomy (NCBI): domain Eukaryota; kingdom Metazoa; phylum Chordata; class Aves; order Galliformes; family Numididae; genus Numida; species Numida meleagris. The sequence continues at coordinate 17,375,633 of NC_034412.1, read as the reverse complement.
ACAAACCATTAGGGTGTTTGCAATCAGAACCCATGTTCTAGCAAAGTAAGCTGCTGAAGCAAATCAGGTCAAACCAATTTTACTTGTGTGAAGACAGTGTAAACATAACTAAGGCACATTCGTTGGTATTTGGTGTTTTCAATATCATTTCAATAAGCAGGTGGCTATTTAGAACACTGTTTGTGAAAGAGGCACTTAGGATAATATTTACTAAGAAAGCAGCAGGGAGAGAGCAACAAAATGTTTGGTTACTCTGGAATTCATCCCTTGTCAGCATGTGAGGGCAATGGTCTTGGAGAGAGTGGTGTTGGCTGCTTTTCTTTCTCTTACAAAATTGCCTCCTTCAGCTCATCCCTGAGAACAAATGATATCTTTTACTGTGATTGTAATGAGTAGATCCTTTGCTAATTAGCTCTAGTGGAAAGGAGATGATCATGTCTACTTGATATAGTCTGAGACTTTACTGAGGGCTGAACTGAGCTTAATTTCGTTATGTTTTTTTTTTCCTTGAACGAGCTATGGCTATCCTATATATTATATATATTATATACAACAAAAGTACCACAGCTGCTTGTTTATGCGCCAGATCATTTGAAAGATTATGACTTATTTTAGGTTATTTTAGGGCTCACTTAAGTTTAATGCCTTGATCTGAAATGTGAAAATTTAATGGATATCTGCTGAAATCTACCAATTACAATTCTGCATATAATTCATTCTGCAGTATATAACTGTCCCCAATTAATAATAATAATTTGAATAAAACCTGTAGGTTAAGTATGGACCATACAGGCATGTACCCCGAACAGACCTCTGGAATCAATTGAAAGGTTGGATAAGGCAAGAGCAGCTTAGGAATGGCTTGCTCTCAATTAGATCTTATAACTGTGTCAGAAAAATACTATAAAATACTCAAAACCTGACACTTCTGAATCAGTAGATCTACTTTCAATCCTAGAGGCTAATTGGAGTAGAAAATATAATTGAAAAGATTACTTTTGAGCCAACATTAGTGTAAATTAGTTTTCATTAGGCATATTCTGCCTTTTACTGTTAATTACAGAAACTTACCTGCTACTGTCTAGATTCCAGTTTTCCTGGGAAAATAAGATGAGGAATAATCACCTCTTTAAGCGCAAACTATTTGGTACAACTAAAAAGAGAAGTGCTTCACAAAACCTATATGTAAGCTGTGCATTACAGTTACTTTTGTTGCGAGTTTGATTTCAGTTTTACATTTATAGAAAACAAAAAAGATCAAAAAGCACAGTGTGGTATGAAGATGTGTAGACTGAATATAGCTGAATATTCCAGTGTACTTAGAAACATGATTGTATTTTCAAGATAACGCATAAGTAATCAAACATCAAGCATGTAATAACGTGACTAGCATTTTGCAGTTAGTTCAGCAGTTTTCAGTACTCAGAAAATGAGCAGATTCATGCATGTAGATATAAAATAAACATCAGAAACTACCACTGTGCAAAAGCTTAGTTTGATTAGGAACAAAGTAAAATCAAAAGTAAGCAAAACGCTTTTTACTAGTTTACATAGTAGTTATTTCTTCAGTTTCATATTCATAATAGAATTGGTGATAATATAAACGTCTACAGTGCTTGGTGTAGGAGGAACAGGATGCTTCCGAAGACTTCAAGAACTATATTATTTCTGTTATAGTCTGGGCAAACCTACAGCTGCCATCAGGAGGACAAAGGTGGTTTGGAAGCAGACTCCTTATGAGACGAGGGTAAAAATGAGAGACTACTAGTAAACGTGAAACATGCTGTTAGATTTTGGACCTTTCAAAGAAATGTATTTTGAGATAAATGTGCAATAAAGCCTGTGTTTAATCTAGGAAGAGGAGCAGTATTCTACTGGTAAAAAGCAGAAGGAAAATAAATTGCATCATCTATAACCTTTGCAGTCATAGGCTCAGTGAACAGAACATCAAAACCAAATGTAAGGAAAACAAGCCTCTGTATTCAATTTACCTAGTGATATCCGGCCTTACAAGAAGCTTTGAGTATATTCATTCTTTAAGCTGCAGTGTGAAAAAAATCAGTATTGAGCTCAGTCTTCAGTGGATGAGTATGTCCAGGGGAAAAAAAATTACTTAGAGCTAGATCCAAGGTCTTCAAAGTGACTGGAAGTAGTCCCACAGACTTGAAGGACCGTGGATCCAGGCTCTTAAACATGTAAATGAAAGTTTGATTGCTTTGGGTGAACAATACTCCTGTTAATCATTCAGCAAAGTATATCTGATTATTCGGAACAGCAAATAGCCGTTTGGTTTCTGATACAATATAATGCATGTTTAAGCATATCAAATGTGTTTGGAGTTAGTGAAGGAAGAATCTCAAGATGTTTGGGTTCGGTTTGGATACACATCCAAAATGTGCATGCTTAGCTAAAGCTCTACAGTCTGCAGCAAGGTTTTCTTGAAAAATGAGCAGTCTTACTAGGCTTTTTCAGTGCCAGAGCAGCCAGGCTGCTGGCAAAAAGAATAAGGGACAGAGGCTTTTGGAAACATGTAAGTGCCCTTAAAAAACATTTCTGTTTTCTGAAGAGCTTGTGTAAAGATAATAGTTCAGCACGCATCTCCCTGCTTGCTTGTAGGAGGGCTCGCGGAGGACATAACCCACCTCCAAGATGTTGCCCTCTGTTTTCCCTTGCAGGCATGGCTCTCTAGTGTCCTGTGGGTCTTTGGGCTTTGGTGGCAACACTGACGTTTCCTTTTTGGAAAACGTGAAAATCTTTCTCCAGTGGATCTGTGTATGTACACGGAGGCATGGAAGGGAGTGGGAGGGAAGGAAACATGGAGTTTTCTGGATTTTCCCAATCCTGTCCAGATTAGGGTCTGCCTTAGTTGTGGCTTCATAGAGCTCAGTTCACTCTTCTCTGTTGGGTATTCAAGCTGCTGATACCCTTTCCCTTTCTACAGTTGGGAATTTTCCATTGTGCATCCAGGAGAATCTGACTGGTTGGGATGTAGGGCATGGTGAAACCCAGGAAGTAAGAAATTGAAATATTGACAAAAATTTCCATGCTATGCCTGCTCTCTATTGAAAATGAATTAATTTGTGCTCTGATGCTCTTTACTACTTTTTTCAAGAAAGACTGTGATAAGGAGTGTTTCTTTCTACATACTGCAATGGAATAGTCCAAATTATGCTTTATTTTGCTGTCAGTGATGTACCACATACCTTAAGCACAAAATATCAATGCTTTTTCTTCCGAGGAGGTATCATCGCTCATAGGAAATGGTACCTCACAAACATTCTGTTGATGTGATGTTTGAACTATTTTCACTGAGATAAAACTGACCAAACAGAGCAACTGACGTACCTTAACTCATAAATTGTGGCTGAAATTGTTTCAATTTGTGCACTCTTTACTAAATTTGTTGTTTAAAGAGCTGAAATGCGTTTGACATTTAAGGAATTTGTCATGGAGTTCTGTAAAAGTAGTTCAAAGCTGGCTTATAGAACTTGTGCTCTTCTGAACATTCCTTTCTGTAACAGAAATGCCCACGTTAATTTTACTTAATAGCTAAGCGTGGTGAAAATATAAGCAGGTAATTATATATCTAACTCATAGGACCAAGAGTTAACCCAAGAAAATTAAGGGCAGAACTAGATTCTTGTTTCCTTTTTGAAAAGCACCATAAAAAGTATTGTTCTGAAGACAGCTATCATCTTTTATTGGCCTGGGTGCGTGTGTGTTTTTTTGTTTGTTTTTTAAAGGGAGAAGTAGAAGTCATCCTTGGCAAGGTTTCCTTTTCTAAGAATCTCTGATTATGAATGTTGTGCCTTAGCTATCCTTTGTCTTGGCTTCTGTGCCAGGATTTATCAGGATGGAGGATGTACTCAGAGGTGATGTTCTTTTTGCCACTAGCGATGATTTCTCCTAATAGGGCAAGTTTGTAAGGCTTATTACCAAGAAGGGAAAAATGGGAAAGGAAGTTTCACTGCAATTTTTGTTTTCCTTTTTAAAAGGAAGGCAGAGGCAAAGGATGGAGTTAATATAAAATCCTGCTCTCCAGTTAGCTAAAAGATGACCTGCAGTTTTTGGAATTACGGTATGTTCAAAGATATGTCACTGAAATAATGTAATGCCACAGACATTAGGCCATAATGACCTAAAAAAGTATGTGTTTAGTAGTTTGCAGCTGGAGTCAAGGAAGGAGCAAAACCGCTTGAAGTGAGCCAGACCCACACATTCTGAAAACCATTATTACATTTAGAGCTCTGCCTAGGAAAAATATTCATAGCTAACAGTTTGTCTTTGGTTTAGATTAAAAGTCACATGATTAGCAGCTTGCAATGGTGTGAGAAGGAGTTTCAGAGAGGTTTTTTGAATTTTTACTTAGCTGTTAACTGTGATCCAAAAGATTATAGCTGTGGTCTCAGTTCCAACTATGGTCTGGAATTTTAAGGCATGGAATTCTAGAGTTTTTTTCAGTAAAGAGAATGGACTTAGGAGAAATTGGAGTTGATATGGACAACCCAGATCAGATAAAGGATTTTGAATTTCTTGAAAACCTTTCTGATCATCATAAGCTCCAGACAAAAAAGATGTCTGGATTTTGTCCTCAATAGTTCACTGAGTGACTAACTTTGTAATAGCTTAACTTTCAGTAGTCTGATAAAATCTTGCTATTATATTGTTAATCTTGCCTGTGCATTGAGTAGCCTAAAGAGATAAAGTCGCTGTTCATACAGACATAAATTTCATACTGATGTAGGCTAAGAGGGATGGATTTCAGATGTCTTAGTTGCCAGTCCTCTGCTCCAATAGCCAGATAATTTTCCTGAGAGGGTGGTTATTTTCTTGGTAGTCTAGTATACTGGTGTTTTGTACAATATATACAGGATTTAACATCTGAGCTTCCTCCTCAGGTTACATTTTATCTCTGTCTTACCTCAAACCTTCCTCAAAGACTCTTTGTGTAATTAACAGCCGAAAAAAATTGTATTTTGAACTGCAGCAAATTTTAAAATTACTGCTTAGTTAAAAAAAAAAAAGTTACCAACAAAATAATCTAGAAGACCATGTATTAGTCACTACCAAATTTGCACATAAGTATGTAGTGGTTGTTTTTCCCATCTAAATGACAAAGGATAATAGTAATTAATTAATTCTTATAAAGCATACCGTGGAACAATATGAGAGGACACTTGACAAACTAAGCAACAGCTCAGCAGTTGGGAAGCATGGGGGAAATTCAGTTTTACAGTTGTTCTTTAAAAGGAGTTTTAAATGCCAGTTCTAACATATTAGACAAATTCTGTAGGTAGATTGGCTTCCAATGTATGCAGTGTAACAAGTACAGCAAGCAAAATACCATAGTACTCGATGTGTAAATTCATTGAAATGTAGACGCAAAACTGCACCAACAGTGATAACTCTTCCCCTATTTTACATAAACATCCAGACACAAATTTTGCTAGCATGTAAGCAGTTATTAGAAACTAGCCTTATCAATAAGGTAACTTGGCCAGGTTACCAAGTTTCTTGGCCATCCTGACCGAAGGTAACTAGGCTAGGTATTGATCTGATTTCACTGTTGCAGCAAGGACTACCTCTTTGCTGCTAAGAAAATACAAAAATAGGGAGAGGATTTGGCTCTTTTTGTCTGTTTGTTTTTAGGGTTTCCATTGTGGTCCTTGCCATCTTTGAGTCTGACATTAATGACTTCACCTTACTTTTTGGTAAAATGTTCATCCCAGATGCTTTAGTAAACTTCTGTTTTTAATAAAACTTTAACTTCACAATTCTAACAAGCTTGTTTTAGGAAACATTCCCAAAGTACTTTTACACACTAAATGGACAAAATGTCTCTTATTTATTGTTTTCTTTAGTGGTATCTTTCTGTACCTTCTTTTATGTGAAACCAAATAATCTGATGGTTTTCTCTTCATTGGTGTGCTAATCAAGCTAATCAGCCAAGGGCAAATTTGGGGTATTTCAAAGCACCTGCCATTGCGCAGCTCCACAAGCAAGTATGAACATTAGTTTGAAGCTTTTCTGAAGAAGAAAATGCATTTTGCCAAACTTAACAATTTGTTAAAATGACATTGGTTTAGCTAGTAAAAGATCATCTGGTCCTTTTACTATATAAAATCAGACTTACTAACATTTATCTCAAAAGTGAAGGAGTTTTGGAGATTTCAGTAAAAAAGTGATTTTCATATGGCTAAAAAATGTCCACTTAATCTTTTCTGGAATGTTGGCGCTGTGTACAGAAAGTCCTTTTTTTTCCTGCAGTACTCTGGTCTCCTTATGTTAAACAATTCCATGGATAGTTTGCTCCAGTACATCTTTGATTAATACAAAATCAAAAGATAAGCTTTGTGATAATTGATAAGTCATTAGCAGTACTCTAGTACATCAGATAAGGCAATTAATGCTTTCACATTTCCTGAAAGGTATGGCAGTGTTGACCTGAGTCACTGCAAGATGCAGTATGAGGAACCCTTCTGTGACATAGTTTGAATGCAGTACAGATTTACATTCAAGTGCTTGCATTTCTGTAATACATATTTAGATTTTTTGAATGAATTTTCTTCCTCTACTGGAACCTGAGCTCTCATTTTGTAGAGAACTGGTATTTTATTCACTCAGGGTTTTTGTGTATTAGGAGCTGTCGTCTGATCAGCGTATATATGAGAGAAATGGGAGAATTAAGTGGGCTTTTTCATTTACTCTATAGGTATTAGAAATGTTGATTGTGATTTGAGAATCATGGAGTCAACCTGTTCTATTATGAATTCGGAAATATTCTTTCAGTATAATTTCAAGGTTTTTGCTTTATTTCATTTTTTCAAATTTGAAATTGAAAATATTTTGGCTGTTTGCAAACAATTATGTGTAATTGCTTATCTGATAGGGTGTAAAAGTTCAAGGCATAGTAAAGACAGTTACCTTTCATGACCTACACAGTCAGAGCTCTTTAATCTTAATGAAGAGATCTTTGCACTGCTTCAAATACAGGTGTGTTGAACTGATTAAAATTTGAGATGGCCTTTGTTAAAAGAAATGGGTCTTTTTTTATTTCAAGCCATGGGGCCATCAAAATGAACTATGAGGAAACATTTTTGATGCAGAGTTGGTGTCTTGCAATAGTATTTATAGAAATTGACATTCTTAATAAGGTGATGGACTAAGTGATGCCTTGATTCATTAGAGTCAGTAGGTGTATTGGTATTGACTTTGTGTAGGTAAGATGCTATCACCAGCGCTTTGCTCTTGCCTTGCTGAGAAGGTTCCCAATGGTGCTGACCTCTGCTGACTTAAACTGTGTTGGAAACACAGTCTTAATTCAGTACTTCTGAAGTATGTGATGAGCAACAGCACCATATATTATTATTTTTGTATTGTTCCAGTTTGCATCTATGATTTTAAAATGCTGCTGGTGATTGGACTTGAACCTCCATATCCCAGAGGACAGATCAGAACCAGTGGTCTCTAGAAGGTCCCTGTGAAGTAATGAGATGGATGCTCCTCACTGTTTTTTCTCTCTCTAGTACTTCTAAGTTAAGGACATTAATTTCCTTAATATTTTTCCTGTTTTTGATGATGTTTTTTTCTTCCACATTGAATAAAACATTATTTGTAAAAGAACTGGTACACAAGTTCCTTCCTTGCAGTGAATCAAAGGATTACAGAGGAGTCAACATCCTAGTGCAATGAAGACATATGAATTCTGATGATATTGCTGTTGAAAAGTAGGTATATTTTTAACCTGTTTCTCTCCATCTTTAAGAGTAAGAGAATGCTTGATCTAGCAGAGATTCCAGTAGTGTTGTGATATGTGGCAGTGAAGGTTTCATCAGTACATCAGAACCCAATTAAAGACACTCAAGAGTTCTACAAACCAGAGGACAAACAATATCTGTTCAAATATTGAATAAATTTTGCCTGAAAATATTATGGATGCCTACTCATAGTGTGAAGAGATCCTCTGGATGTGAAATAAGGTATCACGCTTAATTACTGGAGCCACTTTAAATGTAAATCAGAGAAAAAATCTGCTTAGTTCTGAACCTTCATGCACAACAGTTACCTACTAGTTACATGCAATGGAAAAGCAAGTACTAACAGCACAAAAGCCACCTCTGCTAATGTAAAAACAAAGCATTGACTATGGCCAGGGAATAGATAAGAATGTGCCTATACTAGCATACAGCTTAAGGAGTTTGTTGCAGCACTTGTGTGAGCTGATAGCATTTCAAACTAGTCTTGAAAGTGTCAGAGGAAGAATAGCATTAATATGACTTCATGATTTAAAGAGATGGGAATGCATCCTCCACTGTTGTAAGCCAACATCAATGGAGTTGCCATAGTTCAACTCTGGTGATTTCAGAAGCTATTGTGAAGAACAGTTTAAAGCATATCAGAGCTGGATTCCAGTGATTTATGTCTAGACATGTGGTAAAGCTCCCTTATGATTTGATAGTTAAGGTACAGCTGTTACATAAATAGTGAAATTTTTATGAAGACCTCACTCGTGAGAGAATCCTTTTAAATTACTTGGAATGCCCTAGAGAAATATACAATTCAAAAATGGCAGAATCTGGCCTACACTTATGAAGTCTGAAATGCAGTTCAAAAGGTGAAACTAATTTTTGATATCACTTTATCTGTAACACATCATGTGGAATGTAATATAATACCTTTTCATTCATCTTAAATGATGCATATGAAGTCATTTGCACTATGTCGAGGGCACTAAGCTTCCTAGTGCAGTGGGTAGAAAAGAAGATGGAAATGAGTGCAGGGAGGAGTGGGATGTTGATGTTACTAAATATGTCTCAAGATCTGTCAGGTCCAGGCAAGTCACTGGGAAATGTGGAGGCAATGCTTTTGAGCTGGTGATTAGGGTTAATTCAACTGACAGACAGAAGTGTAAACAATGATTCTTAACTCTTCATGGAGTTAGAATGTATTCACTGAACTCACAGTTTAATTGGAGAGAAAATTGTAAGAAAATAGAGCAAAGTACTGTCCTGTTTAAATTAGTAGTTTTGTAACAGCTGCTCTTGGGCAATCCTGATTTAAAATCCTAGTGACAGAGCTTGGCATTATCATTTTCCTGTTGCATCAGTACACAGTGACTTCTGAATGGCTGCAGTATCGTGTCTCCTTTGTCTTTCTTTCCCTGGAAATAAGGGAGATGTTACTTCAGTCACCGCTCTTTCCCAGGGCTCCTTCTGGAGCAGTGCAGTCGTGTATGACCTCTTTCACAAGGCTGAGCCAAAAATGCTCAATCTCACCCTATGACAGAAGAGCTATAGCTTTGAAACTTTATAATCTTTATTAAGATAAATCTTATATTTTTAATCAAGTATTTTACAATAATTTTTTTCAGCCTGCGTATAAGTAAAAATTGAAAATTCTGAAGTGCACACATTTCTAATTAGCAATAGAATAATCTGCTTCATGCTTTCTACCTTCACAAACAGAATTCCTGAAATTTCATTTTTATTACTCAGTGCTTTAGGCAGTGATCATTCATGGTAACTTTGCTTTTCTTCCCATCTCCCAGACCAATTGATACAGATTTTGTAGGAGTACCGTTGTCAGTGTTTAATCCACAGTATATACTTGCCAGGAAGGTAGCAGGAAAGTTCACAAGCTATCTTCAAAAGATTGTCACTTGCAGAAAAAATCAGCAGTCTTCATAGCAATTAGTGACAATAGAGGCATGCACCTGTGGTGAGGAACTTTGGCTCAAAGAAGCTGATCTAAAAACCTTTAAGCACTACAGATTTCCAGTCATAGGTTTCAAGAACTGACAGAATTGACCTGTTCACCTCTGAACTGGTGACCTACAGGTGGGAAGAAGTATTGTTAGAGGCATGTAAGCAGAATGTAGGGCTGTGTTGTTTTGATGTTTAAGCTATCCATTTCATCTTGGTGCAAAGAATAACAAAGAGGAGTTCTGTCTGGTGAAAGGTAAAACTGCACTTGAGTTAACTCTGCTAGACGGGTAACTTTTGCAACTATTTTTACAATCTACATGGTAGAGATGAGTTAATTCATTTGTACTCAAAAACCAAAGGCAAGGATTTTCAGCCTCTTGGTGTCCTTAACGTTCTGTAGCACCTCTAAGCTTTTTTCTTTTTTTTTACTTTATGTAACACAGCTTTATTTTTAAAATTATTTACAGCTGTTTGCCACTGACTTCAGTGGCTGGAGTTTCAAAACCTAATATTGTTCAAGAAGGTTTTTTCACCAGGGGGGAGGAAATGCTTCGCTAACTGTGGTGGTGGGACACAGAGTGAGTGGTACCAAGGAGACAACATAGCAATGAAGTGCACTGCAAAACAGTTCACATTAGGAGCTGTGTTGATCATTAGGGAGCTAATGACAGTTAAAAACCAATGAAGTTATAAGCCATCTTTTGACAGGAGCTAAAAACGTTCAGCTGCTGTAATATGGCATGATGCTGAATGTGACTGTTAATAGTCCGGAGGCACAAAAGGAGAGGTACAGCAGTGCAGTGTTGTCAGAGAATACATAATTGGTTTCCTCAAGTTCTTGAGATTTGCAGAAATCTCTTAAGTGGTCCCTGTTGCAAGAATTTAAATTGGGTAAGAGGAGATGCATGATTAAGGAGAATTTGGTTAGCAAAATGCTTTAGGAAGCATAAAAAATTAAAGAACAATCAGGTAAATGTGAAGGGTCATTCTGTATATACTATTTAGCATGTGGTGGTTCCTATTTAAATGTTTATTTACTCCTAAAAAATTCCACGACAATGCCATGTCATCTTTTCAGTATTGCATACTTCAGAAAGGAGTGGAGTTATCCTTTTTCTGATAAACCTCTCGCTACCTCCTGTTCCAAATAGAAGGCACATTTCTGTAAGGAATCATTTCTGACATCAAAACAAAAGTCTCCATAATGTGTGCTTCTGAATGTAGGGAGAGAAATATGATGAACATACAAGAACTATATAAAATAGAGCAGTATCTGAGGTAGTTTTGAAAGGCTGGAAAGGCCAATCATTGCCTCACCCCTACTCACACCACAATTCTCAGAATTAGCAAATTAAATGTATGAAAGAAGAATATTTATCTGATACGAAAAAATAAAAATCTTGTCTAAAATAAGTATTCAAAATCAAGTATCTTTCAGAACTAAGCTTTCAACATCTTGCACAAAATGTTCAATATTTTTCAGCAAGAGTGCCCATGTTTTTATAGGTGACAAATCATTGGGATAAAAGGCCCACAAATTGGTATGTGTATTAATCAGTAAAAATCAATCTTAATTGTTAACTATCAGTTGCTGCTTAGAAATATAATCTCAAATTGAATTAAATTGGAGAAAATGTGCAGCACCTGTCTTCCCAAAGACTTACCAAGTTTTATAGGATATAAGTAAAAAATAAAGTCACATGAAACTGGAGTAGCTCATTTCAAAATCATTTTAATGACTGATCCATTTGAATTTAAGCAGATGAAGGATAAGCTGAAGCAGGGATAAACTGAAAAGGCCACGTGCGGAGTCCCTTCGTTATCTACGTGACTAGAAACTGCTGCACTTTATCATCTGCTGTCTCTTTTTGCTATCTCCCTCTTTAATTTTCCTAAATGGCTGGTGCACTGCTGTTGAGATAAGGTATTTAATAAGGAAAAGGATTTAGATGTTCCTACAAGACCAGTCTAGGCACCTTTTTTTAAATGTCATCTTGATTTGTGCTTTTTTTCTTCTCTAAGTAATAGGTATAGGGATTATGAAATGAATCTGGAAGCTGAATTCCACTAACAAAATCCTTGTATCCACTGGTAACATAAATAACAATTGGTTCATAGTACAGTAGTCCCAGATAGCAACCACTGTGAGAAGACATAAACTGAACCTTATCTTAGGTGGATTACTTTTAAAATAAAAATTTCAGAAGCGATGAGCCTACATGCATTTAATTTGAAATGAGGTCTGATTTAACTTAAGACTTCTCTTAAAATATGCAAAAGGAGGAAAAAAAAGCAAAGGAAAGCATGCATTAACATAATCATCTGTAAGAGACAGATACGTTCTACTTCATGTCTTAAAACTCCTCTTATAGCCATGCCATTGACCAACTCAAGTATTGGTGTTCAGCTTGTACCCTGAGAGTGTAGTAAGCCATATTCTGGCATCTTGAAAGCGTTGAGTGGCACCTTCCTCCAGATGTGTTCTCCATGTGGCTAGAGGATGTCCTTGCAGATAAGTCTGCAGTGTTAATTAAAGTCACCAGTTTTGTAGCTCACAGACTACTGTGGGAACCAGATTGCGGCTAGTCTTAAGTGACACTCTCAGGTTGAGTATAGTGCTGACATTGGTTTACCTGTATCAGCTCCTCCACTCTGCTGCTGTTGTACAGCACTACTTGCAAATGTGGACATAGTTTTAGGGTGACAGGCGACACTGAGCCATTATTGCAGAATGTTTATATTCAAAATAGCATGTGTAATTTTAATTCTAGTCCCTATGTTTACTTATCATGTTAGTCTTCAACATCCTGCTTGCATGTTGAGTTGGTCTGCGTGATTCCTTACCTCATTCAATGCATTGTGCTGACTTTCTTCATGGTGTAGGAGATGGTAATTCATTATTTCATTACCTGTTTCAGAGGAGGCAAGCAGTTGTGTGACTTCTGTCAGCTGCTCATAGAATGCTTCATCTGTCTCTCATTCTAGTAGGGCACTCTATAACAGATGCCCACCATGATGTCAGCCTTTTTGGCATCCCCCCTGATCCTTACCGATAAGGACTCAACTTTATAATTCTCAGCATTGAGTTCTACGACATGAAAACACTCTCTAACATAGAGAGCCACCCCACCGCCTTTCCTTCCTTGCCTATCCCTTCTGGGGGGCTTATATCCATTCACTGCAGCACTCCAGTTGTGAGAATGATCCCACCATGTTTTGGTAATGGTGACTGTCATAGTTTTCCTGACACACAATGGCTTCTAGTTCCTCCTGTTTGTTGCCCATGCTGTGTGCATTGGTGTAGATGAATTCAGCTGGGCTATTGGTCTCACTGCCAAACCTGGTACGCTGCCCCTAGGATCATCTCTAGCAAGTTTTATCCCTAGTTTTATCCCTTTAACCCTTCAAACCCACTTTAAAGCCCTCTCAACAAGTTCTGCCAGCTCCTGGGTGACAGCCCTCTTCCTTCTTTGACACAGGTGGACCCCATCTTGTGCTGAATAAACCACTCCATGATAATAAAACATAAATAAATCCTTCAATGGCACCAGCCTCTTAACTATGTCTTGATCTGGTGGGTTTTCCTGTTGCTCTCAGTATTTTTCCCCTGCTACAGAAGGGAATAGCACCTGGGAAGGTGAGGTAGGCTGGGAGGGGGTTCACCTGCTACCCTGTACAGGGACCTGTTTCCATTCCTCCCTGTCTCTTATGTCCATTCCTTCTGCATGATGGCAAGACAGTAGGGGATCCACTGCTACTTGCAGCGTGTCCCATCCCACACCCCCTGCCACCCAGTACTTTTATAGCAGAGGTAGTAGGGTGTGGCTTCACTAGTCTGTCTCCTTTTCATGCTCTCTGACAGTCCTTAATCTCTGTACATCCTGCTTTAGCTGTGCCACCAGGCTGAGCAGATCATTCGCCTGCTCACACTGCACAAAGTTGATCTCTCTGTTACCTTCCGGTAGCAGTGAGAGGCTCAGGCACTCCCTGCAGCCAGGGACCTGGACAGCTGCATGTTTGTATGGGCACTCAGTCTGGGTCACCATGTTCTTTTTGGCTATGGGTTTTGGCCAAATTGAGACCGTGGCTGAGCCTGGGCTCGTTGGCCTGGCCTGGTGGTTTCCAGCTCCCTCCTGAGCCATGGTGGCTCTGCATGGTGCTGCATTCAATCTGACTTCACCGTCCTTCTTTTGTGACCTGTGTTGAAGACTGTGTTGAAAGCAGGCTTAGGTGGCCAGAAGCTCTGAGTGAAGCTGTGCATAGTGGGAGTGTTTAATTACTCATCAGAGTGTTCACTTGAAACTCCGGAGGTTGAATCTTTTAACAGATAGTTGAATTTTTCTCTTGTGAAGTATAAGCTAGAAGTAACCGTAAGGGAGTTACTTGTTGCATATACATGGTAGATAGTACTGGACAGGGAAGATAGGATTCTTGAATGATGTTGGAAAGGCTGAGGGAGTTGGTAGGTAGATAATTATTTTCCAAGACACTAGTGTGAGCCCATGTCACGTAATATAGCAGCAGCATGATGGTTGATTTTCCTGAATCCTAGGCTGAGAGTTGTTGGGGTTACCCCACAAAATGTTGTATTTCATTCCTGACATCTTTGTCAACAACTGTCTGAGAAATTTAAATTAATGAAATTTAATCTACTGTTTTCCTGTAGAAACAGCTCTACTGGCATGTGAAAAGCATAAGCTTGCAGTAGCCTGTTCTGGAAATTCTCTGTAGACTTTCCTTAGCTAGAGGAAGGAAATCAGTGGATGCAGCTGTTAATTCCTACATATTATAATGGAAACTTTTTATTTAAACTCAACTTTATTGGTCTCCTGCTTGTGGTTAATATCTAAGTCATTAAGGAAGCATGAACAGGGAGCTAATTTCAGAGACCTGTCATCGGTTTCTACCTGGAGGGAGGAAAAAAAAAATCCAGTCCTGGAAATCTACACGTTGAGTGTTATAAGCAGAACTACCAAAGATGCTTTTATGTCATTTCATGAGTGTCTTGTTGCAACACAATATATTTGTCTCACTACAGTGTCTTAGGCATATTGTTGCTTGCCCTGACTCAGTCTTTTGCGTTGTGCATGTTCTATCCCACACGAGTCTTTAGTGAAGGAGCTACTTGAAGGATGCAAGCCATCCATGCAGATGCACTCAGTGCCTGCAAATTTGTGCACAATGTTGCGCAAGCTTATCCTAATTTCAGGAGCAGGATAATTGGGACCTAATTGTTACTATATTTTTAGAATTCTCCATTTCTTCACAAAATTGCAGTGCCACGAGCACTATCTATCTCTATATCTACCTTGCTAGCCTGTCACCTGGGAAGAAAAATGTGTGCCATCTGACTAATGTCACAGATGCTAGAAGAATAGGGTATAAAGAGGTAATAGGATCCCACAGTTGATGGAGGACAGAGCTGGGATCACAGTCCTGGTCCTCTCTCTGTTTGTCAAACCATATTGAACCATATTAATTCTTGCAGTCCTTGTGTTGATTTCAGCTTTGTATAATAAAGAGGAATTTAGTATTTTATCTTCGCCTGAGGAATATTGGGTTTATGGTGTGGTTCAGGCTAAGTTTATGAAAATAATTAAAGAGCATTTGAATTTTACTGAGTGAAGACCTCTAGCTAGAATTGATTGTGATGATAAGGTAAAATGCTAAGAATCAGATTTTTCTCAAAACTTTCTAATTGGAACTCAGTGTTTTAAATATTAGATGTTTACAGGCAGATCAGCTACCTAGAGCAAAAAAAAAAGTTCCAACAAAAGATATGCAGGAGAGCTGGACCAAGTCATAGACCGGGATTGCTGCTTACTGTTTTAGTTCATGAGAAGTTATCACAAGTAATGAGCCATCTTCTTAGCTTTAAGACGAGTGCTTCGAGGCAAGTATCAGAAGATAACTGAAGACAAATACTGCTGTAGAGCTCATTTATACTAGCCTTCGAGCTGTAAGATGCAAATGCTCTAGGGATAGCAAACAAAGGAAAGTAGAAGAAAAGAGTGGAAGGAAAAATAGGAGGTTGTTAAGGAAAATTGAGTAGTTATAGGAAATCACCTATCCAAATCTTGTGGTTCTAGTATAATACTGCAAATACAAAGGTCTGAGCATTTGGAAGGCTCCTTCATTGTAATTCTGCACCATACAATGAATATTTGTTTCTGTGGTTGAGAGCCCTTGGAGTCATCATACCAATATATTGTATAGTTTTTGGACCTCTGCTTTTATCCTCATGTGATGGTGTCATGGTTTTATGATTTTCGGTTATTGGTACTCCACATCATAACATCATGTAATGAATGTACCTGGTTCTCAGAAGAGAAGGACTACTACATTCCCCACGGTACTTTGCTCCTCTGTTACCATTTTCCAGCCGGAGGGAAAAGACAAAAGCTCGCAGTATAAAAACTTGCAGATCACGAGACCTCGTCCCTTTTTCCGCCGTCTCTCGTCTTGGCAGCACCTCGCTCTCCGGCCGTCTTATCGTCGGTAGTAGAGTAAGGCCTACCTTGACTTTGGGACATTCTCTCTCTCTGTATTGGATTTATCAGCTTCAATTGTAATTATATTGTATTATAGTGTGTTGTTTTGCATTCCGATATCTTATTTAGTAAATTAGTTTGTTTCTCCTCAGATTGTTGCCGCTGTTCTTTGCTCTCAGGGCCATCTCCTTACCCTTTTCCCCTTTTCCCTTTTCCCTTTTCCCGGGGCGTGGGCCCGTGGATCCCCTGTCCCCTTCGTCACGGAACCGGGCCAAACGCCCGTAAACCGTTGACAGATGGTAAAGGCAACACTGGCAGAATAGATATAAGTTGCACAAGGTGTGCCCTCAGTCGCTATGGAAATTCCAATTACTTTCTGTTTTTGCTGAAAACTAGTGGTGGAATCTCCAAAACCAAAGCACAGAGCTGAATGTCTTTAAAATATCTTCACCTTCTGCTGAATGAATAAACAAAGATGTAAGTATGCTTTCAATTTTTCTTATTGCTGTTAATTCTAGGACAATGTTATATTGCATATGAATTAAGTAGAATATATTTTCAGAGAAAGAACAGAAAGGAAATAGTCTAAAACATTAAAAGATTATAACTCAAATTTGCTTTGAAAGTTTATATAATTAAGAAAGAAAACCTAGTGTAACATCAGAATTCTAAGAGATTTGTGCCAAGTTCTCTGTGAACATATGCTGTCTTCATGCTGTTGAAATCAGTGAAGCCAGGACAATTTTATAGTAGCAGAGCCTCAGATTTTCTTTTGAAGTTTAAGTATTCTCCTGTAACTATCAAGAAAAAAAAAGCACTGGAATGCTGCTGAAGTTGTTATTACATGATTACTTTGGGAAGTGCATCCCAAAAGAAAGCAACAAGGTAATGCGTAATGGGATAGTGTCAGTGCTTTCAAAATGAATACTGTATTTCGCTTGTATTAGTGAACTGTAATGCAGAAGTCAGCTGCTATGACCTTTTCTAACTATAGTAATTAATATAAAGACTAAGTAAGAAGTAAAGAAGGGATGTGAGCAGTCTTGTTTATTCAGTTAACCAAAAGCTTAAGATCACGCAAAAAGGGGTAAATGCCAAGATGATTAAAACCAGTGGGGGGAGAGGTCTGGCCTGTAGTTATTTATTTAAATCTGCTTTTGAAAGTATTCTCCTATTAAGATATGGAGTCCTAAATACCCTGATAACTTACCATAAATCTACTACACAGTAACAGTCTCCTTTTCTGGTCACGTAACTCACTATACCAATAGAGAGCAGAGAGTGAGGAGTAAGGTGGAGTTGTTCTGATGCTCTGAGAGAATCCTCGAGGTATTAACTTGAGTTTCCTTGGTTACATTATAGGCTACATCAAATCTGGCACTTTTTTTTTTCTTTATCTGTCTGATGAATACTCTTGAAAAACATGTTATTAGTCTTTCTCTAACCTATTTATCTACTAGAATTAGAATAAATTCACCAAGGGAGGTTTCTGAGGATAAATTATGGTTTGTAAACCGTTGGTTTCCCATATTACCAATATTTCTAGAAAACTGTTCTCAGGAGGATTTAGATGAAAAATGCTGCTTGTTCTGAGAGTTTAGTTGGTCCAATACTTTTCTTAATCTTTGTTAGCATGTGAGTTTTCAGAGTGCAGCACAAAGGCAAACAAGGGTAATTGTTCCTTAACCGTTGCTATTACCTTTCCCATTATAAAATGCTTTTAATTGAGTGTCTGTCAAAGAATCAGATTCATATCTGATTATATTTGTTAAGTTTTATCTTCTAGACTCTTTTGTGCCAGATTTGGGTTTGAGAATGAATGCTTAGAGTATTAGAAGTTAATATATGATACAATTGAAAGCTCTGTTGTGTAATTACATTTTTCATTTTGATTTTGTTACCCTAACCAGTACAGTAGGGCATGAATGAAAGGTTATAATATCAGAAGATTTACTACATGATGTCATGTGCTGCATCCCTCCCAGAAGAATTCATGTTAATTGTCACACAGTCTTGCCAAAATCATGAGCAGCGTGCAGTAATGAAATTCTAATAGCAGACAGCTGGCTTTAAAGGCATATACTCAGTGGCTCTAAAATTTTTGCAAAGAAGAAACTCTTCTCATACAAGGGCTAACTCTCTGGACTTGTGCCTGACCCACACAAACACCAGAAGAGAAGGGGTGCCCTGGCAGCAACACAGAGCCATGTAGGCTCTGCATCTTCTGCATATGGCAGAAGAATAGTGTACACATCTCTCTCTTGGTTTCTCTCAACTGCTTGGCTGAGCCAGAGCCAAATGTCTGCCTCTGCTGAACTGCGTCATGGATTTCTAATTATCCCTTACCTTCAGCGCCCTCACAGATCTTCTGTTTTCCCAGGCTCCAGCCCTGGGAACACATTCTCTGATGCATGTTTATTTATTTATTTATAATTGGGTCATTTCCATGTGGCTTTGACCTCTCCAGTTGACTTCAAACCCATGTTGTGTACAGAGGAGTCCATTTTCCACCTCATTGCAGGCATATTGATTCCTCTGCTTCTTAGAGTAGGGAACACTAGGAAAGTTCTCCGGTCCAGCAACAGTCTTCTATGGTAAAAAAAATGACTTGTGGATCTTCTTGAAATCCATGACTGCAGCGTCCTGTTAGTCAGTTTGTTCCACTTCACAGCTGATAGTCCTGGACAAAGAGAAGGGAAGGTAGATTTTGGACATTCCAATGAGAGGAAGCCTGGAACCCCTGGGACTCCACTCGGAGTTTTCTTTCTGGTTTCTGGAACACTGGGATTTTCTGGAATGAGAAAGCCACCAGCTCATACAGATAGTGGAACTGAAACACTGTATCTTATAAAGAGTTCATCAAAACTAGAATATTTATTTAAAAAAATAAAAACTTCATTTTAGAGAATTAGCATTTCCAACAACAGGCTGACTTTCCTGAACGTTATGGACCAGCCGCTATATGTAGCAGCTGGATAAGGTCCTTGGCCTAAGGTGGTCCTTGGAGGACAGCGTTGTTAGGAAGTGAGTCCAGAATAACAGTCACTTACTGCACATGAGGAAACGCTTAGTGGCCCCCGTGAAGTAAATGCTGCCACAACATACGCTCTTTGCCTTTGAGAAATAGTAAGGTTTGGGAAAAGTCCACCCACCCTGTGCCCTGGTGTAGTTTTAAGGAAACCAGGACATGGAAGAGAGTATGTTCTGGAGAGTATGGAGAAGGCAGCAAATACAGATCTTGTTTCTGAGCAGGGGAAAACCCAGCTAGGTGCTTCTCCAGAAACAGAACAAATCCCTTCCAGATAAAAACCTTATTTATCATTGTAGGCTAAATGAGCCTCCTATCTAAACACTTGCAAATAAAGGATACAAAGGGAACTTGTAAGTATGATGGTAAAATTTGAGTGAGGGTTGCAGATAGTGTGCTTTGTCATAAGGAAGGAATATACTATTGAAATCAGGGCATGGGTGATACTGGGTAGAAGAGGAATAAAGAGGAATAAAGAGATTTCTCTAGCTTTGGAGAGAGATGTATGTTTGGGAATAACTGAGGATCTTTTTTCAAATTTCTAAAAAGTGGGTGAGTATACCGCAATCCTTGTCTCAAAAAGAAAATAATAAAGCAGACACTCCATTGCCACAGGCTTTATCAGTGTGTTTAAGCAGAAGTCAATATTAGGTCCACCTCTAATATTCTGTGGGGAAAGAGAATGGAGTGATCATAATGATTTTTCTTTTTTTTTTTTTTTAAACACAGGACCAATGTAATAATTAAGAGCAATAGCCTGAAAGAATGAACACATGCATATGAATAAAGGGACTGATTTTCAGGGAAGTGTGTGATAAAAGACAGAACAGAAATGAAGAATGAAGTCAGTGAAGCAGTAGAACTTGGCTGCCAGTAGGTGGATAGGGTATATAGAAAGCTGTCTGCTTAACAGAATTAAACTCATATATATATATATTATATATATATTATATAGATAGATAGATGAAAAAGCAAGGGGATGTCAAAAGTATTATGAAACTTACATTTCCTGTGACATCTCAAGACAAATGTGGAAATTGGACATGGAGGGGATCTGGTACTTGAGCTCTTTCATTAATTGTGTACTGCCAACGCCAGTTTCCTTCTGAGTTGTACTTTAATCCATTAATATGTGCTGCCTAGGCATGTGGCTCCATTCAGTTCTGGTACTGTACTGAGAATGTTGAGAAAATGCTTTCAGGTAAAACATTGTGTTTTGCCTAGTATAGTACCTAATGCTTTTGCCTTTTGCCTTCACTTTAGAAAGCGCTTAACACTATTTAATCTTTTCTGCTTCCATAGCTGCCCTTTAGTATCTTTGTACCAGAGTAATTAGTGGTATTTTGGTAACTGGGAGGTGGGATATATACTTTCCAAATGTACTGTGATTCTTTATCTGATTTCTGTGTGTTTTCTTACAAACCAAAGCAAAGCCTAGGCAAATAATCCAGGTAATTGTTTGGAGATGGGGAAGAGTCTCAGCTCTTCAGCAGACCTCACAGTGCCACAGCCAGCCAGATCTGTCCACCTTGAGCCATTAGCAGTGTGTGCAGGAACCCAGTGTCATGTGGTGGTGTCCGAACAGCACCCTGCCTGTGCTGCTCATGACATTTAAAGTCCATCATTTTTAAGACCTTGGAAAGAACTAACTGGGTGCAAGCTCAAAAAAGCTCATTTTTTCTGTATGTTTCCCACCTAGGTCACCATGTTTTCCGTCGTAACGTGTGTTTATGCAGAGTAATTTCACGGATTTTCCTGTGATCGTATAGAAAGGTTGTTCTCACTGTACTGTCTAATGTTACAGAGCAACCTTGCCACATGCATTAGTCTGAATCTCTCCTTCAGTGTGGGCTGAGGTACATCCGTTTTCCTTAATAAGCCAAATATCGCCCTCTAAAAGGAGTGTTTCTAATCTCCCCGCTGTGAGGAGCTGGTATAGTGACAGGGAACAGAAATGACCTCTGGAGTTCTGTGCAGCCTGATGAGCTTTCATGAGGCTTTCAAATGCCGTGAGTTCCACACAAATGACTATAAATAATTGCCTAGGTTGGCCTGACCTCGGGTTGTCTGAGAAGATGATCTGATAATGGCACAAGTGACTCTGATTCTGTTCTGAAGCTGAGATCCCATTTAGGATTATACTTATTTGAGCAGTCTGTAATTTAAGAAGAAAGCTTTCTGCATGCGCCAGTACTGGAAACACATTCTGAACACAAAGGTCACTGGCGTGGTGGTTGAAATCATCATGAAATAAGTCACTTGGGATATCAGTTTTAAAAAATAATAAAATCAAAAGCTTATGCTCTCTTTGACAGTGCAGTTTTCTTTCCCTGGTCTCTCAGCCCTGCTCAGGGTTGCCATGATCCATACCCAGTCCTCAGTTCTGCAGTCTGTATGTCAGGCAGATTCCTCCTGGCAGAGCTGTCGACATGAAACTTTGAACATTTTGGAGTCTGCATCCATCTGAGAGCAGCTTGGAGAACAGCGAGTCTGCGTCATGTCCTTGCCATCAGGCATCCTTACTTACTTTCCCTATCATGGCCAAGTGCTGAGCATTATTCCATTTCATGAAATGTGGTCCAAGAAAGAAAACATTCTTAACCAAAGCAGCTTTTATCACGAACTTGCTCAGTCACTCCTTCCATTTTTTTCCTGACAAACTATAAACAAGGCTAACCATTTTCTTCCTTAACTACTGCCTTGCAGAATACATAGTACTAATGGTCCCAAGTCTTACTGCCGGTTCACCCCAAAGTGCTCAGAACTCACAGGATTTCTTCAGACATAACCTTGAACTATAACAGTGAAATCAAAAGCAAATTTTCTTTGACCTGTTAAAATGCTCCTACTCCCAACCAGAATGACCTGAAACTTTTCATTTTTAACAAAGCTGTCAAAATTTCTTAGTCAATATATCCTAAAAAAACCTGTCTTCATTGGAGATGGAAAATAGCGTTAAAAGGCAAGAACTGGCAGCAATTTCTCAGAACAGTTATGCATGTGACTTGGTGTTTTGTTGTTGCAATTTGTTCAGGTTTCACAAAAAATAATGATTTCTAGATTGCTGCAGAATGTAACAGCTTAGATAAAGTGATGAGTGTACAGCTAGGATGAGTGCAAACCACTTCAAAATGGGAACTGATGCTGTCAGTGAATATATTTGTTGTTACTGATGGTTGTAAATGGGTGCAGAAAAAGTTTGGGAACTCACTGGCTTGGAATAAATATCTCCCTAAAGGTAGATGGTCTGTAAAAATTAACTGTGACCTTATTAGGCCAAGCTGTTACTACATTGTTTTATTTTTTATACAAAAACCAACTGAAAATCTTTCAACTTCTTAAAAGACTAGAACAAATCTCTCTATTATTTAAATATTTTATTTCTTCTCAAATGGTTTTTAAAAAGTAATTTAATATTACTGTTTTGAGGAATTTAATAAGCTCATTAAATCTTTAATTCTTCAACACTACTGCATTTTCTGACAGACTGAGATTGGTATGCCTAAATCAGAGCTCTGGTCATCCTTTTTCTCCTTAGCCAAGAGCAATCCATTCAGGGACAAAACTGTGTGTTTAGGGAAGCTGATTTCATGTTGGCTGTAGTATTAATATGAATCATAAGTCTGTATGCAGTATCTTAAACAGAACCACTCAGAAGGGATGTAGATTTAATTAGGAAAACTATGTGGATGCAACAGAGTGTTTATAGGTGTGGGAAGGGTGACAGAAAAAGGGCATTCTGCAGTCTAAATTTCAGCTCTTTATAAAGCATGTTGCTAGCAATAATTTGTAACCTATTAACTGAGATTTTCAAAATACCAATATGATTTAGTCATGTCTTCCACTGAAGTGTAATGGATAATAAGCTTAAATACCATGTATTTGGAAACAAATATATTAAAATATTTTCAGTCATTACTGAAGCACGCTATAGTACATTTGTGTGAGGATAAAGAAAAGACAGGTGAGATCTACTGTGTTGGTAGGCAACCTTCCAAGAGCGCTAACATTTTATTTTAAGAGATGAATAAAAGCCTCAAAATTGCTTTAGACTTGGCAGGTAAGGATTGTTATGCTTCATCTTGCCTCTTGGCCAGAAAGCTCAATAAGTGGGAGCTTGCCAGATACGACAGTCTTCCCTACTACCTGAATTTAATTTAAACCATTCTATGCAGTCCTGATTTTAATCCTTTCATTTTGGTTTTGAGTTACAGCATATATGGCACAATGGAAATATTTTTTCAAACTTAAACTAGAAACATATTTTAGGAGACAAAAAAAAGTCTGTCTTCTGTGCAGAATGACATATCTTTAACTGGTGGATAAACCATAGCCATTGTAACATTTTACTTGAAATTTTTGATGATCAATAGAGAAATGTGAATTTTCTGTAGTGTGCTTTTTCCTTCTCATCATCCTTGCAGTTTGTACACATTACAAAACTGGTTTATTCAGAACGACCAAACTTTGTGATAGCTAACAAAATATACATTTTTAAAATAACTTGAGATGAAGAGTGATATGTTGAAGGTAAAAATCAAATGTTCTGTTTTGATGGGTAATTACAAATGTGTGAAAGCTACTCTAGCCAAACTGTCCAAGAGGAAATATAACACATTCTACAGCTGGTATCTAAATTACTTGTGATTCGTGGTTTCTTTTTGGCTTTTTTGTTTTGTTGTTGTTTTTTTTTAATTCTATGGAGAGATCTTTTGTTCTCCATGAATTATGGAAACGCTGTCACCACCAAGAGTGTTTCCACAATGTACTGTCTACTTTTGCTCTACATGGAGAATAAAATTTGAAATATGAATGTTCCAAAAATACAAACTCAAGTTACAATTGTAGCGAAAGGATAAGCTGCACTTTAATCTTGAATTTTGCTGCCCAAGCTGGCTTTGTTTCTTCCACAAGGAAAAGTAGTAAGCCTTGTAGATAGAGAAGATAGATCCTGAGGTATTTTCATAAGCAAGCTGGAAAAACTGGATGTTTATGAAACTACTAGAGCGTGTGTGTCTTTAAAGGACCGCATAGGATCTATTTCTGGAAAAAAAGTACCTATGCATTATGTCTGTACGGATGTAGCACAATGATGTATTGGGACTGGGACTACTGAAATGTAATATTTCCTAACAGTTCGGTTATCCAGATGCCAAACTGTTTGTGACTGTCTCACCAGATGTAGTCTGAAATCTGCTTTTTTTCAGAAAAAAATAAAAGCAATAACTTTTGATAAAGCTTTAGGAAGACCATTGAGAATTGTCATTTGATGAACTATGGCTTGAAATTGTCAGTGAAATTGACAATTTATTGACTGTGAAATTGAATAAATGAAATTTACTTATAAGGTGATCTTAGTAGTGCTGATTCTGGGACGGTTTTAATTATGTAAATGAGGCCACTAGAAAAATTGCTTACTTCTGTCACGCTTAGGAAATGGTGGAGCAACCAGATTTACATGTAGCTTCCCAGAACTGCTACATGAAGAATGCCATGCTGTCACCCGTTGGTGTCAGCCAGGAGTGAAATCTGATGCAGTTGTGCTCATAGAGCAGGCAGACTGAAAGAGAGGAAGGGACTGACAGGGTATCACCAGTGAGGAGAACTTTTCTACAACATTCTAGCTGCCCTGGCAAAGTGTAAAAAGGCCAATTAGCTCTCTACTTGTCCTTCCTTCCTGTTGTTCCCTGTTCAGATGTGAGCCACTCACAGCTTTTTTTCTTAAGGCTTTGAGTTGCTTTTTCTAAGGACTGACAGGAAATCATTTAATAAACTGGGGGTAGGGAGAAGTTTCCTGTCCTAGTTACTCGCTAAATAATTGCTAAGCTAAGAGAGAAGACAGTTCAGACAGTTCAGACATTTGAGCAGACCAGACTGCTGCCCTGAGTATCCTTATCTGTGGTCCTCAACAACAGAGGCCTACCCAAGCTGATCATGTCCCCATAGATTTGGCCTTTGCCCAGTAGGGACCCCTAAACACTTTAAATGTGCTTTAAAAAATAAGTTGAGGTTTAAGTAGATGTTAATAAAAATAACATGCTTTCAAGGCCTCAACTGCACTATTAGGTCTGTGCAGGCAGGCTGGACTGCAGCCTTGTGTCCCTTGCTGGAATCTTACAGATGTTTAGTGATGAATCAGTCTAAGTGAAGCCTATTTTGCAGCACATGTAAAGTGTGTAACTGAGATTGACCGTGTATTCGTCTTGTCTTATACCACACTTTACTACCTTGATCCACAAGTGAAAAAGCTTTATTATTTTTGATCCTAAAGACATTAAGACAAAACCAAAGTTCAGTGTGTTTGAGTACCAGTGACTGAACAGTGCAGGCACGAGCTGAGCTAAAGGCAGTGAAAATCTCCATAACCTCTTCCTGCCCACTGCAATCTTCCCTTGCCAGCCCTGCACTTCATTTCTGCACTGGAAGCTTGCAGTGAAGTTTGTGCATCCAGTCACTGGGGTTGTGGGGAGCAAATGCAGACAGCTGAGATTCTGCTCTAAAAGTCTGCCACGGTCAGATAGCTAAAACATATAAGGCAGTTACATAAATCCTACTTACATTTCTGGTGTGTTTTCTTGTCTTATTTTCCATTACAGTAAATTTGAAATACACTTACACATTTGCTAAAGAATGTATGAACTTGTTTAAAGTTCTCTAAAAATATTATTGTAATCGTTTGAGTGTATGAATGATATACTTAGAAGTTCTGTAAAAAAGCCCAAAGCAAGTTTGGATATTTCATATTTCAACAATCCAACTGAAGAGATGCACTAAAAGTATGCCATATTAAAAAAAAAAAAAAATTGAAAACTATAACCATTCTGTAATGTGTCAGATTCAGTAAAGAATACTTTCTAGCTAGCTTCTATATTAAAATCAGTATTGACTAAATCTGTGCTATTAATGTAAAAAATCTAAGCTTTGCTGTGCTTCCAAGTATATACGTAGGTATTATTCAACATCTGAAGACAAATTATTTTCTGAAAACATGGCATTTGTTTTCTGAAAGGAGTGTGTATTTATTTCTTGAGCAGACATCTTCAGTGCAGCTGAGAAACATCTCAGAAAACACATTTTGGAAGGACCCTGAGGAAGGATATGACAACATTCTGCAAGATGTGAAATCTGGTAGACTGCCTGCTTCCAGTGACCCAGGGACCCTCTCAGGTACAGTGATGAGTTCGCTTTTATCAAGGTCTTCAGCAAATTTCAGGTGAAGAGATTAAAATCCTGGATTGGTAGCTTTGTCCCTTTTGGGAGTTACCTCTTTTGTGTTGTAGTGGACAGCATATAAAACTTTAGGTTTGGCTTCATTTAGTAATTGTCACTTGACAGTGTTGAAGGATTGCAAATTTTTGTTCAAAACCTGAAAGAGAAGTTTACTATACCAGGAATGTAGTTTATATCTTTGCACTGTGTTCTCTCTCTGCTCTCAGTTGTTTAGCTGTAAATCTAAAATCCACTATAAATTCGTTGTCATGGTTTTCCACATCTACATATCTATTCTTCAGAATTAGCCACAAGTTAAAGAAGTCCCCAGAATCATGGTATTCATCTAAAGTTTATTTCAATGTAGTGTATTCTACTGTAATTTATTTTTACTTTTAATTTTTATCCACAGCCCCAAGAACAAAAATCCTTACCTTTTATGTGAAATATATGAGGGTTTGCAATGTGGTCTTCTGTGTTTGTAGGAGGTGAGACTTTCTCAAAAGTACTAGAAGTTGCTAAAACAAAGAAAAATTGAGTTTAGTAAAGATCAGACTGGCTTTAGTAAGACTTGGAACTATTAGACAGTCCTTGCAGTGTTGTTAAGTTGGCTGTGGGAGAATTCAATGTGAAAAGAGGGTATAGATGTGTGTGACAAAGCAGGAATGCTAACTGGTCTTTACACTAAAAGCCACTTCCAGTTTCAGTAATTCTGACTGTCCTCATGAGAACTGCAGGAGAAAAAAGTAGCTTTTTAAAAGCAAGTATCAGCAACCAGCATTGAGAATAGAGCTGATTACAAATGCTGGACAGTATTGTTTGTTATTATGTTTTGTTTATAACCGTTTTGAAAGTGAGTTAAAGGAAAGCATTGTTCTTTTGTTTCTGATATTTTTATCGCTGATCATAATTTCTGCATCGTTTCATCTTCTTTGCATAACCCCTGTAGGCTTATGGTCACCTCTCGTCTCAACCTTAGGGGCTGAAATCAATTTGAAACTAATATCTGCAAATTGAAGGGAAAAGAAGCTCAAAAATTAACATATTTCCATTCAAGTGAAATCTTACTGAGCTTGTTTCTATTAGCCTACTGTTATATCCTGCTGTGAATATTCTTTTCAGAAGTCCTTTGTGATTTATCTGAAGTCATCCTCGTAAATTTTCTTCCCAGTCTTTGCCATGGCTGAGCTACTTAAGCGTGGAAAGATCATTCATTTGTTTTTATTTTACTTTGTTCCTTAGAAGCTCTGCCTGGAATTTTAAACTAAAGGAAAACTTATATGTAAGTGTAAGGGAGAGAAGCTTCAATTTCAGGTAGCAGAGGTCTAAGTGGCTCTTTCCAATGGCTGTGACTATTTTAGCAAATACATAACTATTTCTCCTACTAATTAGATGTATCAGTCTGCAAATAATTGGACTGGGGTGAAAGTATGCATTTGTGCACATTAATTGAAATGGCTGACCTGAGCTTTTATTTCCAGAAACAAATTGTCAATTGTCTGTCCTGGCACTGCCAAAATACCTTCACTATGAATTTGTGTAGCATGTGTTTTTTCTCCATACTTTCCTTATTTTTTTCCTGACCTATATTCTTGTAGGCTGTTAAGTTCTCGATGTAAACCCACTTGGTCTGTCTTCCCCCTTAGCCTCCAAGGATTTAGCCTGTGAGGGGGAAGTGTTTAAAAATAATTCCAGTTATGGTAGAACAGCCTGTATCCTTTCTATAGAGTAGCTGACATCAGACTTCTGAGTTCACAAAATGGTCAACAAAAGATCAGTAAAAACATCTAAGGATTCTGAAGGACAAAAATTTTTTTTCCTCTTCCTTTTAAAGAGAAAATGTGACTTTTCAAGCAGTAGGCTTTCAGACTCTGGAAGCCTGAGTGATGCACACCTTTTATTAAAATTAGTACAATTATATATCCTATAGAACTACCCAATTTCTCAAAAGATTTGCCTCTAAGTATACACGTAGCTCTTCTGTAATACCAAGTTAAATAAAACAAATAAAATATTAAAGGGTCCTGCAACAAATATTTGCAAATATTTGTATTTTACTGCTGTGGTGCATACCAAGAACTGCAAATGATGCAGTACAGCAGGTTGTCTTCAACCTAATGTTTCCTCAACTACTTTTAAGAAACTTTGAGAGGGGCTTTGGAGACATTCTAGCACTCATCTGAAAACACTACTGTTTATAAAAGTAGTGGTATTTTTAATACATGAATATATAATTGGAAAACCATTTGTTATACTTTCTCATTCTCTCCTACCTATCAAAGCCAGAACTACATATAAATAGATACCTGTTAGGAACAATATTTTACACTCTCCAAATGTCTGAGCTTACTTCTGAAAGACTAAACGTTGAAATCATTTCCTTTAAATAGACTTTTAAATTTCTCTTTTTCCAAGCATATAAGATTGAATGAGGAAAGTAGTACACTTGCTTGTTTTGCAGTGATGGTTGGA
Organism: Numida meleagris; assembly: GCF_002078875.1. Taxonomy (NCBI): domain Eukaryota; kingdom Metazoa; phylum Chordata; class Aves; order Galliformes; family Numididae; genus Numida; species Numida meleagris. Next base: position 17,346,729 of record NC_034412.1, on the reverse strand, counting down.
CGTAAAGCAACTTATGGGCTAACAGCAAAAAATGGTAACACATTTCAGTCCTCTTATCATGTTGGGTTGATGGTAGTATTGATGTTTTCAGAAATGAACTGTAGAAATCAAAAAGCATAACACATTTATCAAAAAGTAATTAAAATAACCCTTAATTTTAAGAATCTGTTAATGCTGACATTTCAAATGAAATGTTAGTTTCAAAAAAAGAAGACCAACAAAATGTAAGTAAAACTTGTGTTTTAAACATTCTCCTGCCTTCTGCTGTCCCTCCAAATAAAACTCCTGTTTCATGCTGTAAACAGCAAGCAACATGAACATGAGCAAGCCTTCTCACCACCCTCTACTCAAGAGATGTTGACACATAGGAGTGGCAAAGAGAAAGGTGCAAACAGATGAAAATCCCAGCTGAATGAGTGGGTTTTTAATCTTCTTGCACCTGTTTCCAGGAGGGGAGTGTGACAGTGATAGGGTGCAGAAAGGAATGTTACAACCTGGGCAGCAGGATGTGGACGGAGGCAGAGGTCCCCAGGGGAGAGTGGGCTGGAGGAGGCTGCATCGTATTGCAAACCTTGAATTTGGAAGAGCCGAGGTATTGAAAGGATTAAAGAAAAAAAAAAAGTCAAATAATTTAAGAGCAGTATTTAGATTTGGTTTACTCGGGGGAAGAGAGGTATTTACCTGCAGAGGATCTAGCACAATATGGAAGTATCAGCTTTTGAAATAATTTCCAGAAGACATTGTTTTGATGTGATAGCCTCTGTACAAAGAGGGGTTGTAAATGCTTACAAGTGTAGTACATTGAAAATAAAAATTGACCCAGGTAGGTTGTGCTGTTGGAGGAGAGAGGATAACGCAGCCTCTGCAGAGTCTGCATAACCAGCCAACACCTCTCAGAGGCAGAGCAGTGTGCATGGAAGGAATTGCTGGAAGTCTTTTCAACCCTATTTTATTCACCTCCAGCAGCACATTGCTGATGTACACGTGGTTAGCAAACCTGAGCCCATACTTAGAAAGTCTGATTGGAGTCCAGAAGGGCACCCAGGATTTCCAGCTGTTTGCTCCCTAACATTCCTTTTCAGTAAAGTGATAGAGTTGGCTAAAATACTCTACTTTGCAATGTTTCTGGAAGCTTGCAAACCTGCCCCTTTGCAGCATGTAGCTGGATCCTGGGTCAGCTTCTTCATTACTAGCAGCGGAGGCTGAAGGCAGGACAGGTGCTGCTGAGCTCTAGTCTAACTGCATTTACAGTCCTTCAAAATGACTCAGACCAGAAATGAATTTCAAATGTTGCTATAAATCTCGTGTTGTTGCTATAAATCCTTGGGCTTTTTCCCCATTCAGTCTCTTTTGGGTGGACTCCTGGCAAGTCTGACAGGAGCACGGGGCATTTTTTATATATGGCATCAGGTCCGTTAGTTCAGAAACCCCACACAGAAGCTTGTTTTTAGAAAGAGAGAAAATAAGATTAAACAGGACAGGGAATGCTGTTATGAAGGAATGAAAATATTTTCATTACCAGAGTATTTGTATGTCAACAGCTGATAGGGAATGATGTGAGACATTCCCAGAAGGACTCCCAAAGATTTTTCCTTGTGCGATAGACTGATTAGCAAGAGCCCAGATTAAACAAGTAATGTCATAATGCTTCTTGCATTAAAAAGCGTGACATTCAGGCTCTTTATCTGGTAAATATTTGCTCTTTTTTTATCCTTGTGACTTTCATTATACTGCTTTCAACAGCTCTAATTTCTCAAGTAATACAGGGGAAAATATAAGCTTGTCCAACACTTTACAACATACAGATTTATCTTGTATAGTGTATGTTTTAAAATACTAAAGAGAAGCTCTGTACTCTTACAGAACATGCACACTTCAAAGGGAGGGGGAGTTTAAACTGAGCAATCCTAGAACTATTAATATTTCTAGACTGACTTTGAGTTAATAAAGGAGGAAATGAGCAAATTCAGTTTCAGATTCTGCCACCCAGCTCTCCCGATGCAGCCCTTGAACTGGCCCAAAAGAAATTGTTTGACATACAGTTGTTTCCCTATGTGGTTTGGAGAAATTTTGATATTTTCCTAGGGGAAAAAAAAAACACAAAACTTGAATAACTAGATCAGAAGTATCTGAAAAAAAATAGAACTATTAAAAAATGAATTAATTAGTGTTTTGGTTTTTATTTTAAAAGGAAAGTTTACAGTGTTCCTTTGTTTTCTTAGCAGCTTCTGGATTCCACTGCAGAACTGGATGTGTTCTGTTGACAGGACTGTTTACAGCCTTTCCCTGGCTCAGATTTTATTGATTAGTTTCTTTGGAGATGAAATATCACTATAGACTTAGAGCACAGGCATTTCACTACATTCAGTTTTAGAACATCTCTGTCATTTCTGTATGTTTGAAAATGTGCGTAACTTACTAGTTAATAGCTCCAATCTTTCTCAAATAACATTAATAACTGCACCAGGTTGTAATTCAGAATCAAGTGGCTCCTTTGGAAGACACATCAGTTATGTGCATTCATTGGGAAAAAGGTAGAAAGCATGGAATTCTATTCTATGTTATTTTAGCATTTGAAGCACTTGCCGCTATTTATGTCACTTGATTTCTATATGTTCATCTATGGATGTTTTCACCTCACTTTTACATTCTCTCTTAAAGTTGTTTTTCTAATTGCCATTTCTGAATATGGAACGTGAGAGAGACCTCTGTTTTTAGGTTAGAGGAACGCTTGACAGATATGAACGGTTAATTCTACTAGTGATATTTATTAATATTACTGCAGTAAGCCCCAGAATGGGGTGAGGATGCTCCTGTCCAAGGCACTGTACATACACGTTGCCACCCTCCCCCTGAAAAGTTGGCAATAGCATCTGAGCTGGGAATTTCAAAAGGGACTAAGGGATTTGGGTGTAGGGTGCCAAGAGAAAGCAGATGGAATTGTTCCCTTCAGTTGTACATGCAACTTTGATCATTCATTTCTACATCTCTTTTTACAAGTATCAGCTCAGTTAAGAACTTCCTGTTCCATCAGAACCATCCAACTTTGCTGTTTTTTCCTTCGATTTGCGTTTTCTGTCCTCACTGAAGCTATGCTGGACCTTCTTTTTCCGATACCAAAGAGTTGCTTTAGGAGTAAATGTAACTTCTTCTCCTAATGCTTTCTCAGATTTTCTTCTGGCATTCGTGGATTTCTTCTTCAGTTTTGCAAATCCTGAGTTTTAAGGAGTTTAGCTGACCCCTTTTCTGGAAGTTGAATTCAGTTTTGCTATCCCACTAGCTGTGAGATTACTGGGATAGCGGAATCTACTTTCTATGAGAAGGGTCATAATATACGCATGTTAGAAGGGAAGACTGAAATGTGTCAGAGACCCGTTCCCTGTGTTGTCAGCTCCTGCCCATATACCATCGGTTTTTACAGTCTTTTCTGCTCCTTATGCTGGTGTGGTAGGGCAGTTTCAATGTGTCTCGCTCTTTCTTTTGCAGTTGTTCCATTTGTTGTGTGTGCATGCATATAAATGCATTCAGGAGAAATCTTCTTTCTTCTACTACTCCTAAAATGTTTTCAATTTGCTATTTGTGGAAAGTACCTCCCTTTAGAGTAAAGCAGAATATAATTCAAATGTAAAATGCAAACAGCTCCCCCTGTCCTCTCCACTCAGGAGATGGAGAACACAAGGGTGCTTTCCTGGCACTGAGAGAAATACCCTGAGCATTGCCTCTGGAGAGGGAAGAGGAGCAGGCCTGCGACAAGATCCTCATTAAAGGACTGTTCTTCTGCATAAGGAAGGATAAGTGTGAAAATTGAGAAGTTAAATTCATATCTAATAGGCAAGCTTGAGATGGGCTGTTTCCACCCCTACTGTGCTGAGGTCACTTGGAAGAGGAACCGCTGCAGGGACTACACGAAGGGTGGGGACATGCTCACAGGAATGCAGCGAATAACTTGACAAAATTGTGCAGCACTCTACCCATTGCAAAGAAGCCTTCACCTCTTGCTGGAGTTTTTTTGGGGTTTTTTTTTGGCATCGAGATGAGCTTATCTTTAAGTAACATGTAGAGTGTAAGGTGAATTGCAAAAGAGGAATGCAGACAGCTTCTCATATCAGCACATTGTTTTGGTTAAGGCTCTACTGGAGTTTTGTAAAATGAATTTGGGGGAGGGGAAGCAAGACAAAGTCAGCCTGTCCTCTGGGTTTTCTTGGTTAGTCAAAGAGGCTTATTAAGAAATCAACACTTCTACAGTTAGAAAGCAATTGTCCTGTTACTTTAGTTTTCTTGTGACTTCAAATATTGTGCCAGGCTGTCTGAATACAAACAACCAAATCAAAATAAAGCTGTTGCAGCTCTGGCTGTAAATATGAAGGTGAGGCCATAGGGTCCTGCACCATCAGCAATTGTGCAGCAAGTTTAATTTTAGGTCTGTCATATTAGGGGAATCTATGGATCTTGCGGAACTCTGGATGTTGGCAGAAGCAAAATTCTTGGTAAAATCACCTTTCCCATGCACTTTTTTCCTTTTTCCTTGCTTATCTGATAATTTCCAAAAATATTAACTGTTCTTCTCTGGCTTGTACAAGAAGGCCATTGTAAGAGCTGCCTGGTTGCAAGGCTGGGCATCCTGCATGCCCATCTCCTGGCAACCTCAGCGCGATTCTCACAGGAGCCCTGAAGCAGAGAGCTTCATTTTCCATGGACTGAAAACTCAGGTGCATTTTTATATTTGATTAAAACGTACTCTTGCGTTTTCTAGCTCATTTTTACAGAGAATTAACAACAACAAAAGCACAAATGTGCTTTAAATGGAGCATTGCACAGGTCCAGCACTGAAAGTCAGTTAGCTTTGTGGGTGTGATCCTTTGTACTGCAGATGCTGTCCCTATCCTCCCAGTGTGACAGTGGGGTTCTCTGCCCAGCACAGCCCTGGAGCAGCCAATTGGCTAGCTTTGCCATCATGCTTTCTTGCTGTCTTCCTCCTCTTGCTTTGCTCTCTTTTACAATTTTTCTTAACCAGCTTTTGCCCTACAGGATGCTCAGTGGTTACATTTCCTCTAAGGTTTTACTTTGCACACTTAGAGGGCTTTAAGTCTGTGGTTTTGCAGTTCATTTTCTGATAAGTAGCTCTATATAACACTTTTCAGGTAACAGAAGCATGCCCATAATTTTAAAATAATTTAAAGAAAAGTCAAAGTCTGGGGTATCGTTTTGATGATAAATCCCATGCTGCAGGGACTTCAGGGTCACACGCAGCAGGAGAGCTCCTGGCATTGTGTGCACATACTGCTCCCTCAGAGAAAGCAGTGGGCTGGGGCAAGATACTCAGTTTCATCTTTTTCTTAAATAATTGAGATGTTAGAAAAGCAAAATAGCAAATGTCAACATTGCTGGGAAAAGGGCTAAGTATCTGCACTAGTGCAGAAGTTAAGCACTTCTGGAAGTTCTTGAAATTAGGGCTGCCATGTAGATGATCTGCCATCCTCAGAAGAGTCCCAGCTGAGCTCTGCCTTTATCCCTGGAGACAACCTCAAGCCCTTTGTCTCTATCGTTATTCTTTTCTCTGGAGTGTTCAGACAGCAACAGGCTCACACTGAAATGAGTGATTCTCTACTGTGGTCTAGTGCCTTAATGAAACTAAATGAATGAGTAAGGGATAGTGTGTGGTATGAGTCACCCCGGGACTACATGTTCCTTCCACGCCAACCTTAGGGAGGAGGGGGTGGGCAGCATCTGCAGGGAAACTGGGGAGAAGGTTAGGGCTGCCAGCTTGGGGCTGTAGCGCTGCCAAAAGGACAGGGAGGAAGTTCTGCAGGCTGGCAGTTCCCAGGCTGTATTTGGACAGGTACACAGATGATTATATCTGAGTAATACCAAGGAGCACTGAAGTTGTTAACAAGACGAGATTTGCAAATTCCTTGTCAGCAAATGCCTTTAGGAAGTGTACAGCAGGAAATAAAGGAGTCCCTGTCTTGTAATCTGCAGCCATTTCTGTGGTGCCTGAAGACCTTTCTTTTACCCCGTGCAGCTGAGAGACGTTTTCTGAGTGCAGATGCTGCTTTTGGACTAATGCACTTGTGCCCTTCTGTAATGGCAGGAAAACAGACCTCACTGTGCAACGTTGTAGGAACATATTTAATGTATGGGTTTTACCTATAGCTGTGAAATTCAGGGAGCTGCTATGGCTACAAGTGTAAGTAAATATATAAATAAAATATATAAATACTTGGCATATGTTTTATATATGCATTATTCCATGATAAGACAGAAGGAAATGATCAGTAATGGGGAGAAAGCTTTTTTCCTACTAGCTGATTTGAATGTTGTGCCATATATACAGATGCTCCCTTCTCTCCCTCCACATAAATTTTTCCTGAACATAGATTGTTCGCTAGTGACGCCTCTCATTTATTGTAAGCGATGTAAATCTGTACAGTTTACCAAAAAGCAATTGAAAAGCAGCAGTTGAACAGAAGGAGCAGTCAACTGAAGAAACTTTAGATTACTCTCTGGAAAAGAGTAGGTGTTTCTGATTCAAATACGTTCTGATGTATGTATTTGGAGTAACTCCTGTGAGAATCTCATCTGGTCAGTCACATCCCTGTGGAAGATGATGATGCTGGATTTGGCTGCTTAGCTTTTTTTTTTTAAGTATCTTAAATGAATTTGTTTTATCAGCGAGCAGTAACAGAAATTGTACTGTAATCCTCTACATTGAGTGAACAAGGTTTCACTTCCCTTTAGCTCAAGCTGTTGGCTAAAAAGGAAGATAGATACCGTTTCAGTTTTTAAAATGTCTTTTCAACTCTGTACTAAACTATCTGATAGAGAGTCATAACTTACCATAAAAACTTCTGATTGAGCTTCAGTTCTTCACAACAGACTGATCTTGGAGGGTCCCTGTACAAGCTGCATGGGTTTTCTTTATACCCGGAATTAACAACAATTTGGGGAGGTAACTAGCAATAGACAGAAAAGCTCTGGGACCGGCAATCACTTCGCTCAAACTTTCTCTACTTTTCCCACTTCTCTGTGCCTGATTTTGCCTTTTCTCTCACCTTGATGTTGTGAGGCTGTTAAGTGGCTGGACAGTTTTCTTAATTTTGGTGCTGACTAAATGCATCCTCTCCTTTTAAGAGGTAAATGAGAGTTCAGCATGGGCAAAAGTGAGAGTGTTCCAGCCCCCTTTGCTTTTCAGTAATCACCTCTCCAAATGCCCTGGCCAGTAGTATGTCTGCTCCAGAAAGCTGCTGTTCTTTTGTGAACTGAAATAAACACATCAGAAAAACCAGTCTTTGCAAAATAGCAGCAGGGTTTGCCACCAGTTGGTGCAATGGCAAAAATAAGGCACAACTTCATGCCCATTGCTTCTCAATTCAAGTTGCAGTTTTGACTTCCATACTTTTTCCTCATGCCTTTAACTCCCAGACAGAGCAGCCATGACTCTTGTGAGTGCCGCCCATACATCCCTGCTTGTCACCCAGCCCTGTCCTCAGCTCCTGGGCAGCCAGGCCAGTGTGCAGCTCCGCTCTGGTGGATTCCAAGCAAGCCACACTCAGGTGCAAAGGCTGATATGTCAGAGCAGACTTGCCAGGCGAACACCCCACAGCACCTGAATTCTGACAGACTTGCTTTCCAGATGAAGAGATTAATGTGATGTCATGAAAGTCCTGAGGTAGCTTAGAAAAATAATGAACACAGCAAATGTATCAATGAAAAAGAGATTTCGTCAGCATAGCAGCAGCAATTTCTTCTAATTCATCTGCTCTGAGAAGGGGAAGTATCTGAAAGTTCTGAAGATGTAGCAATGCTATGCTTATTAGATTAATTCAGCATCCCTCTTGCAAATCTCTTTTCTTCCTCATCCTCTGAATAACCTGAATTAGAACAGCTGGATGTGGAACAAGCCCATCTTACAGATGCTGCAATTCAGATTATATTTTATTAAGCTGAAATGGCAGACATAGCAGACTCTCCTAGGGAGTTCAGAAGTTTCCACCCTTCTAGTAATTGCATACTGTACAGGAAATGGATGTTAAAAAAAAACAGAAAGTCTTTCAGGGTATCTTCTAATAGGGTCATCGCCTTGAAATAAGTTCGCATCTTAAAAATCCTCTGAAACAAGAGAATCAAGGAAGCCTTCTGGCAGTTCTTGGTATTTGTCAGTAAATAAGAGCGGGGGAAGGTGGCTAGTTCTGATCTCCAGTGCTGTCTCTCTGAGCCTCCTTCCCCTATGAATGCTTAGGCAGCGCACGCCTGTAGTTAAAGCTACACTCTCTAGGCCTCCGACTGCTCAAAGTCCTTCACAGATGTCTTGCTTTCTTCTCTTATCATAACTGTTTTCCCCCCATAGATCCATCTTTTGAAAAGTGCAATATTCACTATTCCTGCAAAATAGGATTGAAAGTATTTCATATTGTTAATCCTTCATACAAACAGACAAGAACATTATAAATGTGCTGCTTTCATCTCACTAGAGTGATGTAAGATAAAAACTCAGCACTCGCCTGAAACCAGAGATTCGGGTTGCTCTTGATCACACCAAATCTTTCTCGCTCTGGGAGTACAGCTGTGCTCGACGCCTCAGCCCAGCCACCTGGACCCAGACTGGAACTTAAAGGGAGAGCAGCCTTTTTCCTCCCTCTCCATCTCCAGCAATTATTTAAAATTTAAAAAAAAAAAAAACCTCTCAATAGTAAGCAAATATTGTTGGCTCTTGAGATGTTTGAGATTGTTGAGATGCAGGTCATGACAATTGCTATAAAAGGGATGTTTTATACGACGTTTATGCTTTGGGAGGTAATTTCCCAAAAACCTTAAAGTAATGAAAGTGTTTCATCCACACTAATGCTAGAATGATCAGTTTCCTCTCTTGAGTGGGAAAAGAGAATTATCTGGTAAGCAGAATGGCTTGGTTTGTTCTACAGTGTCCGTGAATCATTAATGGGTGTGAGGCTGCAGATCAGAAGGCCTGGTACCACGTTCTCTTTCCTTCTAACTTCCTATAATCTACCTCAAATTTGCTATTAGAGTCACATGCATTAAAGAAGATATCATGTAACTTCCAAAAGGAAGGAAATAATTGCTTGCAACTCCCTGATGAGGTATCTTAAACACAGGTTTAATTTAACCTGTACAAATACATAGAAAAGAGTCTCTTCAAGATCTGATATACAGGTTTTAGCCACTGGATTAAACTGAAATGGCTTCATGCTTCTGTGAGAAATGGAGCTCTTCATGTAGCAGGGATAACAAGATTTTATTTGTCAAGTACTTTACAATCTGTCAGTGAAAAAAGGTTGTTGTGGATGGCAATGCATTTTATTTGGCCTATTTTACGGAATAACCACAGGATTTTAGATATTCCATTAAAACATCCATATTTGGGTTTAAATTATTACAAATATAAAAATATTAGGGTGAGGTGGAAAGCTGTAATTTGTGACTTAATTGTACTTCCTTGTGAGGCTCCATTAGAACAGTAAATTAGTTACAGTGCAGGTCAACATGCTGTATGAAATGTTTTTTGTAGTTATCCCTTTTTAGTATGCCAGTGAATCTGGTCCATGAGAGTCTTATGAAAACTATTCAACATGTAATACATAAACTAAGCAGCACAGAGTACTGATGGGATTACATTATACAAAGTGCAGCTAGTTAAATCCTGCAGGATGGGTGTCTGCTAGGATGCTTAGGACCACTTAATTCATGCAGGACTTAAGGTGTCTTAAGTGTATAATTAGTAATGTTGATTTCAGATTAACGTTCTAGAATGTCCTTAGGTTGACATGAATTTCTGATTCAACAATGTCACTAAAACATGCATCAGTAATTATGTGAATAATTCTCAGCGCTTCATCTATTTCTTTCCTTCTGAAAATGTATATGTAGTTACCAGTAGTATCACTGACTTAACGTGGAGAAGAATTTGATCCTGTATAGGTGGTATTACAAGTAGTCAGCAATCTGTATTCATTAACATAAATTTTTTGTCAAAAATGACATTTGGAGGTCAGTTGCATGATGAAACATGTCAAATGGGAAATACGACAGATAAAAATCTTGCATACGCATACCTGTCTAAGCTAGATAAATGGGTAATACAGAAATAAACAGATTCAGTGCTGATAAATGCAAATTCATGCACATTGGAGGTGAAAAAGCATTTGAAAGGCAGTAGGTTGACTTGATTTATGTTGTTGAATTTGAAGAGATGGTAAAAGGCTGTAAAATAATATATATATATAAGGTGATACCAAAAAAAATTGCAATTTTGGGCTACAAGAAGGTAACTATTGTGCATTTCTATCTTCACATTGGAAGCAAGATATGTAAGGAAATCTTCTGTATGGCATACACATGTGCATTATATTTTCCTCTTTACTTTTAGTAAACTCAATTTTAACATATAGGTAAATATCGTAAGTGTTGCCTAGAATTTTAGTGTTTCCCTGTTCATTCTTTCCTTGCTGCTATTTTAGGTGTAAATATTCAATAACTGTTAAAGGAGCATTACATTTGTGTCATGCCTTTAGTGAAGGCTCCCTGTCAATGACCATAAACTGCCTCATTTAAGTAGTTGGAGCTTTTATGCTCCTTTGACATGCAGCCAATAACCAAACACCACAGGACTTCACCCTGGCCCTTCTCTCCTCTTTGAGTGCTGCAAAAGACTAATATGATATTAAGTTGAAATTAACCCATAGCATACTAGCGGGACAGACTGCGCAGTCACATATCTGACAGAAATTCATCAAGGGAGACAGATTTTTTGCATCTGCTCAATGAATCACACTTGATAGAGAAACAGGGTTCTGGAGGAATGTATTCTGTTCGGTTGTTGCTCTGCTATCTTCAGTGTACTTAAAAGCACGTAAGAAGTAAAACCACAAAGCATTGTTTGCGGGCTGGGACCTCCTGGTTCTAGTGTCATCCAGATGTTTGTTGGCCCTGTCTATTTAGACTGAGCATGTGAGTTTGGAATGTGTGGAGGAGCGGAAATGGTTCACATCAGTGAAAATGCTGCCTGTAGTGTTCTGCTCACTATCTCTTCCATCGCAGGCTGCTCACCCTTTTTGAGAGGCTGATGTGAGAGTATGGGTTGTTCTGAGAAATGGATCTGGAAGAGGCCCAAGCTGTGTGAGGAGGAGTCCTTTTCTGCCTCCTAAGCCAGCGGAAGATCACAGGCTCTGTAGACCATGACCCTGAGATCACGACCCTTCAGTATTCCCCCGTCCCTCACATTCATGCAGGATGCTCTTGCTGACAGACGATTTACAAGACTGAGGGTGTTGCAAGCAGAGGAAGAGCAGTGACCAAGTTCAGTGTCCCACAGGAAGTCCTCAGCCTTGCATGGTGCTCTCTGGAGGGAGAGCGTGAGCATTTCCTCTGCTCGGCCGCAACATACTGAGGTGTGACAAGCAGGTTCTGATGGTGCCAGGCTGAGGTGAATGTCACCAGGTTTCAGAGTGTCTTCACCTAGCAAATTTTCTGCATCTTTCTGGGAGAAGAGCAGTTATGCTGTACACACTTCTCCTAGAGGTGTCGGTACAGCACTAAATCCAGCCTTTTGGAACACTTTCAGCCCTACAGACATCCCTTCCACTGTAGAAACTTCAGGAGTGGAGGAGAAGGGTCTTTTCTAACAGACAGGCTGTACAGCAAAGTAGTTCATTGTAAATTAAATTCAGAAAGATTGTGAGCAGTGATTGAAGGTAAGCCATCCGTTACTGCATGATTCCTGGGAAAAGCAAATATTCAGATGAACAAGGAGATTTGAGAGTACTGAGGAGGTGACTCAGGCTAGTTTTGCAGAGAGAGTTGTGCTACCAACATATTGTACAGAAAGACTAAGCTCAGAAAAGTGATTGAGAAAGGAAAGAACTGAACTTAGAAACTACTAAGGTCTTAAGAGTCTTGGTCTAGAACCTGGAGCTCCTGGCCAAACACAATGACAAGGATGTGGGGAAGAACAACATTGGCACAAGAATCTAAGACTTAACTTTGTCTTCTCCATGGTGCTCGGGTTGTGTCGTGCTCAATGGCATTTTTTCATGCCTGAAAAGTTCCGGTCTTTCTCATCGATTTTGTGATTTCATTTGTGAAAGATGTTCCATAGCTTTGATCATTCCTGCTACCCTTGTTTGTGCCTGCTCTAGTTTATGCCTTTTCTGAGATGGGGCTAAGCAACATGGTATATTCAATATATGGGTGAACTATGGCTTTATATAATGATGTGATGTTTTCCATTATGGTCCTTGCTGTTTTCCTAAGCATTCATAATATTCTACTTACTATTTTGGCTGTTTCTGGAACCTAAGTTGGAATTTTCACAGAGGTGTTTTGTCCCTTCATATATTAGATACAGGAAAACTGAAATGTAGTTAGAAATATAAGGTGAGGTTCAATGAAGGTCCTGAGAAACTGGATAAGAAAGTCACATTGGTTAGAGTGGTTTTATTTTTAATTGGGAAAATAGTGTATATCTTCACAAAAGCCTGACCAAATAATCTCATGTGAAACAATGATTGGTTTTCATTTTGTGCGCTTAAAAAAAAAAATGAAAAGTGTTTTGAATGTTTATAATTTTTTTTGCATAAGTAATTAAGAGAAATCCTAAGAAATTCATGAGTATTTCTTGTTACTGCTGAGTTTGAGGTTTTTCCCTTTTCTTCCTTTTCTCTTCACCCAGGAGCAATCCATATCTCATTGAAATCAGTTCAGTGTTTTCTTACCTTTTGGTTGAGGTTAAACAATCTGAATGTCGCTACAAACTCTGCCGCACCTAAATGCCAGGTGCTCCCAAAGGGCTGCCATGCAGCAACAGCTGTCCTCACATGGGAGGAGGAGGAAGGAGGTGGCTGCTGGCTCCCTGGAAGTGTGCTGCACGAAGGGCTGTGCCAAGCCGAGCTCCTGGCTGCAGGTCTGCCTTGGGAGCTGCACGGGGGCTTCACCTCAGCATCATCTGGGGATGGGGATCCAGCCACAGGTTATCCAGTGCATAAGTGAGTAACTGCTGAGTTAGTGCTGTTAACATGTGGCTTCAGTATTGCCCATTTGTGGAGGCTTACTTTCCAAAGCCAGTTCCACTGCTTGAAATTCATTATGCTCTTTGAGTGTATCTTTTTTCTTTTATTTGTACAATGATGCTGCATCCTCTGAGCAAAACAAAGATAATTACTGTATATCATTTGTACTTGGATTTTTCTCTTTACATTTTTTATTTCCAGACACTCTGTATCCTGATTGAACTGGTGCTCTGTTTATAGTCACAGCTCTTCCTCTTTTAATGGTGTTTGAGAGAAAATGACTGGTCAACTCTTCTTTATTTTGCCACCCCTTGGATACAGCATTAGATAAATGTGGTTGAGGTAATTTAATACCCTCTGCAAAATGCCCCCTATCTAGTATGGAAGAGGGCAAGTTACTCGGGAATGACAGACCTCAGTGGCAGTCTGTTGTCATGCAAGTGCTGCATCTCACTAAGAAGTTAATCATCTGATGGAACTGATCAGCAGACATAAAATACATGAACTAGCCTATAAACTATGGCCTGACAAAAGCAGCATTGCAGCATCTTTTGGAAGAGCAGAATTTCCTTCTTCTCCCTGGTAGTTCTAATTTATAGAACCCTAAAGAAAGATCAGTAAAACCACTAGAGAAATAAGGGATCAATCTACTAAACATTTCCAGAATTATTTTTAACATTATTTCCACAAACCACTGGGAGAATTCAAACACATGGATGAAACTACCATCAGCAGCAGTGCCTGTCCTGGGCACTGCATGTGTTGGATGGCTGTTTGGCTGTGCCTCTCTCCACCCCAGCTGATCCAAAACAATGTTTCAAAGGGCTTTGGCAAAAGAATCCATTTTCAGATAATTATACAAAGCGTTTAAAACAATACTGCTGCATTTTTTTTTACAAGTGCCATCCCTTCCCCCTCCAGAAAGCATTACTCTGACATCTGCTACGGCTGCTACTCTGCCTGTTATTATTTGTCTTAGAGCTTCTGTCCATTCTTTTGCTTCTACAGCTGCTGCTGATGTTTCCTCTTGGTGTTTCCTGCCTGCCTGGCCTAAATTCCATCTGATACCCTCTTGCCCCTCTGGCTTTCTGCCCAGCTGGTTAAGAGCTGGCATTCAGTTGACTTGCATTGCTCCTTCTGTGGTAGGAACATAAACTAATATTTGAGCTTAATTTGCTTTTTTGAGGAGCTCTTCAAGATTGTTTCATGAAGGCAATACATCATTTCTTTGTGCTGACCCCTCCTTGATCTTTGATCTGTGAAGTCTCTTAGTCTTGTACCTGCATGAGAATTGTCTATGACTGTCAAGACAGCAAAGAAACTTGCAGCAACTTTCCTGCTTCAAAAACTGTGACGAGTTAGGTTTGTTGGGGGAACTGCTAGAGCAGACAGTTTTGTCCTTTCTCTTCAACGGTATCACAGTCAAGATGACTGCACAATCTTGCTCTGACGGCATCGCTGTCATCTCTTCGTTTTATATCCACTTGCAAGTAGAGTGAGAAAAAAACAGAAGAAAGAATGCAGGCTATGCCTTCTTACTCTTCCACCTTGGTCTATCTGAAAAACAGGAGAGGGAAGTGATCCCCATTGACTCCCTGCCTTACAGGCCTCTGGGAGATGCTTACTAGATGCTGGGATGATGTCTTCATGAAAAGAATTTTAGGATTTTAACAGCTGTCTGGACCTTTTCATCAACAAAGATAATCCTTGTTGTAAAGGTGAAGAGGCTAGTAGCTGAAAATGCAGTGTTCTTCCCCTTTGCTGCCCTAAATTTGTTGAATTTAAGACATTTCAAAATATAGTGCTGAGTTTTATCATAATATGGATGACACAGCCAAATCTTTGGGTTTTTAGGACCGACAAGTGAACAGAGTGTTGAAAGATGAGAGACATTCATCAGCATTCAGACCTTATGGCAAAAACATAACTCCATTCTGATGATCAATAAGAGGCTTTGCCAGCTTTATCAGATCACCTACGAGAACATTCCTGCCTTCTGTACTAGTACTGATCACTCTGAAGGTGGGGAGCCAACTGACTTAGATTATTTGGGAAATGCAACCTTTTTTTTTCTTTTTTTTTTCCCTGTCCTGAGGATGCCACCTGTATTCCATTCATGGAGAATATGGACTTCTGATATATAACTTTTCAATGGTGAAATAGCTCCTATCCCATTTATTTATTTTCATTTGGAACCAAAATAAATCCTGGAGGAAGAACTTAACTACACTTCAGATAGCACAGTGTTGGCTTGTGCACAGGAAGCAATGGCATTCTAAAATGGAAAGAAGCTCTTCATCTATGATTTGATGCTCCCCACTTGTTTATCATCTAAATGCTGAGTATCTCTTTTCACTGGCTGGTTATGTTATCTTGCAAGATAGATGAAGCCTTGCAGTCTACTACACTGTTTAATATAGATGAAAGTATTTCCTCAACAGTATGCTCCACAAATTTGTGGCCAAGGACATGTCTCCCAAACTAAAAACTGAAGACTCGAAAACTATATGGAAATAGCAGTGAATGAAGTGGAAATGAGCTGTTATCTCATTTCTTCCACCTGAACTGCCAAAACTAGTTAGCTGTGTTGGAGGAGCTGAATGCAAGACGAGACAGAGATTTGAAATGCGCAAATACCAGGTTCGATAAAGCAACTATTTCCAGGTGGAGGGATCAGTCTGCTCAGAGGCACAAGGTTTCTTTCATGCACCTGACCTTGAATGATTATTTCTCAATGTTTTGCTTTTATTCTGCCCACACCACAGTTAAACAGTGCTAAAAATATTCTCAGGATTAAGAAACTAATGAATGTGAAAAATAAGTTTGAACTTAAGGAGCAAAAATTTTTTGTAGCTTCTGAAACATAATCTTTATGTAATGTTGTGCCACTATGTTGTACTGGTGATGAGGAAAAATAATCGTTTGCCAAAAAAAGTCATTAAGAGGACCAGGGCTGCTGAGCAATATTATGTCACACAGCACGCGTTCCTTAGATTTCTATCCGTGTATAAGAAAAAATATTGCAAAGAAAATCTCATAGCTTTTAGGACTGATGAATAAAAACCTGAAAACATAGTGTTTGATAGCAGTGCACTGCAATCCTACAGAAATACTTCTGGTGAATTTCCACCAAAGCATTTCTTGGTGATTTTCCTGCTCCTCCATTTAAAGTGCTCTTGAGTAGCATCATGGGCATCAGAGGTAGATGCTACATAGGAAACTACATTGCCTATTCCAAAAAGTATGAGCAAGTATGTGGGGTTAATTTGAGCTTTTGGTTCGTTCTTAGATGGTATCTTGGGAGAAGGTTTGACAATCTTAACTTGGCACCTGTATATATGTTTATTTTTATTGGAACATAGAATTACAGTGGATTTTAAGTGATTCCGTTTGGTTTGTAAAATGATATTTTGTTTACATTAGCTCATCTGGTTTATTTTCAAAATGTTGTTACAGTGAGTTCTTAAATATTTTAATTAGCAGCACATTAAAAAATACTGTTTTCAAGGAATTAAGTCATTTAGAACTAGTTAATGCCCTTCTGTATCACTTAAGCTCAATCTAGGCTGCTAATCCCGTTGAATAACAAAAATAATGAATTTACCTCCCTCATTGTACATGGGGAAAGATGCTTGCCAGTTGAGTGGATATGAATGTCAGTCAAAGAAGGAAAATCTAATGTTTTTATAAATGTCTAAAATGTAAATTAAAGTGTCAAATATGTAGATCAGTGGAATATCAGAAATTCCTCTGATACATGTTTGTTTTAGATGATATTTCTGGTAATGTCCAGTAACACAGAGTGTCCCAGGCACAGTACTCAAACAAGAAAAAAATACAAAACAAACAAAAAAAAAAAACCCACTTTTTTATATTTATAAAAATATTCAGGTTTATTAATATTATTGTGTGGAATTTAACAAGTATTTAAAAAAAAATTCCCAAAGTCTTCAGTTCTTTTCTCATTATTTTTATTTAATGCATTATGTCAGATTTTTGAGACCACAAGAGCACATCACCTTACAAAAATGTATAATTTACAGCACTGACTGCAGATATGGCCATTCCACAAGCTAATACTTTCAGAAAGCTGGGCACAATTTGTACGGAGTTGGGCTTCTGCCGTTTCCTCTTCTCCATGGCTCCCCATCCCAGTGGAGGTTTTCAGTCTACATCCACATCTGTTCTGTGCTGTACCCGTGCCTGTATGATCACCTGGCTCACTCCCTTTTTGATGCCATGGATGCTAGATTCTCTGTTTTGGGTAAGTCCTTCACTAGACAGCAATGTAACTTTGATAATGATTGAAATCCCTCTGCTATTCTTAGCGAAGTGAACCTGCGGTGTCAGAACAGGAGTTTTAACAGAAGTATGTGAAAGGAGGAGTGATTTTCATGAACAAATGAAAGTATCTTCCATTTCCCTAATTGCTCTCTGGCCTCTTCCCAGCCATCCCACTGTGTGCAGAGTGGCACAGTCCTATGCATCTGGAGTTGAGATTTAGCTTCCGCTGGGCTACAGACTGCTCTCTGGCAGAGCCACTTTTTTTCTCCCAGCAGCACTGAGAGCCGGGGTGACCACTACTCAGCATCACATGCCTAAAGCCTGTTGGTCCATTTCAGTGCTCCACTCTGCAGTTTTCTGATGGCTTGTTCCAGGCTTCAGCTCCTTGCTGCTGCTTCCTCTACAGTCCCAGAGGAAATGTGACTTTCCCACCCAGAGCCTCCCAGATCAGGAAGCACAGGCTCAAAGCTCCCAACTTCAAATAACTCCACTGTTCCCTGTTGCAATTCAAAACTGCCCTTCTTGTTTATAAGGCCTCTCCCCAGGATTCCTTGGGCTAACTCAGCCTCACTAAATAACCTCCCCTCTTTGCCCTGCTCTGCTCAGCTAACCTGGCCTTCTCTCTGACCCTGTTGCTTCTGCCACCTGGAGCAGCCTTCCTGTGTCTTGCTGCCTTTCTGACTCACCACCTACTTTCCAAATGCCATGTGAAAGCCTATAGTTTCAACCTTGCCTTGTAACAATCTGGAGCAGCTTAAGGAAAGCAACCTCTGGCTGTTACCCAAAGAGGGTTCAATAATTATTTCTCTAACCTTCCTAAAGTAAAAAGGTTGGCCATCAAAAACAAACCGAAGGAGGACCCCACACACATTATTGGCTGTCTCTGTTCTAAGAGGCAAGAATAAAATAAGACCTTAACAAATTACCTTTGCTATGTGGCAAATAGAATGGTACAAAAATTACAAAGTCTAGCCATGCCAATAAAATAGTGATTTGCACATTGGTTTATTCTTTTTTTCCCTCTACCTTTAAATTCCAGTTTCACAATGAGGGAGTTGAGGATGGGGGTGTGCTGGGGGTGGGGAAGATAGATATTTCTTTGGGGGGAAAAAAAAAGGGAAATATCCATGGGTGATAGGAGGGATGGAAGGACTGATGTGATGTGCGCTCTTTAGACCTGCCCCACAGCAGCAAAGCTCTCCCCTGGGGCGTCGATGCGGGATGTGGTTCACTTTGCCACTTAGTTCTTACCTGAAGGGTTTTCCCTGTGGTCCTCTCTGGCTGCAGCTGTAGCAGGGCCAGGGGAGCGCTGGGCAGACTTCCAGGCTTCAGCTCAGTTAGGCCTGGTTTTACTGAAGTGCATGCAGCAGGCAAACAGCATTTGAGAACCGGTTCCTAAGAAGCCTGTGCTAATGCCCTAAGGGCAGGAGGGAGAATGAGAGAACTGCTTTTCTGAAGCATACCCTGCAAAACACAAAGTCCCCCCCAGTGCTCCTGTCCAGCATCATTTTTACTGACTACTTACTGTTTTCCTTTCTTTCTTGAGGGCCTGTTTTCCCTATAACTTCATATATTTTTGCAACTGCTGCTTGTTGGTTTTCTTGGGAATGCTCTTCCTAAACCAGCCCCAAGTACCTTCTTTGTGTGTGCCTGGGGAAGGCAACTCCCTGCTTCTAATTAGCAATGCAATCTGGCCGCAGAAGCCTCTTTCTAACTGGAAGCACCTCTGACGCTTATTGTTTGTGTTTGGTGCCTACTGTCCCCAGTCAAGCTCAAGAGATTGCTGTCATCAGAGCTAGATGTACAGATCTTGTCCTCATTAGGAAAAAGATGGTTCGGATGTCTCACTGAAGTGTGCCAAATGACTTGAGCTTAACATACATCAGTTGCTGTTTTATTAAAGGGGTTTGTTAACTTTGAATAGCTGAAGGAGATTAAAGCAGCTGCTGTCTTTGGTGAGATTGCCACCCTAGTTAGAATTGGGAATCATCGTGATGTGGCTCAGCCAGAAAGTGCGTGACGGTGACTGCAGGCAACATACATCAGCTTGTTTTCTGTCATGAGGCCAGTAACAATTTACCTTCTACACATGCACACCAAGGTAAGCTTACTTCATCCAATAAACATTACATAAAGAGAGCAAATGGGAAAAGTAGTTTTGAGCAAGTTCCCTATTTCTCTAAACCTGATTCTAAACTGCAGTTCACCCTGTAGAGCACAGAAGGGGTAGGACATTCCTTCCTGAATGCTGCCATAGCCCCCCCCATGGCCAGCTGGCAGGGCCACTCACTGAACGCCCAGCTGCGTTGCTCCCCAGGGCCAGGTCCTGTGGCAGTGCACCCCTCGCTGTGGGCAGGTCAGCAACATGGCCTGAGAGCAAAGTGCAAAGTGTGACTTCACTGCTGGTGTTTCCTGATTGATAGTTATTTTATTTTATATTATTTCATTACCGAACTTTTCAAGTAAGCAGGTATGTCATCTCATTTCAAATGGAAACTTTAACTTGTTGAACTTTGTAAGTGATGAGGGAAAACTGGGCAGCTGCAAAGGAGAGAAGTGCCACCAGGTAGATCTGAGTGCTAAAATAAGGTGTGCCTTTTGCCTATAGTAATCAAATTCTTTTTATGCTGTGGGGTAGCCAGGTTTATCCAGATAGTTTATTTCGATAACTGCCTTTTAAAATATGGCACTTCTGTTATCTTTTATTACTGCAAGTTTCGCTACCACTGATGTGAGCAGCTGTTCCTCTACCATTGTATCCTTTATGTTATTGGCCATAATCCATGCTAACTTAACATCCTGATTAGCCTTAACGAGGATTCAAGTCCTTAACATCTCTTTAATGTTTTCCTCAGATACTTCTATTAATTATTCTCTGAATTAGAATCAGCTCATATATACTGCCATTAATCATCTGCGTCTCTGTGCATAAGTGCTAGTTTGGTTGCAATTACTGCACTGCAAGCCTGAGGCTAGAGAGAAGTTATTACTTAAATAATATATGGAATGAAGGAGACCATTTGCCTTGCTGTGTTATGGATCCTGGAGCAGTCGCATGTGTAAAACCACCAAAGCCGCATACAAATGGCACCTGTATGAGCTCCAAGGAGAATGCTCCTCTCTCAGCCCGTGCTAGAAACCCCAGCGTGAGAGTCATTAGTGAAGCAGCAGAGCTGCAGAAAACATCCCTCCTGAATCTCCAACGGGACTCTGCAACAGCTGAAGCAGCTAAGAAGTATCACTCATCACTGCTCCAAAATTGAAGGGAGTAGGGAGGTTAAGAGGCTCTTTGAAACTTTTGAAATCGTTGTTTTCATGCTTTAAGGGTTATATTTAACCTTCATTAAATGTTCAAGTAAGTGAATATTCTGCTGTATTTAGTGGGGTTCAGGTTGCGGTACAGACCACCGCTCATTACTGCTTTAATCTTTGCACTTGTGGAAAACATTTAGGAAGTTTAGACACTATTTAATCTCTTTCTTTTAAGTCTGTTATCTTAAAACCAGTAATAAAAAAAGCAAACTTAAAAAGAAATTTCTATTTACATCTGATATAAAGCAAAACCTGCGTTAATATTAGCATTTCAGAATACCTTGAAAATCATAACTTTCTATTGTGACAGATAGATTGGACAGAACATCTGTGGGAGGAGAAAGTTCCTAGGGCATTGCTGGCTTCCCAGCACAGCTGGCATGCAGCAGCACTACCTGCAGTGTGGGCCGACAGACAGCCAGCACTACGGGGTGCCCAGGTCTCAGCACTGCTCTTGAGAGGGAACCTGCAGTGAGATTGCTCACAGCGGGATCCCTCAAGGAGTTTGTCCTAGAATGGAAGCTGAGCCCTACTGTCCCAGCCGGGATTTCTAATGGTGCTTGGCAAAGTTTGATTCCTGGAGGTCTCCAGTGTTTTCCTTCTGTTCATCTCTAACCTGCTGGAGTAGGACTTGACAGTGTGAGCTTTCTATGTGAGAGACATAGAACAAGTATGGGTATTCCTTCTAACTGGCTAGACCAGCTTCTGAATAGCTTGCCTGGTGTTTTCATGCTGCAAGAGATTGAGAGCTGCAGAGCTATATATTTTGCAAGCAAATCAAGCCACGATTCTTGCCCTGAGGCGCTGCACTCCAAGTCCCCAGTCCTGTAAGCAGGCTGCCGCTGAGTGCCCCGGGCCCTAAAAGAGCTCTGCGCCAGTACTTTGAGCACACTCTCCTGTATGAGTCTGGGAGCACAGAGCCCCGGACCAGATGTCTCAAGGTATTTGGTGCTAAGTGCAACAGTCTGAGAAAGCTACATGCCACTCTTGACCAGGGTTTTCTGAAAATGAGCCCTGTGCTCTTGAATCAAAAATAATGCAATACTCTGCGACATTTCCTTTCAGCCGGTTAGAGATGTGATCTGCCCTCTGCACACACAATGGCTGCAGTGGCTTCAGCAGGAGCCAGCACACTCTGGCAAAGATACCGTGCTGGAAACAGCATTCTGCTCATTCTTCTGAGGATTCACGTTGATGATATGTTCCAAGGTGAAGACAGCCTGTACTAAGAGAGAGGGAAATATTGGGTGAGGTTATTTTGGCCTGTGGTTTTTAGGAAGTCAGACTCCATGTTACATGATCGCCTTACAATCTATGAAAATCAAATAAAGTGCTGGGGCTTACTCTGCCATATAGATGTTGGACTGCAACAGTGCACATATAACCAGCTTGGATGCACAGATGCTGCTCCCTGATGCTCAAGCCTCCCATTTCACCATGCCTCTGACTCTCTAGTGTTCCCATGCTCCCCACTAATGATATGCGTAGAGCCTGAAGAGCTTCTCTGGAGCAGCCTGGGAGTGCCAAGTTCAGCTTTGCTGTAAGCGCTGAGAGCTGCTGGCTGGGGGCCACCTGGTTCACTGCCTTGTGTGGGTGTGAGGTGGATGGTGGGGGGCAGCGAGGCACAAAGAAGAGCCCCTGCCAGCAAGCCCGTGTTTGTAACGCAGAGCTCTGCTGCAGCCAGAGGGAAGAGGGGATGGCCTTTGTCTTCAGACCCTTAGTCGCCCCTGCGATAACTCATCAGAACAAAAATCACACAAAACAAACCAAATCATTCCCCATATAAACTCAGTGGCCTGTCTTGCTTCATCTTCAGAACCCTTTGTACAAGCAACATGTTTGTGATTTCTTTAATTATGGGTAGTGTTACAAACTCTTGTTGGGTGATTCGTTTTGATTCGCTAATATTATTCACCAAAAATGCAAGTTCCCAATTACTGAATGAATCCCCTTATTCTAATGAATAAGGGGATAGATTTTCAAAAAAAATCTCTTGCAATATTGAAGCTTAAATTTCTTATTGGAAAATACGTTTTTTCTAAATCCAAAATTTTATAGAGTATCAAAAACTACAAAATTTAATCAATGCTTCGTTTTGGGTCAGGACTAAAAGAATTTATTTCATATACACAAAACCAGAAATTCATTTCCGTGAAAGCTTATTTTTTTTAATTATTATTATTACTATTTGATTTAGAGAATAATATTTCTTTTGTTCCAAACGTCAGTCTCTGGAGCTAGTGAGGTGATTAATCTTCATCCAGCTTCTGTTCAGATAATAAAAATATTTGCAATATATTCTATTTCCTGGTAATATGGTAGCTCCATTTTTAGCTGTGCTATTTCAGGATTCGTAAGAGTGGAAGCAATTAACTCTAATACAATTATTTGTTGGCAACTAGAGATAATTAATAATTGCACGGAGTAACAGGCAAAGTTCCTCAGGAATCAAGGATAGAACGAATGCACCTTTTTTTTCAATTACTGTCATTAATAGTTATGAATAGAATAGAGATTTGAAGAGGAGCTCCAAGGTAAAGTAAGCACGATTCAGACAAGAGCAGAGGCTGGCTGCAGTGGAGGTGTGCTGATTTACAGCACGTGGCCAGCTGTGGGGATTTCCAGCGGTCTGCACTGCAACACAAGGGACATAATCTGCTCTGGCATAGGTTTCAAGTGAAGGAATTGTATGTAGGAATAAGTTGTTACAGCCATGTATTGCACAGAGTCCTGGGCACTGCCCTGAGCCTTGCTAACATCCGTGCAAACCGTGAGCTGCTTACTGCCTGCTAACTGTTGTCTCATATAATGCCTATTTTTTCATAAATTGCCATGTTCGCAAAAGCCTCAGAATACCTCTGGTGTTGAAGCGCCAATTGTACACTACACGTGAATTTAAGGATCTTCTCTGTAACCATTATTTGTCTTTGAAATGTGCATACCATTTCAGGAGGCTTTTGAGTTCAATGCGATCTGTTTCCACTGAAGGCAAGCAATGCTGGCAATATGATTACAGTAATTGTATTATGAACATGGTATTGTCATGATCAAGTGGAGGGCTCCAAAATGTAACTGATAAAGCTGTAACTTTGACCTTCATCTTTAGCTTAAAAACTTGATGCTGGTCAAATATCACTCTTGTTAGTGCAAAACCAGGCCCAGTCGTTCAGTCCCTGCTCCCATGAGTCACTTCATGAACGATATTCACGTAAACAAGAGCCTCTGGGAGGGGAGAAACAGGATCCATCTTTTTATGTCAGTTTAGAGCGTAAAAGACTAAATCATTCACTGTCACCGTTCCCTCCATTCCCCAGAGTCGGAGTAGAAGACAATTTGATTCAAAATCCCTACTTAAATATGCTGGGGCAAATTCATGGTGATGTCTATTGTTGCAACTTCCTTGGCTTTGTTTGACGCACTGAGAAAACAATAGATGTAAGGCAGTTTACAGCGTGTGAAGATTTGTTCCCTTCATAAATATTTGTGGAATAGATGAGAAATACTGCGGTAATTTAAAGAATATTTTAATACAGTATTCCAAATCTCACAGAACGCAGACTCCTTTCACTTTGTTTTCTTATCCTCTGACTTCATTTGGATCCCAATTTGAACTTTTTAGCTAGACATGGAAAGAAATGTGTAAATTGTACCAGACCTGCCATTAGCTTTGGCTTGCAGAAGTGTCGTTGATATAGACTTCTGCATTTATTTGGGGTAGAAAGTGACTATTTAAATTGTGAGATCAATCGTCAAATTAGATGTGTGACTGCACACATCGTTCCAGTGTTTATTTTCCTTTCTGGCACACTTGTGGCTCTTTGAGTTTGAAGAATGTAACTTAATTGGAATGAGCCTCAGTGATAAAATGGTCATCGCATAAGATGTCTTTGTGTTGTTTTGAAATGTACTATTGCAAGGCATTTTAATAAACTTTGTTTTTATTTTCCTTGATTAATAACACATTTGCTTGTGAATTTTCTGGGATGTTTGATTCATAGTCTTTCCTTTCTTTCCCTTAGAAGTCCTTGGTGGCAGCAGCCTACAGGAGGCCTTGTGGGACTATCCCATGGCGATCTGACCCGGTTCTGGCTTTGTCCAAGTAATTTTAGTCGCACTAACACTTTTGACCCCTGGTGTCATTGATAAGCTCCAGAGCACCAAATGCTGGATCGAAAAAGTTTTGAGAGATCTACAGAAAACTAAATGCTTAAAGCCAAGTGATTGATATTTATTTATTTTAATTATAAATATAGAAAATACTCTGTCACTTTCCCTTTTCTGCATTCTCAGTTGAATAGAAGAATTGTTACATTTGTAGTGGATTCATTACATGTATTAAACATCATCCCGAGATAGAAAGCTAGCTCTGCTATTTCAATCTTCTCTGTTCAACAGTTGATTGATTTTTACCATTTCCTCAGCTGCACAAGTTAGAAGGAAAGGCACTGAGCATTGTTTAAGACATTAAGGAAGAGTAGCTGGCCACATGCATTAATATGGTTTCACTGCAAAATACTGCTATCTCCTCTTGATTGGCATTTTCCTTTCACAGAATTGTTTGGCTAAGGTAGTGCCTCATTTTTTTTAGTTGAAATTGGCTTTTATCTTTGAACTGTTTTTATGAAGCAGAAAACTGCCTCACTTTGAACTCATCTTCTGATGTCACCATAGCTAGGAGCTGGGAGCTGAGATAAATTGCCATGTGGAAATGCAGACTCTGAACTAGGTACCGATGTGTGCTAAAATACAAGAATGTCTCCTGTGTTCAAGAATATTTTTAACACACTATTATTAGTGCCAGACTCTTTGGTTTGAGCGCCTTTGATAAGTGAAATTAGCACGCTGTTTTTCCAGTCTATGTATGGTAAATTCTTTTCCCTTTTGTGGCAAAAAATATAAATATTAAAGGAAACTCCAAGTGTTGCTATTTGCAAGGTTACATTGTTTGTTATTAGAACCGTAGAATATGCTCAGTCATTCAGTCAAGACAGTGTGAGGGACTATGAAGGGACAGGAAACAGCTATATTTGCTGGCAGTGTGCCTGTTTTAAACATATTGCTCACAGTGCCATCCTGATGGCACTGTGGGGAAGGACAGTTCAGCTATGCGGTATGAAAACATGCCATCATATCTGTATTTCATAACATACCAGGAGTAAGTCAGTCATGAGTTTAAGTTAATTAGATGAGGTTCTTTGCAGGAAGCCAGTTCTGTGAACAGCTAAAAAAACTGAGGATGTTCAGTGGAATTAGGTCCCTAATCTTAATCCCCTCTTGGGAGAAGCAGCCAAATGAAGGAAGCACTTTGCGCAAGGCTTCCTCCAGGTCCCCCAGAGATGTCCCACAGAGAAGCCTGGTTTTAATGCTGCATTCCTTAGCACAAATAAAGCACAGCTTTACATCATTACTTGTGCAAGAATTTGAAACAAGATTGCTATTGTACCCTGTGATATAGGTATAGTGAGGCAGTAGTGACAAGTGTTTCCCTTTATACCTTTCTCTTGTTTTGGATAGAACTATGCCATATGTGAAGACAGAGTGGACTTTCGAGCTTAGGGAAGAAACGACTGCCCCCATGCTGCTGTGATTAGTGAAAAAGAGGCTGAATTCAGAAACATTTATTTCCTCTTATGAACCAGTCCTCTAACTATTGCTTGTATAAACAGTATGAACTCCATCAGACAGTTTCATTGATTGTGTTAATAGGGATTACTCTTCCCACAAGTATATAGAAAGCTTGGAGATGCTTTTAATCTCCCTGTTTGTCTTATCCAAAGAAAAATCTCCAATCAAAAAGCTCCCAGCTTCTCATTTTTTGAACCTAGGCCATAGCTCCTGGAACTAACTAAAACAGGAGGAAAAGAAATCCAATGCATTTGTAAATGATCTCAATTAAGAATAGCAGATTTGGCCAGCTGAGGATGCCTGAGCTGCGTATGGAAGCAATTCGCCTGGCTCCATCTGCTCTCACCCGACGCAGCCAAACGGGCTGTGAGAGCTGGTCCCTGAGGCCCCTGCAGGGCTGTGAGGTGGTTCCCAGGGACCCTCGATGCTTGGTGTCCATCCCACAGCGCATGGATGGCGTAGATGGCTGGTTCTCCTTGTCTCAGAAGTCCCAGGCAGTGAGCGGTGAGCTCTGTGCTGCAAGTGGCTTCCCTGGTTGTGTTGTGACACTGAGGCAAGAACATGGCAGGAGTCCCCAGTGCTGATCTCCCTACAAACCCAAGAGGAAGGTAGTTCCAAGGCCCTGAGCTTAGTCTGTAAGGTGGATGCAGAGGTGTGAGGGGAAGAGCAGGGGCAGCAGCTGGAGTGACCCGACCAGCAGCTAAGCCCCATTGCACCACCATGCATGTAGAGGAGGCACGAGGCACCCAGACTCTGCCTCCCCTGCAACAGTTCCAGTGTGGCAGTGGGCAGGCTGCACCTTCTGTGCATCCACATGCAGTGTTATGGAAAGGGTGAGCAGCGTTATGGAGGGTGTGTTGCTGTGTGCTAATTAGAAGTAGTCATTTAAACAGTAAGTGCTCAAGCACTATCAGTCATTTTAGCAATTGCTTCTAGCCAAAAGCAATTACATTTGATAAAGATTTTTGCTATTTGGAGGCAGGCCTGGATTTAAAACCACAAGATAAAGTGATTATATTCACATAGACTGTTGCTACTGGAAGAACCTATAAAGGGAGGGTCTGATGCAGTATTTTGGTCTTGGTTCATGCCTTACGTTGCTGCTTATCCTTGTGGCTCCAGAACTCTGCTGTGCTCACAGAGGTTTGCCACCCTTCCGTCTGCACCCTCCTTCCCCTACCACCTCCTTCTTCCCCAGCAGTGAATGCAGGGCACTCAAAAGAAAATGCTAAGAAAGTTTTGCTCAGATCAAAAAATAGTGTTCTCTTAAACATACAGAATTTATTTTCTTTAGAATCTTATTTTTTTCCCCTGGTTGAAATTCATTTCAAAACAGTGTGAGAGACATCAGAAATTTTTGTACTTTTTCTCCCAAAATAGAAAAAAAAAGTGAAGAAGATACTGTAAGAAATAAATGAAGCCGAACAGGCCCACTTTTCTTTTTAGAAAGGAAAGTCAAAAATAAATCAACTTGTCATCTGTTTATAGAAATTGACTATTTGGAAGGAGGAGGCAGGGACAGCCTAGTGGTAGGAGATGTGGTTTATGCATGGATGGTCTTTCTCCTACTTCCCTCAGCTCCCTTGACAACATTCTTCCAATGGGGAAGATTTCTTCTGGCCTGAAACACTCCTAAAATAAAATTTTGAGGGGAAAAAAAAATGCAAATATGGGAGTGAATAAAGGAGGAGAGGTTAGTGGGACTCACAGGCTGAATAATTAATGAGGAGGCATTAGAAGTTGAGGGAAAGATAAAATGACCCAGGGAAAGGAGGGACGCATGTGCGTAACACTCTGTGGTGCAGGGAAAGGTATTCACACAGAGGTGGGGTGCGAGCACAGGGTAAGAAAGGGGAGACAAAGTAGAGAGTCAGGCCTGAAAGGGCTGGTAGTGAAAGACCAGTCAGAAGAAGCTGATGGGAAAGAGGTTAAACTTTGGAGCTGATAAGGCTATGAAGAGCCTCAAAAGTCATAAAATGAAGAACAGTACAGAGGCTGGGCAGTAGAATGTTGTGCCTCTGCCTCCCTTTCTTTACTACTCTTGCAAATTAGAAAAAAATGTGTGAGCTCTCTATGTGAGCTGGATTTGTGTTTTGGTGTGTATTGACAGCAATCATTGCGAAGCTAGTGAAAAAAATAATAAATAGTCCCCAAAACAAACAAATCCAGTTTGCGCCCATGTGCCAGCTCAGAGAACGTTATAGCAAGAAGCCCATTTTCTCATTCCATCCAGTAAATTTTTTATATGTGATATTTACACAACATGCCCTGGGCAACACATCAGGCTGCCCATGCTGGGGTCTCTGTTCTTTGGATACCCAAGTTCCCCCCACATCCTTTTCTGGTATTTACTGCATCGTAAGTGTGGGCTTCAGGTTTCCCTCTGCCGGAGCACCATGCCATCTGGCTGCTGTGCCTTTCTAGTACTCTGCAGAGTTGTAACGCTGCCAGGAGGATTCTTGTGGGCTCCTCTCCCAAACCAAAGCTCTGACACTGGCAGCTAGGTGACCACGGGCTCTTTTGGGTGCTGGCTTGCAGGCCACGTTGTGAGCCTTCCAGCTGCTTCTGTGGAGCATCCTGCTGTTGTGCACCACTGTGGCTTCCAATGAAGATAAAATTTGAGCAAAGCCAATGTCGGAGAGGATTCAATGAGCGACATGGGAATGAGAAAAGTCTGAGGGCTGAAATGCAACCTCTGGGCAGGTGTGAGCAGGGGCTGCCCGTCAGTAATCCTGCCCTCAGATGGAGGGGACGGGAGCGCTGCGCTCAGCCATGGCTCTGTGCCGTGAAGACAGATGTGAAAAGAGGAAAAATCAGTGAAGGCAAATAAAAAGCGTTACTCCGAGCTCACTTGGCAGTGCAGAGAGCTGGGGCCAGGCTTTCCCTGTGAGCAGGAGCCTCTGGCGCCCAGAGGCCTTTTCTTCATGATTTTGAAAAACTGTATTGTGTAAAATTGTTTAACACGTACTCCTCAATTGATGTAAAATGGATAATCATCACTGAGCTCTAAATACACAGAGACTGTTGTTAGAGCTACAGATTTTCTTTGTTAATACTAACATTAAATATTTATTCTGGATAAGAATAATGTAGTAATATGGGGAAGCACCTGCAATTGAACTGCTGTGATAAGGATCTCTTCTATATGCTTCTGCTGCCAATATTTCACAAACCTTGCTGTGTTCAGTGGTAAATAATTTTAATGCATTTTCCACCTCTCTTGTCTCACAAATTTAAACGCATTTGGTGCTCGAATCTGTACAATAGCCCATAAACCCTGATTCATGTCTTTACGGACCTGCATCAGATTGTGTAAGGAGTTCTGTCTGACAGAGTTCCTTCTTTCCTCTGGTACTAATTGGGTGATGATAATTGGGCTGCTGGAGGAAACACCAGAGCAGGAGAAGGCATCTGGAGCCCGTGAGAGGAAATTCAACACCATGTTCAGATTTTCAGTTTTATGAAGCTCCACTTCACTTCAGTATTACCAACCAGCAATCCCTTTCTGTTTGTTTTGACAGCCTTTTCTGTGTGGCTTTTTAAAAGCTTCATAGAGGATAAACTTTTTACTTAAAAAGTGGAAAGCAGAGTGATATGTCTCTCCCTCTGACAATAATATACCCAGGGAAACTGACGCTGCATACTTTTGTTATATGCATATGAATGCTAGATACTTCATTATCCGGTGTTATATATTGTATTTTTCAGTGGGAGACACTGGAGAACTGTGTTTTTAAATGTCTTACTGGTACACTCCAAACAAATTTCATTGATTTCAAGTAGTGTGTGCACTCCAGAATGACTTACGTACTTTCAAAAAACCCTCTTCAGAGGGAAACACTTTTGTGATGGTGATTTTTTTTAAAATGATACAACCTTTTCCCAACCACTGGATTAAATACTTGTAAGCAGTTAAGTAGGTTCTTAACTATATGGAAATTCTGTGCTTCAGTGAATTATTCTGAGCTGTAATTTCTGTAGTAATAACTTCTCATGATTTTAGTTGCTGTTAAGACCTGTGTTAACCTGGAAATGTGCTGTTGACCTTGTAAAGTCAATGATAAATTTCCATTTGCTTTAGTCACACTGAGAGTTCTCTTTCCCGGCAGTTTCAGCCTTGTACAAAAGGCGAAGTTACCAAATTAGGTATGTCAGGCTGCAGCAAAATCTTTCCGTAGACTACTGAATATCCATGCAATGCAGAATGTCTTCTCTACTGACTTCCAATTCTGTGTTATTTAAAAATAATATTCACTTGTCTAACTAGAAACTGTAGACAGTTAAGTGGTGTCTTTCTATATATCGAGTTCTTCCTTCATGTATTAAACTAAACTGTGTATTAACCAGTGTCTAACTGAGAACTGCAGGCTCCAGGACAAACATTTTCTATTGTAGTTACTTATTCCAGAGTTGTAGTGTCTGTATGGAGCTCTGCTCTCTAATGAGAAATAGGCAGATGAAATCTAATACAGAGATGACATGTGATAGTAGGATGAAGGTGGTTCTTTTTCAGTTCACTGAATTACACAGTAAATGAGCTTTAAGTAATTAAGTCATGTATCCAGCAGAATATAATGGCAACTGAATATCAGGTCAGTAAAAAATCTACTGCTTTTTCTATGGTTGTTTCTAAAGAGTATGTAAATCTGGAATTTTAGTATTACTATTAGGACAAAGCAGTATTCTCTGGAGCTGTGATGTGTGAGCAGAGGGCTGCTCTTGCTATTGGCGGCATTACAGACAGGTCTGCTGGAACAGGAGGTGGTCCCACCGCATTGAGGACAGCAGCAGTGGGAAGTTGCACCTCCGCTTTGTTCTCCAAATGGAGAGTGGGAAATGAGCTGGCTTGGGGAACACCTAGATTGTGTTGGTCTCTAGGTATCATTCTGCATGCTTCAGCTCCGGGTAACAGTTCCACATAAACAAACACGCAGTTCAAATCAGCTACTTTTGAGGCTTCCTCTGGAGACATGATTCGCGTTTATGTCGACTGTGCTTTAATCTCCAGGGGGCTGCGGGAGCATGCGGCCGTGCTGTGATCAGGTTGCAGAGCAGCTCGGTGTTGTGCTATGGGTTTGGGCATGTTGTGATTGTTAAAGCAAGCAGGTATGGCATACTGAGGGCTGAATAAATAATTTACCTCCATGCACCTTTCTTACACTTTCAGGTTTTCAATATTTCACAATAAGAGTTGAGGGTTTTCCTGTTTACTTGAGGTGTTAGAAAGAACCTAAACTTGACTCCAGCCAACAAGTAGTAGACCCTAATCAACACAAACCACGGTTTTTTTAAGGAACAAGTGAGAAAAGAGAAGCAATGAGAGATGAATTTTTATACTAAATAAAAAATCCAACACAAACTAAAAGCTGTGAGTTGTGAATTCAGTATGCCTCAGCATCTGCTGAAGGACCCCTACGGATACCGGTTCTCCTGCAGAGCAGGGCCCAGACAGATGTCGCCGGGTGAAACATACCATTTTGCAACTGTTTGAGGCTGAAAATCAGGAAACCCAGACTGCAGAGGTTGCAGTGTGAGCCCAGCTGGTACAGGGCTGCTGGCTCCTACCTGTGGGCTAGCAGCAGGAGCACGTGCTCACACAAGACCACCCTGTGACCTGTTTCAGTTAATGGGAGCTTTTCTGGCAGCCCCAGTGAGCTTTGACTGAAGCTTCTTGAGCATCAGAGACTGCTTTGGAGGCCCTGATTAATTCCTATCTCTGCACTGGGCTGAGACTCAGAGTCAGGCCTGGCTGTAGGCATGGTCCTAACACTCAGGCAGGCATGGGGCAGGCAGACCAGACTGCGTTCCTCATGTGGTGACAGAGGCCCTGTGCCACCCAGGGCCATGGCTGAGCTGCATCACTCTGCCCCGCTGCTGCAAGGCCTAGGACCCCCTTCAGCACGCTGCCTGCACCCTCCCAGCAGGCCTCTGCTGGGTTGCTTCAGCCTCGCTACTTTTATCTGGTCCTTTGGGTGACAGCTTTTGGTTTTATTTAAGCTGCCAAGAAGCCTGGAGTACTGCATCAGAGGCGGATGCTGTAGGTCTCTTGCATGGACTGCTCCAGGGACAAATACCCGAGGAGGGCGTTCTGATGGGACAAGTTTCTTGCTGTTGTCCTCACAGTGTATGTTCAGAGCTTGCTTGCAGAGCAGAGCCCTCATACAACAGTGTGGTAACAGCTGCTGATATTAGGTATTTTCTTTGTCTACTTTAAACATCTACTTATTCAAACTCCTTCCTCTGTGGCTTAATAACTGTTTGCATAGGCGCATCTAGAAAAAAAAAATCCAAACTAAATGAAGATGTGAATTTAAAACAAATTACTTTAATGCCATTAAAATCCTTTGTAGGAATTCTTTTTAGTCTGAGTGCTCTAAACTGGCTTTGATTTAAACTCTAATGCCCCTCAGTTGTGAATGAGTTGGGGATTGAAGCTGATTAATTAATCCTCATTTAATCTTAATTTGGTATAACTTCTGTGTCTGTGTAGGCAGTCCAGAGAACTACAGGCTGAGAGATGGAATGTCATTTGGGGCACACTTTCATTCCAAGGACCTGGGTTGCCATTTAGACATGGTACTAAGCAGCCAAATTTGACTTTTTCTTTCTTTTTTTTTTAAATTTATTTCTCAGAGTCACAGCAGTATTGCATGCTGAGCACTCATACATTTGCTCCTATCTGCTCAGCTCTTCAAAACCTTGCCCTGAACCCTTTAGTTTCTGCAATCACTGCTTTGCTGAACAGCTGGGATTAGTGCTGGCTTCTTACATAGTCTCAAGTATATTCATCAGATATCATCAGATTTTCATTCAGTAATTAACTAAGGAAATAAGTTTGTTAAAGATGTTGTCCATGTCAGCTTTCCCAACTATTTATCCCAGTATCTCTTTTTTTTTTTTTTAATTGAATGCAGTGGAATTTAAATAAATATTCTGAGCTTTTTGTTAAGTCTTCAAGGATGCGTTCCGTGGGCAGCGCATGTGGCACACACTGATCGTCCCTGGCAGGTGATTCCTTCGGGCGGTCTGTGCTGACACCAGTAACACACAGACCGTGGCTCGGCAGCTTTTAGCATGATGGTGAAAGCTGTGCGCTCCACTGCAGTGTTGGTGCGTGCATGCTTCCTCCTCCATCAACAACTTACAGCCTTTGAAACTCACTCTTATCTTTTTCCGATATAAAATGTCATAGCATCGCTGCTTTGTTTTTTTTTTTTTTAAGAAAAAAAAAAACTCTTGAATTTACACCAACTATTTAATGGCAAAATCACAATTTTTTATTCCACTTAGCAATTTGGCAGTGGAAAGGCCCTACTGTGTTCTTCCTTTGAAGTCCAAAAAAAATCTGGCTTTAGGTTTGCAACTTCGGGAAAAGAGCTTTGCCTTGTGTAACAATGACTCTACTAATGCCACGGGACACTTGGGGGTGCGCCGTGTTTTCCTAGCAGAGGCATTTAGCTCATGGAGACTTGCAGAGTTTGAAAAGAAAATGAAAGTACCTTCTGGTAGGGATTGTCTTGTCATGAGATCGACTGGTTTTCCAAAAGATTTTGCTTTGTGTAATGCATTATAATTATATGACAGGAGAACAGTGGAGAATATGGCATAGCATTTCCCATAGGTTTCCTTTCTGAGATAAGAAAGATAAACATTCTGCTTTGCTTCTCCAAGAAGAAGAAAAAAAACCTCCTCTGCGGTTTCCTGAGAGGCAGTTGGATGGGCGATGGTTTCTGTGGCCAAGGCTTTTTGCTTCCAGACAATGATCGGTGCCGTGTGGGGAAGCGGGGTGCACAAAGCGAGGAAGCCCCCGCACCGAGGTGTGTGCGCTCAGCTTCCTGCGGTGGCTTATCGCCCGCGGTCGCTGCATGCCTCTTGAGCCCAGCAGTGCTGGGGACAGCAGCTGTTTGTTTTTCCAGGGCCCTCCCTGCACTGGGAGAAACGAGGCAGACCTTGGTTGGATCTCACTTTGTCCCTGGGTTGCTGCTACTTCAAATCAGTCAGGAGGTGTGGGACTGAGGTCTGGCTTAGGGTATGCATGGCTTGACTCTAAATGACCCACCTCTGTTTGAGCCGTGACACCCAGAGCAGGGGAATGTTTTGCTTAGACTGGCTTTCCTAAAGTAGTGAGGGAATCTCTGGTTACAGAGCAACGCCAGCAGCAGCAGTGCCTATCCATTTCTCCCACTCTGTACGGCACTGCTGCTCTCTGAGTTGTGGAGAAGGGGAAGAAATATTCAGGCATCACTTTCCCGTACCAGCTGGGAGATGTGTGCTACCATGCGCAAAAGCCCGGATGGGTAAAAGCCTAAGAAAGTTTCAACAGGAGAAGGTGTAAAAATCGCAGTAATGCTCTCCGTTGGTGCCTAGTGGGGTAGTGCCAAACACAAAGGGGTGACCCCCGCAGCAGTTTCAGAGCTTTGCAGTTCCCTGCGGTTTTGCCCTTGTTTGTCATTTATAACTTCTTTTATTATTCGCAAACCAAGTTTTGTAATGCACTGACATCTGCTGTGTGTTTGACTAATGCAGCCACTAAAGCACTGAAATAAGCCTCACTGCCTGCACATAACGGGACTCTAGAAATAAAACCTAAGAAACGGGGATAGGAGGGGTGGAGAAGGAGCAGCCACTCCGCTCTGTCTCTTGCAATTGTCCTGTTGGAAGGAGGGGCACAGAAGAATGTTGATTTCAGTCATGCAAACAGCAGTTCTATTGACTGTATTTGCTGCAGTCCAGGAAGAGCTACATTTGCCCATTTTCTCTTCTTTTGGTCTAATCAGGAACATGGTGATGCAATGACCCTGACATGAAGGACATATGATCCTGATAAATAGCTTTTCTGACAGTTTTCAGAAACACTGAAAGGAAAATTCAGAGGAAGGGAAACTGTGAGTGAGTAACCCCACTGCCTGCACGGGAAGCGCTGCATCTGCAGGATGGGATCTGTACATAGTTGTAGGTGTGAGAGCAGGAGCTGCTGCTCAGTAACATTGTGGTTAAAATACTAGACCAAACTGGGTAAAGAATCTCACAGGTAGATAGCACCAACATTTGCTGTTGATCTAAAACCTATTTTCAGATGATTGATTTCTGGCAGTGGTGCAGGGAGGCAGAGGGGCAGCTAAAGATGAACAAGAGACAATCCATACGTGGCCTGGACCCAGATCCCAGCTATGCTCCTGCCCGCAATACATTTCAGCTGGACATTTCAGAGACCCAGGGCAGTACTAATCAGAAATCTTTTATTGAAACAGTTTTAAATGTGAAACCAACCTTTCTCCAAACAAATAGTTGGATGGTTTTGGTTTTTTTTGTCAAAAAAAAAACAATATTTCTAATGGGTATTTCTAATGGGAATCTGGAGCTAAGCTGGGATTTTTTGATTACATTGCTGCTGAAAAGAATTGTTTAATTAAAAAAAAAGAAGCGCTTATTTTTACAACAAACGTGTTTTAATAGCTTCAGGGAAGAATCTCTTCTACAACAAAGATTCAAAATCTCACAGTCTCTCTGGAAATAGAGGAGCCTCCTAAGAAATGATTTCTCAAAATATAGGCTGTTACTAGTTCCAGGAATCACAGACCTGTGAGGTATGTGGTTGTCCCTCACACCAGTCCTTGTACAGGTAACATGAAGGTGGTATGTCTCCGATGTAGACAAGACTGTGCATAGACATTCAAGCAAGAACACATAAATGCCTTTTCTTTATTTTTTCTTAGCTCCAAAACTGGATGTACAAACTGGTTTTGTAAATGGTATAGTTTACTAAAAAAAAAATAGGTTTCAAATCTGCCATAAAATGTAGTTTCTCCTTTTGATATTTCCTAGCAAATGTGCACGATGTCTGTAAGGCCACAACAGTGCTGAATTAGCACCTCACCAACAAAAAGAACTGAAACAGAAAAGTACCTTCTCGTTATGAAGAGTCTTAAACAGTAGGGGAAATCCTCCTCCCCTTGAGATCAACAGGGAAATTCCTTTTTAGCTTTAAAAAACCAAAATATAACTTCCTATTATTCTGAAAGCCTGTTAAAAAGCTCTGGCATTTCTGTTGCTTTGCAATCTTCCCACAAGCAGAGAAAAGAGATGCAGCTCTTACGTAAAGATGCATCTCTTTACCTCTATACAGCAGCTGTACAGGGTTTGGTCCTGAGTTGTAGTCAAAAACATTTTTTGAAGGCACAAAGCATTAAACAATTAAACAATGGCTGACTTACTTTTTTTATTTCAGTGTGAGTGTTGTCTGCCTTGAAGGACTGTGCCAGCCTGCCCTTCACTCATGATTTTCAATTTCTCTTACAGACTAACTCTAAATTTTTCCAAAGCAGGATATCTTGATATTAGCAATCAATATTTAGACACACAAATGCACAGCTATCGCGATGTTGTGAATTACCTAATTCTGAGAAACCACGTGTAGAAGAAAGTGAGATTAAATGACTAGAGGAAGATCTAACTGCAAGTTAAACTCTGCTTCATGCCTTGCAGGAATGATACTATTTGTAAAACACTTGAAGTGCCCAAAAGGTGACACGCTGTTTAAAAGCCATGTGTTATTCCAGTTCATTGCATCACCTGCTAGAGACTTATGCTTTAAGCAAAGTGCAGGATTGTAATCATTAATGAATTAACTTATCAAGTCATGCTGAGCCTATTTTTCCTCACTGGAGTCATGCATAGGGCGCATTTTTTCCTTGATATGCACTGCACATTTTCAGAGCTGTTCTCTCTAAGGATGTTAGGATACACAGAGCACTAAAAGCTAACAAATCATTCAAGGAAACAGAAAGGAACAAAAAAATGATTTTTAAAAAAAGCAGCCAAACCTCTTCATTTCCTCTGCTATTTATTTAAGTCAGATAAAATCAAGGCTAAAAACATCCAGCCTTTCACCCTGCCCATTAAAAGGGAACCACAGCAGAAGAAAATGGTTTAATTTTTGGGAACTTGAAAATTATTCCAAATATCTGCTGAATATTTCAGCTCACATTCAGTGCAGTGCATGCTTCTGAAGTGGACATTGTGAAGCCATTGAACAGAACAGGCTCAATATTCAGCCATGTGGCACACTGGCTAGTAGATTTCTTATGCAAATAATATTATTTAATGCTTAATATTAGTTCCCTGCAGCACCAGAAAGGTGCTATGGAGCTACCAAACAGGATGAGGAAGAAGTTGTGTTATGTTTTTAAATAACATAGGTGGCATTTATATTCTGAACCCTTCTGTTGCAGGCATTGCTGCAATTCCTATAAACACTGAGGACTCATGCCCTAGAACACCTGTACACCCGGGCAGGTTCAGCACATGTTGTTCTGACAAAGCTCTCCAGGACTGGGCTGAATCTTTGGAACTTGGGGCAATCCTTACCCTTCCCCTTTCCAGCAAGCATCGTCTCTGGGGGCTGCTCCAGCCACCCCTGCATCTCAGCATCAAGTAGAGCTTACGGGCCTGCGTCCTGCCCTCCTTGTGGGAGTGTTGCTGTCTGCCCAGGCTGTGCTGCTGGCTTGGACCTCTCACTTCTACCCTTGATACACAGAGTAGGATTGCTTGTGCTTGGTATGGGCTGGACTCGCCTGTGGGGCTAAGTTGCCTCCAATCGCTATTCCTAAAATGGCTTTATCTCCTTTTTTTGTTGCAAGGGATAGCTACAAAAATGGATGAAGAAAGGAAAATAAGTTAAAATGACATTATATGTATGTAAACAAACTGTAATAAAATGAACAGGCTGGACTTGTGTCTACATCTCAAACTGGATTTGAACCAAACCCCTTCTGAGAATCTCGGAAAGTTTGGTTATTTTGTTGTTGTTGTTTGGTCTGCTCTGCATTTCCTTGCTCTCATTGCTACCAAGAGTAGCAATGCTGGAAAGCTGTGAGTAGAAATGCTGGAAAGCTGATACGCTGATGTTTCTGGCCAGGTCAAAAGGAGAACAGGCTGGAAAAGCCACGCGTGCTCCCCTATCTGGTAGATTTCCAGTTCAGGTTTCCATACTCAAAACGCTGGAATAAGGTTGAGACAGACAAAAAGACCTCAGGGTGATTATGCAGACAAAACTTAACTTCCAGAACTGAGGTGGCTGAGCTTAAACCCAAATATTCCACATCTGCAAGGCTTCTGTTCTTGCTCTGAATGGAATTTCAGTGTTTCAGTTCTGGATTGTGCTTCCAAGTCCACCATTTTGGGGGGACGGTGCAGGGGTTTAACAGGTGTCCGAGGGTCAGATCCGCCTTCTGCCAACATCACAACCTGCATTTCCAAGTTTGGGGGAACTGTGTGTAACCTCCAGTTGGCTTTAGCCAAAGCTTAGCTCTTTTCCTCCAGAAGGAAGAAAATCACTTCCACCACATCATTTTTAAATTGATTCTCTAGAGGTTGGTTGTGGTTTGATCCAACAAAGCA
This sequence comes from Numida meleagris, assembly GCF_002078875.1. Classification (NCBI taxonomy): domain Eukaryota; kingdom Metazoa; phylum Chordata; class Aves; order Galliformes; family Numididae; genus Numida; species Numida meleagris. Next base: position 17,308,087 of record NC_034412.1, on the reverse strand, counting down.
GATTTGTTCTCCTATCAAACCTAGTTATGTAATTTGAAATCTTACAATCTTTTTAGAAACACAGTAGTTACATTTTAAAGGAAACAAACCCACGCTTTTAATTGTTTTAAAGTGTAGCATGCATTCAGCAGAAGCCCAGCCCACGTTTTGTGGCAGTTAAATCCAGTGCACCAGCTGCAGCTGGGGAGCAAGGAGATGGCATCAACATCCCAGTTCCTGCAGGTGCCACCATGGCACTGTGGCAGTGCTGTATATCCCTCTCAAATATGGACTACATGCAGCCATTCTAGCTCTGAAGGGGATGTGAATGCAGTCTGAGTAGGGGTGTGGTGGTCCTCTCTCACCTTAACTCTGTCCTCTGCATCTGGCAAGATATTCTCCTGAGTGTCTCAGCCAGGGCTGCTGTTCAATAAGTGCACGACGGAGAAGCCTGCATGTATGTGGAGTTGTTCACAAATTGCTCATGTAGGTAACGTGCAGAAACTTGAGACGTGGTCAATCTCATTTTAAAACCGAGGCACCTAGCCATTTTGCGAACTCTGGCAGAGCTTGGGGCATCTCTACTTGCTTTTAACTGAGCCCAACTGCTGTTAGTGGCTTAGAGGTGGAAAAGGAGTATGAATAGCATGGTCATAATGCAGACAGCCAAATGGGAATACACAAGTTAATGTGACTGGACATGAACATCTCTGTATAGCTTTGCTCTCAGGGCAGCACCTCCTCTGCAAGAGCCTTCAGGGAGTGGGCAGAGAGCACGGAGCGTGCCCCATACAAATTCTCAAGAAGCTGCTAAGGAGAAGACTTAGTACACAGGTATATTGTCCAAATTCAGTGGCCTAGTGAGTTATTGTGTGCAACTCTCGTATACTAAAATTAGCGTAGCTGCAAGCATGTGAAAACATGTCCCATCTGGCCAGCTCTGCTGTAGGAGCGGGAACCCCCTGCCATGAGATCAGAATGGGTACCGCTGGAGCTGCAGAGCAAAGCGCCCCCAGTGAGGACACAGCCAACAGCTGCCGCAGCTTCTTTCAGCCTCACAGTTTACGAGCTCCCCAGATGCAAACGGCCTTGCCACTTAGATTGTCTCTTTAAGAGGGTTTTTGTCAGCAACGGTTCATCAAGTGAGGAGCTGCTCAGCTCCCAGTCACCAGCATTGCAGTTCTGTCAGTATAGCGTGGTGCAGATCCCTGCCTCCTGCATTTAGGAGCTTCTCCTTGTAACCTGAATAACTGTTTCTTCAAAGCAGTGACGCCCTGGGCTCCGGATGAAAACAGCCTGCAGTAGTTACGTGATCTCAGAGAGGAGTCACAGCTTAGGTTTGGGACCCGCGTGCTCAGAGAAAGAGGGGAAGACACAAATTCTCTCTGATGTTCGTTGGAAGCTTTTTTTCCTGAAGACTCCTTTTCCAAATAATCAAAAACCTGCACCATCTTCCCTAGTTGGATCTTTATGAAACACCGCAGTTTTTTAAACAGTCTAAACAGGTGTGCAGGTTTTTGATTACCTAAAAGCCATGCTCTGTTCTAACAGTGTATCTCTGTAGTAGCAGCGGGAAAAGGCTGACTTGGCTTTAATTTTGTTGTACAATACCATTAATTTGCAACTTCAGGGTGATCTGGACATCACTGGACTTGTATCATTCTTTTTCTTTTTTTTTTTCCACCCGAGCTTTGTAGAAAAATAAGCATCAATTTCTAAGTGCTAGAAAGAGCAGCTTGCTTTGGAAGTTGCCAGACTGACACAAACGATCTTTGCTTCGAGCTTCCTAAAGAGACATAATTTCTACTTTGTCTGAGAAGCAGAGGCCGCCTTGTTTGTTTTTATTTGCAGCATTCGGCAGCAGTGCTGTAGGCCACTAGCTGCAGGACGGCAGTAACACAGGATTATCCTGCAGAGCCGTAACTGGCGAACCCATAACAGCCAGCCTGAACTCTGCTGCGGGCTGCCATTTAATACCACAAGAAACTGTTTGCATTTCATCATGTAACCGGTTGTGTGAATTCAGGAACCTTCCCCGGATCAGGCTGTGTTTTCAGATGAAAGGAAGAAACTACCAAGCGGTAGAGTGAAATGTATCGTTTGTTTTCCTGTAGGCCTGTCCTCTGAACATAAACAAATATACCATAGTGAGGGCTGCAGCTCCGCTGCAGGAGAAGCTGGCATAGAAGGAGAAATATAACGGGGGTGAGGTTGAGGCTGCCCTTTCCGATGAGCCAGATTTCTTTGATACCGAGGCAGTAGGAAGAGACTCCAAATGGAATGGGACAGAATATCTCCGTGGTGCCTGCTGAAGGGTGAAATCCCCCCTCCTGATCTCCTACCCCTTTCCTCTGAAATCCGCATTGGAATCGGTAGAGAATTGAGCCCATTTGTGACTGTCCCCTCAGGCACTGTTAGATCGGCCTTTATTCAATGTGATTTCAGCCCGGATCATAATGAAGTGATTCTGTTCCTCATGAAGCTCATATTATGGATGTACAGCCATCACAGTCTATGGCCTGCTTAGTTTTTCCTGTAAAAACAGAAATCGTTGTACGGCGGGGAGCTTGTACAAACAAGCCCGAAGCTACCCGAATTTTTAGCTTTGCAGTATAAATGAGAAACTAAATTATCCACTGCAGAACTTACATGCACCTATATACGCTCAAGTTTTTGACAATGAGACTCATTCATGCAGAAGAAGACACTTGCCAGGTGAATATGTCCTTGTTCCAGAGCCACACGCCAATAACGCGAGCAAGAGGCGCCTGGGAGCTGCTGGGGGTCCCGCACCGGGAGCGGAGCGGCGCTGCGGTGCCTCGGGACGAGCGCGGCGGGAGCCGGGTTCTAAAGACGAAAGCTTTGCGGGCAGCTCCCAGTGTAAAGGAACGGACTCGCGCGCAAGTTTTTCTCACAGAAGGGTTCCGCCGAAGCCGCAAAGATCGGTTCTGCGGCAGCCGGCGCGGTGCCTCCCAGCGCCGAGCCCCCGGGGCCGGGTGCCGATGCCGCGGATTTGTCCCAGCCCGGCCGCTGCCGCGGGAGGCGGGGAAGCGCCCCCGTTCCCGGTGTCCCCCAGCGGGTCCCGTCCCGTGGGCTGGGGCCCGGCTGCGGCTTCCCGTGGGGCTTTGTGTCGGTTCCCGTAAGCGCCGGGGTGCGGGACAGACCGTAACGGGCAGTGTCTACGCGCAACCTTATTTCACGCGTTTGTTATGGGAATAAATAATCCACGATTTTAAAGACTAATACTATCGGGGAGAACAAGAGGGATACAAAACAAAAGGGAAAAAACAAAAAGGGAAAGGGAAGAAGCTAGCAATCCTTGCTGCACGGTGACTCCCCTTTCCCGGATGCTCTGCTGGCCGGGCCGAGGACGGGAAAGGCTCCCGCAGCCCCGCGCCGCCCCGCAGCCGGTCCCGGTCTCGGGGAAGCCGGGCTGTAGGCGAGGCGCTCCGCTCCGTTCCTCGCGGCCTTACCCCTTCCGCCGGGCTTCGGCCGGCGGCCGGTGCGGGGCTGCCGGCAGCGAGCGCCTTCGGCACCGCGCGGTACCGCGGCCGAACAACGGCGCGTGAGCGGCGAGCCCGGCCCGGCGTCTGCAGGAGGCGGCTCGGCTGCGCCGGCCGAGAGGGAGCTGCAGCTAGTGGCTGTCCGCCGCACGCTCGTTTGCGCTCCGGGAGAGAAAAAAATAAAAACAAAAATGAAGAAGAAAAGAAAAAGAAAAGAAAAAAAAAATCGTTTAAGGAAGAAAGTCTGCCACATTTCCAAATTAACCAACTCGAAACCTTCCAGGTACCAATCGGCTCCGCTGCCTGCACGGGGTGAGTAGAAAAAAACAATAGCTTGGGTACCAGAGGCTGAGCGGTGCCGAGCGCGGGGCAGTGGGCAGCGCGGCTTCGGGCAGCACAACTCTGGGCTGCCGGGCGCAGCGCAGTAGTGCTTTGGGAACGCAGGAGGATGCCACGCTCTGATCGGGGAGGGGGACCCACCCGGGGGACGCACCCGGCGCCGTACCGGGGAATCAATCACGGCGAGGCCCCGGCTTGCAGCCCCTCACGAGGGGCTCCTCAGTGGGGTTGCGCGGCAGGCGCTGAGCTCCGCTCCGTCCCCCTCCTGCCCCGCCGTCCCGGGGCTGCCCGAGGGCAGGGGCGCTCTGCCCGTGTGTGAGCAGCGGCAGCCCCCTCCCCGCCGCCCCGTCGCGTCCCGCGCTGCAGCCTGCCCTCGCCGCGGCGGGTCGGGGCCGGGCACCGTCGCCACCTTCTTCCCTTCTGCCTCCCGAGCCCCGAGGGCGGCTGCGGGCCCGATGCGGGCGCGGCTCCGCTGCCACCCGCTCTCGCTGTGCCCGGCTTCGTCTGCCTCTGTCCGTCCCCGAGAGCGCTCCTTCCCCAGGTACGAACCCGCCGTACCCGCCCGCTACCCGCCCCGGTTGCTCGCGGTGCTCCTGCTCCCGCGCGATATTTGTGTGAGGAGCGGTGCGCCCTCAGCGCCGCGCTCAGCCTTAGCCTCGAGCCCCGCGGCCCGGCCGTGCCACTGCCCCGGGCGGGGCCGAGGAGCACCGCGAAGTGCTGCCGGGGCCGCCCGAGCCCCGCGCGGAGCTGCGCGCTCACCTCGGAGCTGCTCGGCCCCGCCGCTCCCTGCGCCGTCCGAAATGCCCCTGCGCGGGGCTGCAGAAGGGGGAAAGAAAAAAGGAGAAATTAAAAAAAAAAAAATAGCAACTCCTAAGCCCCTTGGATGTCAAATGTCCTCTGTGAGCGAGCGGGCCCTGGAGAGGAGCTGCGTGCTCGGTTTTGGAGTGAAAAGGGAAGAATGAGCCATTTGGAGGAGGTGATGACACACGCAGCAGTGCTGTTCCACCTGCCTCTGCTCTCGCCGCGGAAATGCCTGCGAGGGGAGCGCCGGGAGCTGCATGGGTGGCCGCAGCGAGAGGCTCTCCCGGCCCTGGGGAGCCCCGCGGCCCCGGCCAGGCGGCACACACAGCTGGGGCCGGGGCCGCGGGAGCGGGCGGCTTGGGGGAACGAGGTGCCCGGAGTCGGGCTGGGCCTGGGGATGTTGCGGGGCGCCGAGATCTGTGTGTGGGAAAAAGGGTGTCTCGTTGGTGTGACCGCATTTATGGAGATCGTGTTTTAGAACGCGAGTTTCTCGGCGGACGCGAGATAAGTGATCAGCCTGCACGGCTGTAGGTGAAGGTGCAGAAATATACTTTAATCGATAAATACAACAGCTCCCGAAGGGCTATTCAATTTCTCCCCTACAGTTCGTTCCAAATGCCTCTCCCGGAGAGGGGAGCAGGACCCCTGCGCACCTCCCCGGCCACACGCACCGGGAGCGGCCGAGCTCCGCCGGGAGGCGCGGCCGCACCGTACGCACCGTCAGAGAGCTGCCGTCCCTCTGCGCTTGGGTTTGGGCTTGGTTACGAAAAGTGTTGTAGCACGCGAAGTGCACGGGGCGAGGAATAGCGCTTGGCAGCGATTCGTGTCCCAGAAAGGTGAAAGTGGGGCTGGGGGCCGGGTGCGGACCGCAGCCACCAGGCTGCGCGTGAGACTCGGTGAAGCCGCGCTGCTCGGCAGCCCTTGCCGTGAGAGGAAGCGCAGAGTTGTGCTCGGGTACGGGCCCGGTCCCCTGCGCGGGGCTGTGTCCGCAGCCCCGGCCCCGCCGCGCCCCGAGGGCCGCTCAGGTGGACACGGCGCCTTTTCAGTTCAGGCTTCTGTACCGCTGCTGGCGGAGGCTTCGCCTGAAGGCAGAGCAGGGGAAGGAGAATGGCAGTCCTCGGGGATGCGTGGGAAATAAGTGGGAGCCTTGCGAGGAGGAGCGCAGGGACACCACGGGCCCTGCTCTGCCCCTGCCCCGGGGCTTCTGCCGGCCCGGCAGCCGTGGCAGGAGGGAGAGGGAGCGACCCGACAGCCCTGCTCCGTGCCACACGGACAGCAGAACCGAGTGGCAGGAGCGCTCCCAACCTCCCTTTGCTCCCCAAGCGCGGCCCGCGGCCAAGACATATAAACGCGGCCGCGTGTTGCGGCTGCACTGTGACAACCACCGGGCAGGGCCAAGCGCGGCGGCTGCCGTCCTCGGGACAGCTCCGAGCCCCGGGCCCGAGGAGGGCGGGAGGGCGGCGGCGGCGGCGGGGGCGGCTCGTTCGGAGCCCCCCACCCCCCCCGGCGGCGCGGCCACGCCGGGGCGGTTCCACACCGCGCCGCTCCGCGGGGCCACGTCGGGCCGCGGGAGCGCGGGGCCGAGCGCCGTGACTGCGGGCTGAACCCAGCCGTGCCCAGCGACTCGGCGGCGATAGGGGAGCGGGCTCCTGACGAAAGCGGAACTCGACCGGGCCCATACAAATCAGAAAAGAGCCCGGCCGCCGCGGCAGAGGGGAGCGGAGCCCGCTGGGGCAGGGACGCCGCCGCCGCCGCGCTGCACGGACCTGCGGCGCCGCGAGAGGCGCCGAGCGAGCTCCGTCCCGGCCCCGGCTCCGGCTCCGGCTCCGGCGAGCTCCGGGAGGGACGGCCGCCAGAAGCGGGTCTCCGCACCCGCACCTCTCCGCACCGGCACAGCTCCGCGCCGGCACCGCCGCGCGCGGCCGCGGGGACCATGATGAGCAGCTACGCGGACGGCGAGGAGGACGCGGTGGCGATGCTGGCCCATGACAGCGGCGGCAGCAAGGAGCCGGAGCGGGGCAAGGAGGAACTGAGCGCCGAGAAGGGCCCCGAGAAGCCGGACCCGTCGCAGAAGCCCCCCTACTCCTACGTGGCCCTGATCGCCATGGCCATCCGGGAGAGCGCCGAGAAGAGGCTCACGCTGTCCGGGATCTACCAGTACATCATCAGCAAGTTCCCTTTCTACGAGAAGAACAAGAAGGGCTGGCAGAACAGCATCCGCCACAACCTCAGCCTCAACGAGTGTTTCATCAAGGTGCCCCGCGAGGGCGGCGGCGAGCGCAAGGGCAACTACTGGACGCTGGACCCCGCCTGCGAGGACATGTTCGAGAAGGGCAACTACCGCCGGCGGCGGAGGATGAAGCGGCCCTTCCGGCCGCCCCCGACTCACTTCCAGCCCGGCAAGAGCCTCTTCGGCCCCGACGGCTACGGCTACCTCTCCCCGCCCAAGTACCTGCAGTCCACCTTCATGAACAACTCGTGGCCGCTGCCGCAGCCCCCCGCGCCCGTGCCCTACGCCTCCTGCCAGATGTCCGGCGGCAGCGTCAGCCCCGTCAACGTGAAAGGACTCTCGGGCCCGGCCTCCTACGGCCCCTACTCGCGGGTGCAGAGCATGGCGCTGCCCGGCATGGTGAACTCCTACAACGGCGTGGCCCACCCGCACCACCCGCACGCCCATCACCCGCAGCAGCTGGGCCCGGCCAGCCCCGCGCCGCCCGCCGCCCCGGCCGCGAACGGAGCCGGCCTCCAGTTCGCCTGCGCCCGCCAGCCCGCCGAGCTGTCCGTCATGCACTGTTCCTACTGGGAGCACGACAGCAAACACAGCGCCCTGCACTCCCGCATTGACATCTAGGGAGCGGGCCCCCGCCGCCGCCGCGCAACGCCCGCTCCGGCCGCGCTCTCCTCCTCCGGCTGCGGATGTCCTTCTCTCCGTGCCCGCTGCGGCGGGCGGGCAGCTCCCGGCTGGCGCGGTCTGTCCGCCAGTCCGTCTGTGTGTGTCTGTCTGTCTTTGGAGAGGCCTCGGGGTTGGCTTTTTGTCGCTTTATTTTCCGGGGCGCGGGGAACGCGGTGACAACAGGCCGCTGCCCCTCCGAACTCTGCTCCTTTGTGGCTCGGCCTTCAAACGCTCGGGCTCAGCCTGCGAACAGCGCGGCCTTCCCGCCGGGCCCGACTGCTGCCGGCCGAGCTCGGCGTCTTCCTCCCGCTCCTCCTCCTCGTCGGCCGCAAAGCGCAGCACTTCTGCGGTGCCTTTCCCGGGGCAGCGCCGGGTGGGACTGCGCGGTGGGAGCGGGGGGGCCGGGTCCGCTCGTGAAGGCTCCGGCCGCGGGAGATATGGTTTTTAAAGGAGATGATGTCCTCTGAGGTCTTACAAGAAATTTTATGTAGGTCTAAAAAAATATATTTTGATGTTGTAAAAAAAAAAAAACGGTTTCCTATGAAATTTGGCTATTTCTCTGTGCGCATAGTATAATTGATAATGAAAGTATAAACTAGCTCCATATTTTTGCCCCCAAACCTGGCCCAAAATGGATTTCGGTAGGTTCTGCTTTGAGTGCTCGCCCTTTTTCTTAAAACGTTTTGATTTTACATAGATGAATGTGAAAAGAAATAGCATGTATGACAGAGGGGCCAGTTCTTAGCGATTGTGTAAATGTTTCTGTAAGCTGATAGATGCTGTGGCGTAGTACTGTTTTGGGACCAACTTCTTTAGAGTGGCCTAGCACTTTTAATGTACTTTCTAGCCTTGTAAGGTCTCCAATAAATGCCTTTCTCTTAATATTGTTTTGCTTCTCTTCGCTTCTCTGTGCTGTGACTGAGAAGCGGCAGCGCCGGGGCCTCCGTGTGTCGTTCCGCGCGTGAATGCCGCTGCCCCGGCTCCGTGCGGCCCCGCGGGCACCTCTGGGCCCGCCCCGGCGCTCTGCCTGCCGTGCCCCGGCTCCGCTTTTGTTTCTCCCCGCTCACTCGGGGCCGCGGAGCGGGGCGATGCAGCACAGCTCTGCGCCCTCCCGGCCCGGCCGTGCTGCTACGGAACCGGCGGCCCCTCCGGGCCCCGGGCCAGTGCCGGAGCTGCTGGCTCCTGTCTCTTCTCGCGGGGCCGGAGGCCTGAGCAACGGCGCTCCCCGGGCCCGGGTATGGCTCCCAGGCCTGCTGCAGCCTCCGTGCCCGGGGAACGGGGCTTGCGGCCCCGGCACGGAAAAGGGAGAGGCGTACGGAGCGGGACCGGGGAGCCGCCCGGCTCTCTGCGGGCTCCGCGGGACGGCGCCGAGAGGGAGCGCGGCGCGCGGCTCTGTTCCCATCGGGTGGGCGGTGCGGGGCGCGGGGGCTGCAGGCCCAGCTCTGCCCGGGCCCGAACTCCAACAGCGATGCCACGCGAGAGGAAAGGACGGAGAGGGGCCGAGCGCTCCGGGGGTGCCTCCGCACATCGGTCCAACTCCGGTTCGTTCCTGGGGTCGGCGCTGCACGGCGATGACGTGACCGTTCGTCGTTCGTTCAGTGCTGCCGGTCCCCGCTCGTTTCCTCCGAGATCCGTCGAGGCCGTTGTGAACTCGGAAGGGACCCCATCCTGCCGCCATGGGGTCCCGGGGCCGCTGCGCTTCCCTCGGGGTCTGCGGGCGGAGACTCACAGGGAGCGGCCCCGGCAGCGCCAGCACCCAGCGTCGGGAACGGCGCGGTTCCTGGTCCTCGGTGCCGTGCGATACGGCCAGCGGGTCCCTTCCCCGAGGCCCCCCCGGACGACAGGCGGTGGGCATAGGTGCCCAGGGGCTCTCGGATTGCTCGTGCCCAATGAGCTCTGCCCCGCGACTGCGGGCGGGCGGGGTACGGCGGCTTCTCGTGTGCGGGGCCGGGATGTGCCCTCAGAGCCCCGAGCGCCCGGCACTCGCGCGGCCCCAGCTCAGCCGCGCCGCCGCCGCGCCCGTAGGATGTTTTTGCGATCGTTTTCTGTATTTTATAAACAGAGGCGGCACCGAATGTAAACTCCTGTGGTTCAGTAACAGCTGCCGTGTGCGGGGCACGGCTGCAGCCCTCGTCTCGCAGCTCCCGGGCAGCCCGGTGCGGAGCCCTCGGTGGAGCTGTGCTAGTCTTGCCGCTGTCGGGAGTGGCCGCGGTTTCCGTTCAAGTCCCGATGACCCGGGCAGGGCTCGGCGGTTCCCTCTCGGCTCGTTGCTGCCCGGGACGGCGGGGACTGACCCTGTTCGCAAGTGTTCGGTCCCCCAGCTTGGGCCGCCCGACAGCCCCGCTGCCCCGCGGAGTCGGACTCCGGACCACGAGAGTGGCCCCAAATAGGCCGGACCGGTTTTCCTGTCGGGGCTTTGCCCGGGCAGGGCCCTGATGTGCCCCGGGCCCCGCTGACCGCGCACGGAGCGGCAGTCTCACGGCTTTGCTCCCCGTGGGAGTCCCGTGCTCGTTATCTAACGACGGCCAGAGGGCACCGCGCAACCCCGCTCCGGCCGGGATAGTCGTGGCCGGAGCGAGGGGAACCCGGGGCAGAGGGACTCGGGGCCGCGGTCTCGACCGAGCTACCGCCCGCCCGCCACAGAGGCCCCGGCTTTATGGGTTTTATGCAACGCTGGCGAGAGATGAAAGCCGAGGAGCGACGACTGCGCTCTCCTTGCGCGGAGCGGGCGTGGAAGGAGCTTCCCCGAGCCGCCGCCGAAGGGGCAGCGCGCTGCGGCGGGCCCCAGGGGAGGGAGGGCTCGGTGGCCTGGGACTGGGCGGGCGCCCACCGCCCCCCAGCTTCCCCACACCAGTGCCGGTCCAGGAGCGCTCTTCTGCGCCCGCCGGTTTGTCTTCTGCCGCCCTTCGCGCAGCCGTCTGGCCTTGGGAGTGCTCGTAGTGTGCATAGCCTTGAGTCGGGAGGGCTCCCAGCCGGCTCGTCACAGCTCGGCACGGCACAACGCGGCTCAGCTCAGCTCGGCTGCAGTGCCTGGGGCCGGGGTGCCGGAGGCTGCGGGTCGAGCAAGTAGGGCCACGCTCCTCTTGCTCTCACCTTGCGGCCCCGCCCGGCCGACCGATGCCGCCTGATTCCTGGTATTCTTGTCCGTGTTTTACGCGGTGAAAAAGTCATTTCCAGTCCCATGGTCCGCGTTTCACCCTGAACTCATTGAAAAGAGAGTGTGGGGTCAGGACTGTTTATTATACAACCAATTAAAACAGGAAAATATGCAGAGGCTTCATTCAGAGAGATCCGGTTATTGTTAAGCCGAAAACGATATTTTTGTTTCAGAAATAAAAAAAATACATTTGTTATTTAAAAAATCGCCACTCCGCCTGTGACGGCTGCGGCCCGGCCCGGCGCTGCCGCCTCTCTCCCCACCGCCGCCGCCCGCTGCCACTCGGGGCTGCCGCGGGGCCCCCGCTCCCACCCGCCCCGGGGTCCGGCCCCGCCTGGTGCCGGTGCAGCCTCGGGGAGGCCCGACGGGGGGGTGGCGGGTACCGGGGGTCCTCTTCCCGGACCCACTACGGCGTCCGGAGCCGCCCGCCCGCAGGAGAGGCCACGGGCAGAGAGCCTCGAGCGGGCGGGCGAGGGCAGCCGGCACAACAAAAAAAACCGACGGTACCGGGTTTTTTTTAGTCGGGAGTTCTTGGCCGCTGGGACCGGAGCAGGGCGCGCCTGCTGGGTCCCCCCGTGCCTCCTCCACCCTCCGAGCGCCCCACGAGCGGCCCGGGCCGGGGGCTACGGGAGGAATTTACCGGGCGGGAGCAGAGCCTGCCCGCATCCACCCGCCCCAGGTAGCCCCGCGGTGCGCTCGGCAGCTGCCTGGGAGGCGTTCGTCGAAACGGCCGCCCGGGCCGGCCTGATGCGGGCTGTTTATTTTAGTCCCCGAGCTGGATTGAAAACATTCGCTGTGTTTCTTGTGGTTGTTTACAGTCTGTTGGTCCCGACATCACAGCACCCTTCTGGAAAAGTCTCGCCGTGCAGGCAGAGGGAAACCAGCACAGAAGTGACTCGGAAAGCGTGATGGCAAACGGTTAATCAGATCAGAGACAGGGAGGTGGAGGTAATCAATGAGTTTTCACTTAAAGTTTACTTGGATGGACATCTTTTTCCTTTTTCCCTCCACAAGTTTATAAACCACACGGGGATTTCCGAGCCAAACCAGCAGCCGCGGGGCTCGCTGGGCTTCTGGCAATCCGTTCGGAATGAACTCCGCGTCTCCAGAAGCGGAATCCGCCTTTCGATGGAGCCTCGCGTTGCTCGCGGTCCCGGAGCACGGAGCGCACCGCGGGGGCAGGGGCTGCTGCTGGGGGGCGCGGCCGCCGTGGGGCTCCTCCGGGGATACCTCGGCACGTGGCACCTTACGGCGCAACGCCGCCTCTGCCTGCTCGGCTTGAGGGGACCGGCCGGTGCCCGCACACAGCCCGCATACGGCCTTTGCGCAGCCTTTGCGCAGCCTGTGTGCAGCGCAGGTAGAGCCCAGGCACAGCCCGCACACCGCCCGCTCTCGGCGCTCTGCCCCCGGCAGTGCAGGCGACTCCGGGTACCGGGGCAGAGCCGCGTAAGCGCGGCAGCTCCGCGGACAGACGGCCGTGTCACCGGGCTTCGTTTCATTCACTTCTCTCCCCCTTTAAGGATATTTTTCACACACTACGCGTACAGTCCGTTAGGCGCGATTATAGAGTAACGGGGCAGCACGCCCTATTTCTCCTTTGTGCGATTTTCGATGAAATGAGGCGGCCCGGCGCTAATCCCGTCGGGAGAGCGGCACAAACCCGCACGCTGCGGTCCGGCCTCCGAGACAGCGCGTCCCTCCCGAGCGCCGACGGCTCTGCACTTGGCGCGGAGCGGCAGGGGCCGTGGGGTCTGTGGGCTGTGAGCGGAGCGGGGCCGAGAAGCCCCCCCAGACCGCCCCAAGCAGCGGTGGCCGCGCGTTGCGGTCCCTTTCTCGCGCTATCGTTGTGTTCCGCGAAAACCCAAACAAGCAATGAAAGGCCAGGGGAAAGTCGAGCACAACGCGTGGGATAATGTCCGGAATTATCAAAAGCGGGGAAAAACAAAAAGGAATCACTTCGTTGTCGTCCTTTTATAGATTTTTTCCCAGGTGTTGCTTTTAACAACAAGTTCAGAAAACAACGAAGCGGGAGGAGGCAGGTGGTGTTGCCGATGTGCTGAGCTTCCTCCGCTCCCCGCCGAGGGAGGGGCCCCGCGGGAGCTTATCAGTGCCCTCGGGTACAAACAGTGTCGATGGGAACAGAACACCTCAGCCTCGACAGAGAGGAGCGGAGGACACGGGGGGGCAGCCAGGCGCCGGCTGTCCGCGTAACAGAACCCGCCGTCACCGGGCCGAGGCTGAGAGGCCTTCGGGGACAGCCAGCTTTCAGGAGTTCGAGGGTTTGGCTGCCCGAGCTCTGCCCCGATCCGTCCCCAGCCGGGGGGCGAGGTGCTGCGGGGCCGGGATCGCCAGGGGAAAGGCAGAGAGCGGCTGCCGCCCCGTCGGGGGTGCCGGCTGCAGGGCCGCTTCCCCGCCGTGTCCCCGCTGCGAGGCGCCTCTTTGCTCCCCGCTGCGCCTCCGGGACACGGGGAAGGGTTCTGAACTTAGTGGAAGAGTCTGTAGCATCCCCTTAGCTGCACGTCGCTGGTCCCGGTGCCCGTACGGGAGCCCCGGCTGCGCCCCGCAGCGCAGCCCCGCTCCTCTCCCGGCGGTGGGCTCGGCCCCGTTGCCAGGCGTGGAGGAGCCCCGCTCGGACGGCGCTGCCCGGGACAGCAGCGGGAACCCTCGGTTCAGCGTCAGAGGTCCGCACAGCTCTGCGAGCCATCGCGGAACGGATTTTTCCCTCCCTGGAGTGGGAAGGGAGAGGGGGGATTACAGGCAGGAATGTCTGCTCTCAGTGCTGCGGGCACTGTCACATTGCGGTTGGCTTTTTTTTTTTTTTTCTTTTTCTTTTTGCTCTTTTTTTTTCATCGGTTTTTCCATTCCTCGAGGAAAGTTTTTCACTATCTGAATCAAAGTGCATTATTCCAACTTCTTTTCTTTGTTTTGTTTTATCTCAGCCCTTTTTCATGTTTCCATTTAAAAAGTGACAGATTCGGTGGAGCTCTCAACTGTTTCCCATTAGAGGCGGAGAGTTCACCCGAGTGTCTTTCTGATGTTCCCCATTACCCGTTTGGGACTTTAAAGCCGCACACGGTCTAACGAGCCGCAGCCTCGGGGCCGCCGGGCTGCCGGGCACGGCGACCTGCGGCCGGCGGAGCGGAGCGGGGCTGGGAGAGGCGGCTGGGGGCCGGGTGAGGCCGAGAGGGGCCGAGAGGGGATGGAGGTGGCCTCGGGCACCCCCCGACCCGGCCCGGCCCGGCTCTGCCCCCTGGCGGAGCCCCTGTCCCGTGTGGTGCATTGGGCTTGACCAAACGAGAGGGTTTGTGACGGCAAAGTGTGAAAAGGGAAAGGAAAGAAAAGGGCACGGCTCTGGGAAATGGCTCTCTCCACACACTGCTCACTTTCCTAATGCACAGGCAGGATGCCGGCAGCAGTACGGAATTCGTGCAGCGAAGAGAGCTGAGTTCCCTCTGTAGCAGGGTTCAAGGTGCTCACGCTTCATTAGCTCCTGCACGAACTCTCAGACTCTTTATTAGATCAGCTGTTGTCACTTATTTGAAAAGGAGGTGAACATCCGTAAAGTATTTAAAGAAGTAGTTTGCTGCAGAGAATCCCAGAGAAACCCCGTGCACGGGGCGAGCGTTCGCACCAGGTGCGAGGGACGAGCGGCTTCGACTGCGCCGCGGTGCTCCCTCTGGGGCGGTCCCGGTCCCGGCTCAGCTCTGCGTTGGGGCTGCGGGAGTTGCCGAGCGCTGCGGGGGCTGCCGGGGCCCCGCTCCGCTCCGACGGGGTGCGCCGGGGGCTGACAGCGGGGAGCGGCCTCAGCGGGAATTTACTGCCTTACACCCTGCGCGGGGCTGCCAGGGAAGGACGCAACGGGGGCGATGCCGACCCTTCCCCGACCCGGTGCCATCCCGTTGCCAACAGCAGCGCCGAACCGCCCGAGCCCCGCGTTGCCCAGAGCCGGGTCCGCTCTCCCATTCCGTGCTGCCACGAGAGCATCACAGCTCACCCTGTAGCGTGGTGGTGTGCAACGGAAGGGCCTTGGCCAGGGAATGTGCCGTGGTGAGCGCAGATGTTCCGGGGCTGCTTTTTATTTATCTCTTCCACTTTCTGAGTGGCAAAGACAAGAGCAGGGCCCAGTTTTGGAGAAGCACAGCTTGAGGCGCAGAGGGCTGCAGGCTGGGTCTGCGCAAAGGCTCTCACGGTGCACTGGGAGTTCCAGGGGTCCTCCATCGGGAAGGGGAATTCTGCCAAGGTTGTCTTTATTGTTATCATTGTATTTGTTTGCTTCTTGAATGAGACTGGGGCATTGCTGCAATAACACAAAGCAGCCGCAGCCCCTGGGATACCCCAGATTAATCTTTCTGTACTTTCGTGCCGTTGCCCACCTCGAATGAAAGGCAGCCTCACTCGTGATGAACTTGCTTGGACTGCAGGCACTGCGCCTTCACTGGCACAAAGCAGAATGGAAATAACAAAGTCAGGGCACCATCATTGCATTGGGTGTTGGTCCCTACTTCTGTCGATATATTTGCTGAATGGCACTTCTTTGTTATACTGCGCTTCATGTCACCATAGTGCAGAACTGCCCTGATCCAGCTTCGGTGCTTTTCCCAAGAGCCGAATGAAGCGGGTCTTTTCTGGTGACCACTTGCTGTGTACTGGCTGGGAACGAGGACACGGGCTGTTCTGTACGAAAGGCAGCGGGGCAGGAGGGGGGTGCAGAGATAGAGCCCGTGTGCGGCTGTGTCCTCAGCCCACTTGGAGGAGGGCACTGAGCATTCAGCAGCTGTGGATCTGCCACAGTGTGATACCGGTTTCTGTATCACTTACACTGTAGCTGAAATGTGAAATGAGCTCCATGTGGCAGCAGCCAAAGAAAAGAAAAAGGGAGAGGAAAAAAAAAGAGCACCCTCCAAACGTTTCAGTTATCCCTTGAAGCTATATTACAACATATACTGCCCTAATTGAATCAGTGTGAGAACTTTTCCATTCCATTTAGTGCTTGTCTCTGTCCTCCTCTCCCCGGGGACACACGCACTTGATACAAAGATGTGCAGGGGACACCCACACCTAGGGTAGGGTTTTAACATTCAGTCTGTTCTTTAATCGCTGAAAAGGAGATGTCAGCTCTTACATGCCTTTGACGGAATCAATTACAACGTTCACCCTCTTCTCCTCCCTTCTTTAAAGACTTTACATCAGAGTGTGATGCTGGAAAGATTTGTCTGAGTAAAGACTATCAGCTCTGTGCTGAGAAGATGATAGAGTTACTGATCAGTTATAGTGAATTTGTTGGGGTGAATCAATACACCTCACAAAGACTGGCGGGCTGTGAGGAGCCATGGGCAGAGCTGGTGGTGATGGAGAGGGAGTGCAGTGCAGTCCTGGTGCTGTCCCAGCTCTGATCATCCTCATGCAGAGCTGCCCCCGAGTTCTTTCCCACCTGCGGAAGGGCAGCAGGCAGTGCTCACTGAGCACATGGCATTTACAGGGCATTCTTAGATGTACGGAGAAAATCTCTGCACATTTCAAAGCATCGGGGCAATTACATAGCACAAAATTAATTCACAGCTCAGAAAGCATGAGCAGCTGATACCCAAACACTCATCTGTTCCATAAGTATTCACATGTGCAAAACAATACGTGATCCACAAAGCCATTTGGCTCTTGTATCAAGTACATGGAATCAAGTTGAATTATGAAGACTTTAAAAAGGTCTCTGAAATGTCCAGCTATGTTTAGTGCAACAATTAAAAACAGATAGATTGTCAGTAGAGCAGGGTTAGAGTTAATGCAGTATGAAAGAAACGAGGGATTGGGCTTAAGGGAGAGGAGCATGAGCAGCAGGAAAGGACTGGGAATGAGTGGGGAGATGAAATGCTACTAAGTGGGTGTAGGGAGAGTCAGAAAGAAAAGGGAGTAAAGGAAAGAAGTTAAAAAAAAGGGACAAAGAACAAGGCAGGATATATATAATAGGAAATAGAAAGAGAGCAGCAAGAAGAATAATGGCATTTTGTTGTGTAATCTGGCAGCTTTCACTTCAGGATTATGAAGGGCTGGAGCAAACCTAAAGGCTACTACTTACCTATTAAAAACATGTGGAAGAGCTTTCCTTTGATGAACATATTACATTACATATTTATACGCATGCAGTTTTAGAAATGGAAGTGTTGTTAATTGCAGTCTCTCTGCAGATCCCGCACTGTCCCCTGGAAGCAGCTCTCCTCACGCTGCAGCACGCCCAGCAGCACTAATTCCCTTCCTGCACGTCACCGGGAGCCAGAGCTTTCTGCTTCATTTTGCTGCTGGTCTCTGGGCTGCTTGCTCACATTAGGGAACCGCTCAGTGCCTCCCTGTGGCCCCTGGTGATCTGACAACCCAGCACGACCTCAGGGCTGCCTGCTGAGGTACAACTGCTGTTTCTCAATGCTGACATCCATGGCAACATTTTCATTACATGCTGGCTTATCCCAATCACATCAAATGCTTTACTGTTGAATCAACTGTTGCTGTTTTTTTAACTGTTTTGCTTTGTCCATCTTTCTACCTGCAATCTGCTGTTAAAATTGGCATCCGTTTTCAAAGGGATTTTTTTTTTGCTAAAAAGTCACCAAGTGATTTTTTTAATCTAAGGCAATGCAATCTGCTAGTTTAGCTATGCAAAACTACCAGAATCTACCTGTTCCTCCTTTAGAACAGGCCCTTTGTTATGTTAACATCATCTTCCACCTGTGGCTTGGGGACTACTGAGACCATCAGTTCCGTACTTTTGGCTTAGACTATTTATACTTGTGCCCAGTAAGGTGTGGGCTGTTGGTGTACGCAAAAGTGGATGTAAACACGATCATCACCCTGGCTCCAGGAGGGGAACAAGAGATGGAGCTTCTGGAGTGGGCAGATTGGTGTGATATGCATTTCTCTGGAGCACTGAGCATTCCAAGGAGCTCCTGCTGCAGCAGATGAGCTGCCCACGCTGATTGAGATCTTTTCTTGCTTCAGGTCAAACTATCACACCCACTGATATCAATGTAATTAACACTTGGTTGTGTTTCTGGTGAGCTACCTCACTGAAGTAGCAGTCTGAGGAAACAGCATCTCCCAGGTATGCGCACGACAGGAGCTGTGGTTTTTAAGACTATTTGCCAGAATGCTGCTAACACAAATTGTAGAAAAATATTTGGCATCGGTCATCTCTCCACAGCCAGTATATTGTGGATGGTGGAAATTTTCCTTATCTTGCATTTTCAGTGATTTTTTGCTGGATGTTGGCATTGGCTGTGTGTTCCCATCCAGCTGGCTGCCGGGCTTGCACTGGTTTCCAGTTTTCTCTGAGCCATTCCAGCTCCATTTAGTCTTGCTTTAGAGGTCCTCCCCAAGGTGTGAGGGGGGTCAGACTCCTTCAGTTTTCTTCTATACATTCTGGAGAGCTTCTACTTCTCCAAAGTTATCTTCAGATCCTTCTCTGATCCCTCTGGTCCCTCGTCCCTCCAGGGGTGCCCTCCAGGCATGTTTCTAGTCTAGTGATGAATAGTTTCCTGGTGCTGTCAGAAATGGCATCTCTGCATTTTGTTAGTGAGCTGCATGCTTAGTTCATATGCCCCATTACAGCTGACATTGTCCAAATCACTTGTACTAAGGTAGAAGGTTTTCAAGTGTAAGTGAGGCTCACAAGTTCATTAAAGATTATACAGTTAATTTGTATTTCTTTTTCTGGGGAAAGAAGGGGAAAAAAAGCTTCCAACCATTTCTGTGCTGTTTTTTTTATGTCTTTTCTGCTGTTCTGGATAAAAATCTGAGTGAAATTTTACCATTTCCCCTCATCCTTTGATTCATTTCTCATAATTCTAAAAGTTCTGTTATTCTGTAAGACAAGAAACAGAAACCTGGGTGTTTAACATTTAACAATGTCTTATTGTCTCATCGCTCTTGGAAAAGGGAATGGAAGAGGAAAAACCTCCCATGCAGCTATAAACAAAGCAGAAGGAAGTGAGTTCACTGTCCACGGGAAAGCACAACTCTCCCATGAAGGAGAGGTTTATTTCAGTCAAGGGAAAACGCACCACTGCTCCATTTTGAGTAGTTCTTTCCATTGGACTGCAATGCTGAAAGTCTTGTCAGGAAACCCCAAGTCTTCTCTTCACATTCTTCATGTACCTTAGTATTTCTAATGAAGATAGTGATGAAAATGAGTTACACTCTACAAAGATTGAAGTAAATGGTGAAGTTCATATTGAATTCAGTGACGCACATTTGGGCTTGCTAGTGACAAAGAAATACCAATTTCTTATTTTTCAGAGGCGTCACTTTTAGTGTCTGCTCAAGACCATGAGTTCCTCCCTGGCTGTTGCTTGGCCTCTTCAGAGCCCCCTCCCCTCCCTCATCCATTCCTTGGTGTCCCTGCACCAACCTGCTTCTGGGCATTATGATGACACCCACTTGGTGGGTGATGATGCCTATGAAGGCATCATCAAGCCACTGGAGATCAGGGTTGTTATTACTAAATATAGAAAAAAATGTAAGTTGATGGCATGAAAATATTGCCAGTGTTTTAATAAAAGGAGGGAGGAACAGAGACAGAACAAGACAGAACAACCAGATAAAAGCTGCTTCTGGAGTCAGAAGCTGAACCAAAACACCAATGGAGAATGGAGGCTGAAATGACTTAAAAAAAAAGACTGCAGGCTTAGAGATGTTTTTGAGATTAGCAAATAAACAGCAACCAGCTAAATAAAGTACAGAGTTATGGCCACTTCTGCATAATGCAGAAGTGAGTCACATCCTCAGTGTTAGAGCCTTGAATGAGTGAGAAGAATGTGTACAACACCATCATCACAGCAGGAGCTTTCTTGGGGGTACCTGCAGTCTCTCTCAGCATGCCTAAAGAAGGGGCTGTGATAGACTGCCTAATGCCCCAGGCTTGATGAATGCACACACACAGCTAAGAATTCTCATTTTATTCCCTCCCTCCAGAAGATGGCAAAAGTTAGTTGGACTTATCATAGATAGATGGAGAGAAATGCTTGAGGGCCGTTTGTGCTGTACTCTATTTTCAGGTCACATCTAACACTCCAGATGGAGGAGGTGACCGCAAAGCCACTGAAGCAAGTGGTTCTCTGGAGCACTCAGGTAACGCAGCCCAGCCCGGCAGCCTGAGGTGCGCATGCCAGGCAGCACGAGGGGCTGCTCCGCTCCACTGGCACCTGGGTCCCAGCATGGGTCACACATTTCCCTTTTCCGGGGGGGGGGGAATTGTTAGTCACACCTCCACAGAAACCAGAACCAGAGCCATAAGAACTTTAGATTTTGTACTCAGAATATGAGAGGCCCAAGCTGCAGCACTTGGTGTTTGTGGTACCAGAGACTTTATACTGGATCCCCCCCAGAGAAGGCTCGCTCCTCCAGCACCAAAGAGGACCGTTCCCACGAGTGTGGGTTATATTGTGGCTAGAGCAGAATGGGGAACTTGGATTCACAGAGGAACCTTGGCTGAAAAAAAAAGAATATATAGCAAATAATAGAAACATCAGATTAAGTACAGATTTGGCAACAAGAATTTCTTTTCCAGCTCAGCAAGGAACTCTAGAAAAAGGAAAAAAATATTACTAATAAAATCAGAAAATACATGAAATACTCTTTTCTTTCTCATATACTCGGTTTGCTTTGTTTCTGTATTTAGCTGCTCTGACAGTTTAGAATTTCAACATTAGGAAAATGTGAGAGTATTTGAGTAAATTGATACACCAAAGTCAAGAGGCTTCCTGCCAGCAGAGAGGAGGAACTGAGGACTGCTTGTTTAAGGGATGCTCCTGAGGTGCTTCAGCTTAACCTGGTGTTTTTCCCACAGTGAAGTTCAAATTTGATTCCAAACAAATTTGTCCTTGCACTTTTCTTAGCATGAGGATTTTTACAGCTGCTGTGGCTGACCAATTGATTTGTGCCATGCCCTTGGAGGGGAAGGGAGAAATGTCCTTATCTGGGGGACTGTACAGACACCCCTGCAAAAGCTGACATGTCAACAACCTGTGATAACAGCCCAACTACGCATGGCAGCTATTCCCCTCCTTAAAACTCTAAGAGGAGGTAGGCAATACCCTCCATGGGTAGAAAGCTCCAGCTATCTTCACGGATACTTTGCATTTGGGGTAGTGTGAGGACAAGTGAGCTCCCACATGAGCTTCTTTTACACTAGGCTTTGGGTTTGGAGAAGGTGCTGCCATTTGGACACGCACTTTCTCCTTTGGACAGAGTTCAGCATATCAGTCCCATTGCTTAAGGCTCACAGTAAGGCAGTGATTATATCTTCTCTTATGAGAAAATGTTCATGTCACAGCTGACTTCTTTGAGGTTGTATCCTTTTTACTCAAGCTGACTAGGAAGTTTGAATAAAGTGATACCCTGGCCTTCACTTCCTGAGAACATGCGAAGTTATCAGAGCAAAAATTTGATTTTTTTTCACATTGAAGACTCCTGGTCTGACAAACTACTCTATTTCTCATCCAGAAGGAGAGAAAGAGTTGATATCTCAAAAATTTGAGTTGAGTTTTGTGGATAATACAAATGCAGTGACAACCAGCAGTTTCTAGTAACATGAGAAACAATCCCAACCACAGGGAATGCCCCTGCATTGCTGTAATTTGAGAGACTCAGCACTGCTAATTGTCAAGAACCGACTCTGGGCAGGTTGCGGAACCCTGCAACTGCTGCTGTGTTCACTTGGCCACAGCGGCTGTGTCACCGATGGCTTCCCTGGCTGTGGGGCAGAGGAAGCAGGCAGACAATGGCTGCAAGGTAGGAAGCTTCCCAGCCTCACCCCGGCTTCCTCCCCACAAAGAGGTATTACCTGCTTCTCTCTGCTCGGTTCGCTTTCCTGTCGTTCTCTGCCTGCAGTAAGGGAGCCAGGGTCAGAGCCCCGCAGAAGTGAGATTGTTCTCGAGCTATGCTTTTACCAGTGCACCGTTGCAAGCTCTGTAAAAACCAATGCAGCATTAATAGCTCTACTGCTGCCACATGAAAGGAGGAGAGTATTTGTCTCTAATAAATCAGCTGAAGTTAAAGCAGTTTCTGCTTCTCCATTACATTTCACATCAACAAGAATGTGGTAAAGTGCTTTTTTGTACTGCTTAGCATCTGACATTTCAGCACATCTTGTAACTATGCATGGGGAGAGCGCGGTGTTGCTATATTTGGACTCACAGACTTGGAATGAGAATAAAATCTGGAGATGCACAGAGCTGAGGAAATCCAAAACAATGAAGCTTGAGTTGTCTTGAAAGTACGGATTACTAGTACAAGGAGGCAGGGTGCATATCAATTTTTTAAATGGAACTAAAACTACTGAGACTTGTATTTGCTTCTCCAAATCCTGCTTTTAACTGTGGGATCACAGATATCATGGTAAAACACTGAAATAACATGTGTTTTAGTTTTTGTTTTTAGTTTTTCCCAGTTGCTTTCAAAATATATTGTTCCTCAGTTTTGTCTCCTAGGTTGTCAGTAATGGAGTTGGGATCTCTCTTCAGTCATTTCAGGAGGGAGCTGCTGCAAGTGCCACTTTTAAGAAAGCCAAGCTTTAATTGCAGAGATGTAGCACAGGTTTGCTACAGCCATGTTACTTCACTTAGAGCTGTCTCTCCTCGTGCTTTGATCTCAACTATTTTCTGTTAGACTCCTTCTTGGCTAGCAGTGAGGTCTCCTGAAGCACCACAAGGCTACAGTCAGCAACGCTGCTCTTGCTGTAAGTGTCAGGACCCTGAGGCCAGTAATAGACTCTAATTAGCTGGATCAACTTCACTTGGAATCTTCACCCCTCACCTCTGCCTATGGAGCCAGGATCCCAGTTCTGCTGCTCCTGTGTCCTTCCATCCCAGCCTGAGCCATGTGTTATGAGCACTGGGCTCTAGCTCAGCCCCATCCCTGTCTGTCCATTGATCCTGTTGGTGTGGATTACACCACGCTGGCTGATGTCCCAGTCTGGCCTCAGGCCTGCCTTCTCACTCCACGTCTGCTTTGGAGGCCTCCAAGGGGACAGGTGAGTGAGAAACCATCTCTCTTTTGTTATGGCGCACTGGCCTCACATCTAACCTCCCTCATCAGGAGGAAGTAAGTTAGGTCTGGAGGTAAAGAAATGCCCCTGTGAGAGGTACACAAACCCATTGCTGGTGGGTTTGGCAGAGAAGGTTGGTGTGTCCTAGAAGATATAGATGAACTGCAGAGAAAAGTTGTGAAACTCTCCTGTCTGTCACCCTTTCTGGGTTCCCATTTCTGCTCCTGGTTTCCAATTTGTCTTTTATTTTTTATTTATTTTATTTATTTATTTTAAGAGCAGCTTCAACTTCCAAGTCTCCTGTGCTCCTACAGCCGCCTGCGCTTTGCTGTAGTGCTTTTTGTTTCCAGCAGGGGATGCTGCAGCCGCTCTTACAGGTAGCAGGGTTCCGAGGCTGTGCAAGAGCGCTCTGCTTTCTCTCCTTGCACACGGCGCTTGCAGTTTTCCCTTCGATGAAAGGAGGTGACTCGAACGTCTTGGATAACCCCACAGATCTCAACGGCTTCCCATAGAAGCTCACGGCCGCTTCCCAGGCTGTCCTGCCCCACGTGTCCCCCTCCTGGCAGCCACCCCATCCCCAGGGCCCTCCCCGAGAGCTGCCCAGGCCTTTGTGCCATGCTGCGGGGCCCTGCGGCCCGCCTGGCCTCGCCGCGGCACTGCGCGCTGTACGGGAGCGTTCGGGGGCTGCAGCCGGCCGCCCGGAGGGGGCCCTGTGGCAGCGGCTCTGGCGCTGGGACACTGCAACTGCTGCCCGCTCAGAGACAGCCCCGTCCCAGGGCGCTGAGCTGCGCAGCGCGGGCCCAGAGCTTCGCAGGCCGTGCCACGTTGTGTGTGCGTGTGCGTGCGTAAAGGGGAACCTGCTGCTGCCACCTTCTTTGCGCCAACAAACATTTACTGATCGCTCGTCATAGACATCTTTCTGGTTCCGGAGCGAGCAGCTGCTTGAGCCCAGCTTTTGTGCTTCTCTGATGCTTCTCTGTTGTTTTGCCACTTAGGCTGCAGTTTTTTTTATTTCACTAAGTGATTCCTTGCAAAGACCTCTGTTCTGGCTAAGCAGAATTCAGAGCAGCTCTGTATCTTCAGCTATCCAAACTTTCTCTGCTTATGAAATTGTATCTGTGTGAGACGACCTTTGAGAGATTTCCCCTGAAACCAGCAGCTATTAGTCCTTTTTAAACGGAACACGACGCTGTGGCGGTGACGGCAGCGTTTTATACGCACGGTGGTGTCGGGACGAGACGTTCCTGCCTCCACCTGGCTCAGCCGTCAGCTGCGTGCTCCGCCTCTGGCCGCCAGGTGGCGCCATGGCGCGCGGTGCCCCGGGCAGCGCTGCTCGGCCGTGCCGAGTCTCGGGACCGCCCCGCGGGGGGAGAGGCAGCGCTGTGCTGGGCCGGGGCCGAGGCGCGGGAGCCTGCCCTGTGGTGAAATGCGCGGGAGAGGGGTCCCGGCTCTGCTGCCGGGCAGAACCTTTGTAAAGCGCCGTGGGGTGATGTGTCGGCTGAATGATTTGGAGAATGTATAAAGGACAACCGTATGTTGGAGATTGGAATGTATATTTCTTCAAGGATTAGGAGAGTATGTCACAATATGTAGCTTCTAACCAGCTGGCATCCAGATTTTGTTACCCTTATTTGTGGTTATCCCAACAGGCCAATTCAGACTCCACTGAAATTTGCTGAGGTAATGACTAGGGTGTGTGTGGAGCCAGTGGCAGTGCCTTGTGATTTCTAGGAAGAAGGACAATACTTGCCTTCCTTGACAGTTCCTGAGGTCCTTCTAAGTTGAGCAGCAATTCTGGTGCCAACCAATGGAGGAAATGGAAGATGATGGACTTGTTCACCCAGCCACGGCTCTGAGGATAACATTCCTCTGAGGTTTTATTTACTGGGAGGTCTGAGTCCAAGTGATGGACTTAAAACCAACAGTGGTTTTGTCGTCGTCAGAGCCTCAAGACTTGGGCCTCCTGTTTAGGAAGCTGAACATAGCAAGGAGGGCTGTGCCTGCTGAGCCCTGTACCTGTCCCTGCTGGGAAGCAGCACTGGAGCACGCAGAGCAGCAGTGGTGCGCTGTGCCGCTTTCACTGCCTGGAGCTGGCTGCAGTGACTTGGACAGTAAGTTCAGTGTTGGTTTCAAAATACACTGAGCATTAACAGGACCTGGGTTACTATCCACCCATGTTTAATGTCCAGACTCTGTCTAGACTCATGTTAGATTCCTGCATGAAAACACATTTCCTTTCCTCAGAACTGAGTTTTCCACCCTCTTCATTCCCTTGAATAGCCTCATATTCTAACATGAAGACAGGGAAGAGCCAAGTTCCTGTCTACTACATTGACTATTTATTCTGGGGCATGCTTGCATCGAGCCTTCTCTTATTTGCCTTTTTCAGGACCTCAGAAGTCCTGGCCTTTCAGTCTTTCTTTGAATATTCCAGGCCCCGTATTAATAATAGAATCATAGAATCATAGAATCATAGAATCATAGAATTATAGAATCATAGAATTGCTCAGGTCAGAAGGGACCTTCAAGATCATCAAGTTCAACCACAACCTAACCATACTGCTCTAACAACCCACCGCTAAATCCTGTTCCTGAGCACCACATCCAAACGGTTTTTAAACACATTCAGGGAAGGTGACTCAACCACCTGCCTGGGGAGCCTGTTCCAGTGCTTAACATCCCTTTCTGTAAAGAAGTTTTTCCTGATATCCAACCTAAACCTCCCCTGGCGTAACTTGAGGCCATTTCCCCTTGTTCTGTCACCTGTCACCAGGTGTCAGGCAGTGTTAGCAGTATCCTTTCAAAGATGAAGGAGCCAGCAGCTGGAGGGCTGCTGTTTTACGCTGAGGCAGGCAGGTCTGTAATCCTCCTTCCTTCCTAATGCCACTTACCATAGCTCGTGTTTTTCTCCACAAGCTGCAAGAGTGCCTGTACAACTTCATGTAATCTCGGCTGGGCAGTGTTCATATATCTCAGGTTCCTGCATGGATAGGTATGGGAGAATGAAAACAATAACTCAGAGATCCAGACATCTTGTTGACGTCTTTGATCATAGCTGCACATTGCTATGAAGGCTTTCCTAATCTGTTTGCAGTAATACCCAGGTAGATTTTGTATTAGAACCATTACTTGTGAGCAGCAGTGTCTGAAAATGACCATGCCTTATTATTTTATTGAATTCTTTTTTAAAAAGCCCAGACTGAACTAGACTTTATTTTATCCCCCCTGAAATTTGGCTTGAAGTATTTCTAACTACGGCCAGTAAATGGAGACAAAACCCAGTCCCTCAGCAATAACTTATTCACCCGTTGTCTAGCAGTGTCTCAAGTGATTTATTTGATGACTGTTACTTGGCCACATGCAACATGGGGTGAGCAGCAGAAATGATGCTCATTAGGACAGATAGGAGAGCTGATGAAAAAGCAGATACAACTGTTGCTGAATGACTTGGAGAATGTATAAAAGACAACTATATATTGGAGACTGGAATGTATGTTTCTTTAAGGATTAGGGGAGTATGTCACAATATGTAGCTTCTAACCAGCTGGCATCCAGATTTTGTTACCCTTCTTTAGGGTTATCCCAACAGGCCAATTCAGACTCCACTGAAGTTTGCTTAGGTAATGACTGGGGATTTTTTTTTCTATCTATGGATTTTGTCCAGAGAAAGAAGGGAGCAGCCATCAGCGGGCTCCCAGTGTTGCCCTGAGTAGAATGTTCAGCCAGCACATATGAAAATAAGATAGCATTACTCCTTAAAAGAAGTGGCAAAATCTAGCCTCTAGATATCACCACTATTTTTCCACTTATACAGAGCTTTGGTCATAAGCCAGCAGAAAGAGCTGCCAACCAAAACGTTTTCTTAAAAGGGAACACTGTTAGAAGCCTGGCAATAAATGTTTTTCTTCCCCTGAAATATGTGCTGAACACAAATAAAGAGGACTCAGAAGAAGAACCTAGTGAGGTTTAACATCTTGTAATCATATGGATGGATTTGTTAAGGTTTTTAACACTTTGTTCTTTAATAGATTAGCAGTTTAATACTGTTCAGTTAAGCAACAATTAAACTCTAAAGCAAGAGATAATGCAGTTGGATAAATACCTTAAAAAAGCGGTAGTATAACATGAAAATTCAAACACAGTGAAATCTTTGTTGGTTTAAAATTACTTTGCTGTTCTGCCACTTTCTTTGTTTCTTTATAATAGTGGTTTTTTGCTTGCAAACGAAAACATCAGGTGACCGCTAGCCATGAATGCGCAGAGGAGCTGTCTCCCAGGATGTAGCTGCAGCCTCTAAACCCAGCGTTACAGCAGCAGTCAGAATCCACGTGGCCGATTGTTTGGCAGACATAATACTGCTGTATTTATGTATCTCTAAACTTGTTTTTCAGGATCAGTGGCTGCCTGGGTATCATGAAGCTTGCTGCTTAACAACAGAAATAAAGCATTTGTCAGACACAAGCGATGCATCAGTGCAGAGTGGAATTCTCAGGACTGAAGTTTATGTGAGGCAACAACAAAATCCACTGTGCCATTCTCTTAGGCAACAAAGGTAATTTGTTATGCAACATAATGAGGACTTGTGCGTGACAGACGGCAGTGGCTCTCGGTTACAGGGCATTGGCATCAACAAGCACATGCAGTGCACAGATATAAGAGAATGATTATATATAGCAGAGAATTCAAAAGCTTTGATTGTTATTAGTTTGCTTTTTCCAACTTAAAAAAAAAAAAAGAATAAACAAATAACTGGGACTGGTTCTGCAGTCCTTTGTGGTCTGTGTAGGGTCTTCATTGCTTCCTGGGTTGGTCTGTGTCTTACAGTTGACTATCGCTCTGTGGGCCACAAGGTCAGGGCTCACAAGTGTCATGTGCTGTATGTGGCTCTGACTCTTTTCGCAGCACTTCTGCCCACAGAAGGACAAGAGAAAACAGTATAGAGGGAGAAATGTAATAGTGTTTACCAATGCCCCGAAGTCCATGATGTCTAGTCCGACATGCTCCACTGCTTGTGCTGGCGTCTGTACTCTTAAAAGCCAGTTATCCTTCCCATAGGGAGGCCAAGGTTATTCACCTGTTTTGCAGATAACCCACTAGCAAGCGGGCTGCATGCAGGACAGAGAATAAAACCATAGCTTTTAAAGCAGGGAGGTTCATCATCTGCTCAAAACAAATCTGCATGCTTATGTGGTTGGGTTTTTTGTTTGTGATGACTTACGCTGCTTGCTGCCTCCGAAGCTGGGGTTAGACCCAAAGATCCTGTTTGCTGACATTCCAGTGCTGTCTCAGCAAATGCTTGTGTAACTCACTGCCAGGTATGTGTTCTCCTGGCCCACACTGAATGTTTCCCTTGTTGTTTGACTGGAAGAGATCATCTGTGAGAAACCTCTTCCTGCCAGTGATGAAGGAGAGTTTGGACTTATGCTTTGCTGATTAATTTATGGAGGAGAAATGAGAAATGAAGACTATCTCATGCTGCATGTATAGTGGGGAACTGAGCTGAAGCTATTGGTAGCCCTCGTCCTGGCAGTCTCTGAGACTGGCTCTGTATTCCCAGTGTACCTATCGCATTGTATTTTATATGTACAGTATTCTGGAATAGTCATAGTCATGCAAATGGTTTTATTCCATGACTGCTGTGTTCATCTGGAGCTAACATTTGTTTTTTCAGTCAAGCCACAGTCAAACCTGGTTGGCCAGACCACATCAGGGGATGTTGCTCCTGTAGAAAAATTGAAGACTTTCATTTCCTTTTGTACTGTGCCTTAAGCGTCACTGTCTGTGGCAGGATGCTGGAGTTCGGACTCCTGGCTGTGCCATTGACTCAGCAAGGGCCTGATCTGTTTACCTGTGCTGAGTCTAACGACAGCTTAGCACAGTTATGATAGCAGAACAGTTAAAAGCAAACAACAGAGTTAGCCGAGACTGTGGCTAAGCCACCTCACTTCTCAATGACTTGGGTTATGTGGGAGCGCTGTCACAATGAGTTTACTTTCCAGTGCTTGGGGACTTAACACAATAGGCTGGAATTGCTGCAGAACCCTCTTAAAAAAAAAAAAAAAAAAAAAAAAAAAAAAAAACACCTTAAGCAAAGTTAATTTAATTACCACCCTAAGTAATTAACTAAAGCCTAGCCAAATGAATATTACATCATAAGAAGCAATCAAATTCCAAACTGTTAGGATAAGAAGCAAACAAACCAACCCTGCCTTTTATGCGGAAGATGCTATCTGACATTTACACAGATATTGTGTACATAATTAAAGCTATCCTTAATGTGCAGTGCTGCTATTATAGCCCTTGCTATTTTGTAGCAGTTGGTAGACCTTATAATGAACAAGTAGAAAAATATTTTGGAGATTACAGAAAACTTTACAGTGGCTTTACAGATGGTGACTATGTTAAAGCACACCCCACAGCTGTCCTCCCTCTTCTGTAGGAGGAAGAAGACACTTTGTTAGCATCTGTCAGGATGAGTGCCATTTTACATCAAGAAACTGCTGACAGTGAAGCAGCTCGGCCAGGTGCCGCACGGGGGAAGCTCACAGGTGAGTAAGCCGGCTGGCCCTGTGGTAGTGCGAGTGCAGTATTTTCAAGTTCACAGTGCTGCTTGGCTGAGCTGTGGGGTCGAGAAGAGGTGAGCGGCTGCGCTTTCCAGCCCCATGCGAGCTGCCCTCCCAGAGGTACCGCGCTTGGCTGAGCGACGCAGCACAATTGTGCAGCAGTAGGCGATCCTGGGTCGGGCGTGCCGGAGGGTTGCCTTTCTGCTTGAATGCAGCTACTTGCAAATGTTCTGCCACTTATTTCCTCTGTAGCCTTGCTGTCAGGACTACTTCAAGGTCAACATTGTTAATGGATGGGGCTGTGAGTGCAAGGCTTCCTCTCAGCCTGCAAGGTCCATAGTACAGGGATGGTTATTTATGACCTGCTTCTGCAGTACCTAGTGCTATGAAATGTTACTTGCCTCAGCACTTGCAACCTGCGCAGGAGACAAAGAGTTCATGTGTCTCTCATGCATCTGTCAGCCCTGCTACCTGACTCCCAAGGTCCCTGAGTGGGCAGCTGGGCTACCCCTAGCCTTGGGGCTCTCACCCCAGATTCTGCCCGGAGAGAGCAGCTGGAGCGACTGATACTGGGGATTGAGGCCAGCTTCCAGAGCTTCCTTAAGCCAGCCCTTCCCTGGCACACAGGCAGCGAGTGAGCACCCACCCTCCAGCAATGCCAGCACCAGAAGTGCCTTTGTCAAACTTGCCCATCCTCAAGGTCTCTCTGTCAGCACCTCTTTCTCTTTGATTTCTTATTCCTCCCTATCTTGTATCTGTAACGGAGGATGCCTCCCACTTTTTTAGCTACCCATGCCCTGTTCTTTGTGGTTGTATATTCCCTTTCCAGTGCTGCTCAAGTCAGAAATAGCCAGATGAAGGAACACCTCTTTAATGTTCAGCTGTGTACCATTTCCATCAGCATCTTGCCAGGATATGAATGCACAAAATTGTTCAAAACTGAAGTTAAGAACAATTTTCACATGTGAGGACTGAGATTTGGGATGGCTATAGAAGGACTTGTGGAGTCTGGTGGTTTAGGTCTTGGCTTTGCAGTCTAGGTCAGGATGGTGGAACTGGCTTGTTGGCAGGAGGCTTGCCATCTGTTTGATCTTTGTGTGCATGGAAATAAATCAGGACGTGTCCATAGTATTTGATTTTAATGGCTAAAACTCTTACATTTTGGATCCTCCCTTAACCTGCTTGCAACAAGAGCTCAGGGGCCCGTATCAGATGAATGCCACAGAAAGGAGGAATGGGGCTGGCAGGGACTGAGAGCTGACTAACTTTGACTGACTGTATTTGCAGTTATAACATTGTAATCTAAACTGATCTTCAAAGCAGCTGTATCAGAGGTTCTTACTAAGCTCTTACTGAGAGCTCCGTAAGTGCTGTTAGTAAGATGAAACTTTGAGTTTGGGATTTTGGGAGTAAAGACGGTTTAGGTATCTGATGAAAAATTAAAGAATGAACCTAGTGAGAGCAGAGCAATAACTAGCTCCCTGAAGGCAGCTGGGAACCTGTGTGCTCCTCAACTCCTGAATGTTCCCTGGAGCATGGCTTGGCTGTTTTGCTTATATTTGTTGTCAGCATTGCTCGATTTGAATATGGTCTGAGTGCAGACAATCTGAGGATCTAAACCAGAGGGATTTTCACTTGTGCTTTCAAAGTGATTCTACTCATTGCTGACAGCAAATATTTCCCTACCAGCAGTCAGTCGTGCCGCAGCCCAGTCTGATTTTCTCACTTCTTTGCTGTAGAGCAAGAAACACTCACACATCTGCTGTGTTTGTAACAGGCAAAGATGCCTTCATGTGAAGGAAGTGCTGAAGAGTAGTGGGCCCTACTCACCCTGCCCAGGACACACGGCTGCCAGGAGGGAGCAGGCATCTGTCCTCAACCCCAGCTCTGCCCAGGTCTGCTCCCAGCTCCCCTTGCTGCTCTGTTTGCTGCCCAGGGGCTGTGGTACTGCTGCTTTGAGCCCTGGGCTCAGCTGTGTGCTCTGCCCCAGCGTCAGCACCGAGTGCTCCCACCCTGTGCCAAGCAGGAGCTCCTGGCGCTGCTGCCTGGCATGAGAGAAATGCGTGGAGAGGGAGGTGGTGTGCTGGTGGGCTTGCTTGTAAGGCTCTGTGTCTTTGTAGTTACATTAGTAAAAGAAAATGACAACCTTAATTAGTGTGTTATATACATGTAAGCAATTGTAGGTAAAATATTTTTAGGTATATATTTGTTCCTTAATGTTTGCATGGTAAGTCATAGAAATGCATCTACAGCGTAACAGTTCAGGTGGAAATCAACTGAAAATTAGTGGAAGTCCTGCTAAAGTTGTTTGCTTTTTTTTTTTTTTTTTTTTTTTTTTTTTTTTTTTGTGCTAGTATTGACAGCGTCTCCTCCATGACTGGATTCAGGAGTGCAGTGCTGCGTTTTCCTTCCACCCCTAACAATATGGTAACAGTGTATTTAATGGTGTTACACAATTACAATTGGACAAGCGTTGACAAGTACGAAATGCCGAGCACCACCAAGGCAGGACCTTGTGCGCTTCTCAGGAACATCGGGACATTCTCACTTCTTAGCAGAAAACATGTAAATGGCTCCTGGCTTCTTTGCTTGCTCAGATAATGAAGCAAGACTTCCTATTTCAGTAAGCCTTGTTCCGGGAAAATTGCCCTCCTCGAGGTGCCTGATGAGAGTAAAAAAAAAATAAAGCAAGGAGAATAAAGGCAGCGCTAATAGCGATGGGAACACAAAGGATGCGTGGAGGTGGGGAGGGAGAGGCATAGGGCTGTCAGGATGTGAAGAATGCTAAACGCACTGATAAGTGACGTGAGGCAAGAGGAAACTGCGGTCTGCAGGGCAGACAGCTGCCTGCAGCCTGGGACACCCGGCCGGGCCAGGGGACATTCCAAGATTTCTTTACAGCAAAGGTAAAAAAGCTGAGTTGGACCCATCTCCCCAGCAGTCAGTGCTTATTTTTGCTCTTGTAGGCTTTGGTGCCACAGCTGGGTTCTGTGCTCAGGGAACAGCCCCTGCGGAGAGGGCATCTGCTGAAGAGTGCAAGCAGGGATATCTTGACTGTGTCCCGCATCTGGGAATCAGGAACTGTCATAGGGATGGTACTCGGAGAGTTGGAGCCAGCAGCACCTTCAGTGCTGGTCGTTCTCTGGC
Organism: Numida meleagris; assembly: GCF_002078875.1. Taxonomy (NCBI): domain Eukaryota; kingdom Metazoa; phylum Chordata; class Aves; order Galliformes; family Numididae; genus Numida; species Numida meleagris. The sequence goes on along the minus strand of NC_034412.1, from coordinate 17,275,674 downwards.
TGTGATGTGGCACAGGAGCTCCCTTGGTGCAGGTTGTTTTGCTTCATACCTGTCAGAAGGAAGTAGTGTCCTTACAAAGAATGACTTAACCTACAGATACCATAAAAAGTGCTGGAGTGGTGCCAAAAGGCAGTCAGGGAGAGCTGCCTCTCTCAAAGTCCGTGAATTTTGGTGTGGATGTAAATGCAAAGGGACTGGACATCTCTAGGATTGACCGGTTCAGGGTACATCATAAAGTCTGGAACAGAGCTGTTCCTCCTCAGCTGCTGCTGTGTTTCACTGCAGCTGCTCTGGAGTTACATAGCTGTTGGGCGGAGATCTCTGTTGAGGTTACTGAGCCGCCGCTTCCACACCCAGAAGCGATCCCTGTCTCTTCAGTGCTGAAAGAAACCGGCAGGGTATGTTCTTTTTGCTTTAAGAGAGCAGTTGTTACAGTTGTTAAGGAGAGCAAAAGCTGTGAAAAGCTCTGTTTCAGCCCGGGTTAATTCACCCATCCCATCTGTCCTGCAGAAAAGCAGCTCCGAACAGCAGAAAGGCAGAGGCGATGAGAGGAGCAGCAAAGGGCAGTGCGCGTCTCCTCGCCCGATGACACCAATGGAGCCGTGGCTTTGTTTCTCGTGCAGCTCCGGGTGGAAGCTGCCGGCACGGGGCGCCTGGTGAGCAGCTCCTGGCAGAAGGGCCGGGTGGCAGCGCAGAACGCGGGAGGCAGGGGCGTTACCCCGAGGGTCTCCAGCCGGGCCGTGTTCTGTCGGTGGGGCATTGCCCGTCGTGGGGAACAGGAGCGAGCTCTGGTGCAGAGGGGCTGTTCCGAGCTCCTCGGAGCCGCGGCTTCGGGCTTCCTGCCCTGCTCAGCCCGTGTAACCAGCACAACTGTGGGACGGGCTTTGGAGTTCCTGCTATGTATTGCAAGCTGTTGCCCTTACCAAGCATTAAAGTAACACCAGGCTTTAAAAACACCGTTGGTACATTTTTAGCGTTTTTCTTTCAGCTTTACATGTCCAAAAGTTCTCATTAAACCTTTCTGCAGGTTCTACAATGTACGGGAGGCTGTCAGCTCGCGTTACCCCACCGCTAGGACCCAAGAGCGGCGGCTGGGGGCGGGCCTGTGGGGTGCGGAGGGCGCGCCCGAGGGGCTGCCAAGGCTGGCAGCGGCTGCGGGGCACCTCCGTGAAACCCGTCCGGGAGCAGGGCGGAATGGTGGGGCGCCTACACTGGGAACAACGTCCTCAAGAGCGGACGACCGGTGGCGCCGGGAGCTCCTCCGCTGCGGGCGGAGCGGGGCGGGGCTGGGGAGGAGGAAGGGGAGGAGGCGGCCGGGCCGGGCGTGCTGGGCGCCGGGCAGCCTGCGCCGGGAACGCGCCGTCGCTGCGGGACCGCGGGAGCCGGCGGCCCCGCCAGCGGAGCGGGGTAGGAGAGATGCGATCGTTTCTTTTTTAATTCGCTTGGCCCCTCCCCACGTGGCCTGAGAGCCGGCACGGCCGCGCTCGGGGGCGACGGGAGGGGCTGGGCGGTGCTCACGGCTGCGGGGCTGGGGCTGCCCCGTGAAAAGTCGGGCTCCCGAGAACGCTGTCTTTTCTCGGAGCTGTGGTGGCGCGATGGTTGTAGCACGCGGGTGGCGTTACTTTCTCTTGAGTTTCCTACGAAGCCCGGCGGTGCCCACCCTGCTGCTGCCGGCCGTGCCTCGCCTTTCCAGGCTGCTGCGAGGGACTTCTCCCTCCCCTCCCACCTCCCTGGGTCTGCCCGGGGCCTCCCACCCCCCAGGGCGCCGGCTGGGGGGCCTCACGGGACCCGTCCCCGGGGAGCTGCATCCCCCGCCTCGGGAGGCGCTCGGAGTCAGAAGCGCCGAGGGGATGCGGCCACGGAGGCTCATTTCTTTCCCGGGGAGCAGCGGGAGAGGGTTCCGGGGTGTCATCTCCGCAGTGTTGGTGGAAGTTCACCAGTCAAGCGACACTGCAGCTTTTTTCCTTCAACTTTTCACGTTACAGTGACACGTTAAAGTTACACCTGAGCTGTAACTTTAATAATAATAATAATACAGGGTATGAGTGTTATCGTCTGTAGCAAGGTGTTTTCTCCAACTGTAATTAATCACCGCGTTATTCCCCTCCCATCGAGCTGCTCCGTGGAGCACTGAGGTGATCGGTGGCTCATTCTATGAACTGCCCTCAGAGTGTTGGAGGAACAGACTGCTGGCTGGGTCCATGCTGGACCAGAGGTATTTTCAGTTTCAGACCATTGTGTTTTACTGGCAAGCGTGGTGTGCTGGAGGTTATGGGAGGCAGTGATCTGCTGAAAGCATGAGCGGGCCGGGAGGGGCCTGATAAGAGCCATGCCTGTGTGTGCATACGTGGCCTTGTTTACTTCTTGCAGACATTGACCTGCAAGAGTGCTCAGAAAGCTCCTGTGACACTGTGGGCTATACATTGCCCTCGGGTCAGAATCTACATTAAATGTTTGTGTGCAATGTTCCTGTAACAGTTTTCATACATGCAATGCAAAGATCAGCATGTTGACATTTTACGTCAAGGCCATGCGGAACGTTTCCTGGTGAGCTCAGTGCCTTCTGGCAGTAAGGGTGGGCGGGTACCAGAGCTGAGATGTCAAAGAGGTGAAGAAACGGAGAAGGAACAGCTACGTATATGTGTGCAGCTCCCAAGCATGGAAGGAGTCTGGCAGCCCTGGGGTCTGGCTCCTGTTGTTTGGGTCTCCAGTGTCCTGGTTTAAGGGGTTTCCTCCTTGGCACTGGCAGTCTCAAGGGACCCCAGAAATGGTGAGAAATAAATCTGATCACCATATTACTTTGCAGAAAACTTTAACATAAAGCATATGGGTTTTTTTGTCAACACCTGTAGTGTGTGTGTGTGTGTATATATATCTTTGAGCAATTGTGGTTGGTAGCTTTGGCTCTGTGGCAGACTTGCTTCCCTGGGCCGTGTCTCCTGGCTGTGTCACAACCTCCCTGCTGACTCACACCACACAGGAGAGGCTCCAGCAGCCGGTCCAAGGATGCCAAGCCCCAGCTGCAGTGCATCAAGTGCTCTGTTAACACCACCACTTTCAGGAGAAAAACATAATGAAGGTTTTTTTGTTTTGTTTTGTTTTTTGAGCAGCCTCAAGCAACAACTAGTAAGTTCCAGAGTTATTGGAGGGGCGAGAAACGAATGCAGTCGATCTTCTTGCTTGTTTTTTGCCTCAACAGCATCTGCGACTGCCACGTCACCCTAGTGTGGTGCTTCCTTCCCCATGTGCAGGGGCCTACACAAATCCTGGCACTTTGCTCCAGAAGCCCACGTGGTGTGTGTGGTAATACCGCTGCTGTCATGCCTGGCTTACTCTTGTACCATTAGTACATCAGATGTCCAGTTTCAAGGCAAACAGAGCAGTGAGTGTCCAGGTTTGTTTTCCGTGCTGTTGAGGAAGATGTGAGTGTTTTTAGGACCCAGGAGTTGTGTTGGCACACTGTGTGCTGTACTCAGTGCCATTTTCAGAGAAAAATTTCCTGATCTGGTTCTAAACTTTATGACCTTGTCTGGCATGCTTCAAATAGAAGATCTCATTTTCTGCCTTGGGTAATATTTCTTTAATTTGGTAGCGAATTTTAGCAAAACCTTTCAGGCCTGACCTATGGTGATTCCCATTTAAGACAGTCAAGCAGGGTGGCTGGGAGCCTTCCTCTGCAACACCTGGGTGTGAGCAGTGCTGGAAACAGGATACTTGGCAAAAATGGATCTTGGCTCTGAACCATTGTGGTTTTTCTAATGAAATCTGTTTGCCACCTGCATCTCTCTAGGGTGTGACTCTATTTTAGAGATGTTGTAAATGCATAAACAACCTTCTGACCTTCCTCACTTCCATCTTTTGCTTTATTGCAATTTCCTTCTCTTCCTCTTCATCCTCTCTCACAATCTTGCGTCCTTGCAGACATTCCTTATTGCTGGCTTGAGACGTTACCAATTGACCATTGTTTCACAGCTAATTCACAGGAGGAGGAAAGAGCTTGCGTAAGGAGACGGATGGCCTTCAGGATTTAATGAATAACCCCTAAATATCACATCAGCTAAACTCTTATTTTTTATTTTTAATTTCTGAAGATGCTGCATGACCCTGGTTCTCACCTTTTAAACCCTGAGCATTTGTGAAGGCTCAGCAGAACTCAGTTCTGGAACTTCTATGTGTGTACATCAAATTTGCTTCTCCATTTTGTGAACAGAATGGACTTTAATTAAGAAATACGAATGTCGAGACTGAAATTCCCCAGTGACGCTGTCATCCAGGAACTCCATTACCCTTGAGAGGTTAATGCTGTGAGAGAGAGGTTAATTGTTATTTTTTCATGGAAGTTTCTCAGATGTAAGGAAGTTGTACTTAAATCCTGAATATATGGGATTGAATTTTTAATTTATTCTAATCACTGAAAGTAACATTGGCACTGAAACTTCTGTGGGAGGGTTGTTTGTGAACTATTAATTATTTTCAGTCTGCTTGGCATAATATGAAAGATTATTAACATAACCAGTCTTGCAGGTGATGGTAAATTCAACAGGCATTACTACTACTTGTAGGAGATGGTTTTTGTTATTACTAACCTTTCATGTAGAAGACCTCTCCCAGCTGACAAGAATTCTTTACAGAACCAGCCCCAGCCTTCTACTTTGTCAGGATTTTAGAATGACTTTTTATCTAAAATAAAATTTCTGCCTCCTTTTTAACAGAGCAACAAAAAGCAGGGGTTTCATTTCGTCTGGTAGAAAACAACATTATGACACCACAAAATTACTGTACAGTAAGTTCTATGTCTTACCAGTCTGTCTTAAGAGTTAGAACGTGTCTGTTAAATCACGGGGTGATTTTTGTCTTCTGCTTTGGTTAAATGCCTTCCCTCACCGATATGGCCAGGAGGAAAGTTGTTTCCCATTGTTCCTATGTATTTACTGTCAATGTTGAGGTAGCAGCCTGAATCACGGAAGCTAGTCTGAGAATGTAATTAATTCTGGTGAAAAGGATATGTATTTTTCAAACCAACCTGCACTTCTGATCTACCTACGGCTTCCTTTGTCGGGTTACTCATAGCTCTGACATAATATTGTCAATGTATATGTGAGCATTAATTTGCTTTTGTGTCTTTGAAGTGCTCTTTTCTTGTTGTTGAGTCTATATATTAGGTTTGTGCTTGTTGAAATGCAGGGCTATGTAGTCTTGTTTGTTATACTGTCTCAATTACATGTTTCCAGGTCATTTCCAAGCAAGTGTTTGCTGCGTAGCGATATTGACTGCTGAAGTGGCCTGTGGGCTTAGCAGCTTGTGAAGATGAGCAATAAAACACGAATTCATAAGAAAGCAGCATAATAATGCAAGTACCCACCTACTGACTGAAAGGTATGTGTGAGAAAAGTCAGCCTTCTAATAGTCCAGACAGGGAGTTACTCATGTATCCATAAGGAAGGGACAAAGAAAAAAATCTCTTCTCCCCAAGGCTCCCAGCTTTGTGGGACTATGTTCTACAGCTGCTTAAAAACTCTCATCCTCTCTTCCACTTTGCTCTCCTCTAGCACTCTTACTGGTAGCCAGTGTTGTTTGCATTAACAGTAAATACCTTTTCCCTCAATGGCTGGGTGTGTTGACTGTGTAGCTGTAACTAAAGGAAATCAGTCCTTGGTTGAGTTACTAGTGTGTGGGCAAGAGATGTGAGAGCGTCACTTCATACAGTTAGAAATATTCGGATGGTTTAACAGTGGGAGCACTGCTCTTCTCATGAAAACTTACCTTTCAGTGTTGCACTCTTATCAGCTTTTATCACCGCCTTACTGAACTTTCCCTGGTCTTAACAAAGCTGTGCTGCTATCAGTTGGGTTCATTTTTCTCTTTGCAGGCATCTTTTTTTTTTTTTTCCCAGTTCCCCTGAAACCAACCTTCTACCATTCTTTCGATGCAGATGGGTTTATGGAGCTTGAAATAAACTGTCATGAAAAATACTGTTTCTCCTGAGCTGAACTTACAGCTCAGAGCGGAGCACGGGGCGTACCCGATGAGCAGTGGTGCAATACGTCATCTCCACATGTCCCTCAGTCTTTTTGCTTCCATTTAGAAACACAGAAAGGGGAAGCAATGTAAATAGCTGCATATGTCCCTTTCTTTCCACGTGTGCCTGCAATTAGAATGCTGCAGATAAGTGAATAGTAAAAAGGAATGTCTATTTCTTGTCTTCTAATCCAAGTAACATTTTGATGGCAAAGAAATCAATAGAATAGTGAGCTTTCTTATGAATGACCTAAGTGACTTCTGTAGTCCTTTATTCAAGTTCTTCACGTGCTTAGTTTTGTTTCTTTTTGCAGTTTTTTCAGTTGCACGTTACCTGCGCTGCTTGTGCTTTGTCTTTGGTGAGGGAGAGGGGAGCACGGAAATCCCATTTTTCATGCTCCCCAGCTGCACAGGCTGTATTATATTTCCACCTGCACTGGCAGGGTTTTCCTGTTTTAGAAGATTAATTTTGTTGAGTAACTCCAAGTTCCTCTAAAAGAAACAATTTTCCTTTCCTGTATGGCAAAAGAGATTGCAATCTTCTGAGGCTATAAGCTTGTTTATGTCTAACAGTAAAGCATTCAAAGGTACCTAACTGTCTGGTTGAGATTTAGTTCCTTTGTATGGATGTTAAGCTGAGCAGTTGCTGTGACTTCTATTACCTCTTTTAGAGGCTGTTGTCCTTCCATCCAGTGACAAGTTTGCTTGTTCCTGTTATTCCTTTCCAAGCCACAAAACCTGCTCTCTGCTTTATTGAACAGCTACTCTGGGTGACTTCAAAACTTAAATTCTGCAAGTGAGCAAATGTGGCTTCTAACACAGCTGCCCAGTTTTGATGGCCCCAAGCACTCGTGCAGTTTTTACTCATTTTCTATCCCCAGCCCCATTCAGCTCATTGAATGACCAGCACTTCTCCCTCACGCAGTTAGCTTACTCTGGTCTAGTTCCAAATGCCAGAGGAAATGGCCTTCTTCCTACTGAGTTTTGCTTCTGACAAATCTTTTCATTTGTGTCCTGCGTTAAGTTGACATTTGTTACCTTGTTGTGGAGCGCATTTGAACATGGCTTGCTCAGGGAGCTTCTGCCTGCACTCGTGCTCTTTTTAGTGGGCTCCTTTTGGGTTATTTGCCTCTTCCTCGTGGTTCTGCCAGGGTTGAATGTTGGTGTTTGGGCCCACATGTGCCACCTGCGCCCAAGAGCTGGACCAGGCAGCCTAACTGCGACTGTGCTGGGGCAGCGAGGGTCTTCCACAGGGAGGTAGGGATGAACCCTACAATGGGGGTTGAAGCATTTGGCCCCAAAACAGGCAGACACCCGCAACTGAAGCGTGGAGGGGGGGGGAAGTACGATAAGCCTGTTCTCTGAAGCACATCACTGTGACTCATGAACCAGAAAGGAGACTCCCCACGTGGTGTAAGCCCAAGCTCTGCAGCCAGGCTTGGTCTCCTAGGCCATGGTCTACCTTGCTGCAGTAGCACATGGCATACTTGGGGTAGTCATATTTTCATCACCTCTTAAATACAAGCAAGCATAGGTGCCACGAGTGAACGTGCTACTACTTCCTTTGTTCTGGGGCAGCTTGTTGCTTATGGGGATGCAAGAAAGGGAAGGTCTTTTCCTAGCTGGAAATAGCCAGATTCCCCAAATGCCAGAACCTGGCACACTGCATCTCTGAATCTAGCGTGTGGTGGTAAGTGAATATGGAATCTAGAAGCTTTAGGACCGAAGAGTATGGAGAGGTAAGAGACAAAAAAAGAAAATAAGTAAAAGATACAGTGTATCACTTAAAAATGAGTAGGATTAAAGGGACACAATGTGTCATCTAAAATAAATAGGAGAATGTGGAGAGAAGGGAAGGAGTTTGTGAGGCACGCTGAGATTTTAAAACTTGTTTTAGTTTAAGCACACGATATAAAGATATGTGTTCATATATCTCTCATATGACTTGCTTTGAAGGCTAGTAAGGCTTTCCATGAATTCAAGTCTTTGTTCCTTTCTCTGACCTGTCATACTCCATCTTCTAAAATAGCAAGGTTAAGCAGCAACATTAAGAAGGCATTTAAACTGGTCTCCTGATTGCACCCTAGCACCAAGAGCCAACGCATCAATCAGTGATTAATAAAACCTGCAAGACATGAGCAACTTGTTCTGCTTGTACCATGAGATGGTGTCCCTTTGTGTTTTTAGCAGATTACATCAAGTCCAGACAGAACATTATTCCTTTGAATCTACTTTTTGATCATGAAAGAAAATCAATCCTAATAAAGTTTTGGGCAGTATTGCTGAAGAGGTCTGATTTTTCTCTGCTTATTTCACTATGTCTAGGTGGAATTTTGGCCACAAACGAGACTTCTGTGTGTTTTTTTTCTGCCGTGTACTTTGTTAGACTAAAGGGGTTAGACTAAAGGATGTCAGCTCAGCTAGAGAGTATTTTTGATCAGATGTAACAAAAATCATTTGATACCAGGTTTTAAAAATAACACTGGCCAAAATTGGAAAAATAGCTTGACAATTGAGCGGCTTCTGCCAAATACCTTAGAAAAGGTCACACTCAGCCAGCTGCTTTGGACTAACACTGTGGAAAGAAATTGAGTTAAGCTTGTTCTTTAATAAAAGTCCCCCTTAATATCATTGCAATGTGTATCAGATAGGAAAAACTGAAAGGAAAAGGGCAAATTTGAAACTTTGGAAAAGTGTAGTCAGCTAGATGGAAAGGATATAAGCAGATGGGATGAACTGGAATGGGCGAAATGTACAGTACCTGGCATGCGCTGAGCATGTGTTGGTTTGGAAAGATGGTTCAACTCTGCAGGATTGCTCACGTCTGTAAGGTTATGTGTGTGATGATGTGGAATCGGTCGATATAGACTCAGAGTGGGAAGCAGATTGTTTTTCCTGTGCGTTGTAAAGGCAGATTGATAATTAGGATGACCAATGTCTCCGTATCTGTTGAAGAACCTGAATTAAGCAACCACAGTAATGCAGAACTGCCAATAAATGTGTTATGCAAGCCTTCATTCCTAGTGCCTGACTTCAGTAGCCTTAATTCTAATCCTAATGTATTTGTTTGCTATCAGTTGCTAAGTGCAAAGCACTTTGTTAACATCCAAATTACAGTTGTGTACCAACTGCAGCAGCATGTTGGTTCCATCTTGCTTTTAGTGTAAAGAGTGAGAGAAAAACCCTTACAATAGCTGAGCTTTCTGCTAATAACATCACAGGTGCACCCCTGTGCAGTGATACCTGCATGAACTGTCTGGACACGTATGCATGGGGGTTACGCTGAGAGCTGTCTCACTGGGGCTGTGATGTACTCAGTCTGCCCAGGGGGACTTATTTCAAAATGTTTTGTTTTGGACAAGGTGTGCAGAGTGGGACATCAGCTTGTCCTTTTAAACCGTGTTCCAAATATGCTCTTCACGTATATTTTTAGCAGGGTATGGAAAAACTATCACATTATTACAATATTCTGTATGCTTCCAGTGCTGGGAGGGGCAGGCCCCTGGAACAGTTATCACTGGCTGTAAGGAGAAACACAAAAGCATCATTTGTTGAGTTTCCCTCTGTTATTATTCTAAGTCAGTGTTTACGCAGTGGAACAGCCACACTTCTTTATTAGATACTAATTAGAGTCTCTTCATTCTTTTCATTTTCTTTTGAGGGAGGTTATCACCTGATCTGTAACAACTTGAAATAATCAGTTTTTTAATAGAGTTCATATGGCCAACCTGCTGCAGAGCTGCATGCCAATTCCCTGAGCTGTCCTCGTGGGAGGAGAGACAACAACAAAAGAAAACCAAGCTCAGCTTTGCAAGAAAAATGTATGGTAAATGACAATTTAGCTGAGCATCAGCAATTCCTAGGTGTACGTAAAATGGTGAAGCCACGGAATGTAATGGCGTGTTTTCTTAACAGAGAGCCTAGAATCCACCAACAGGGCCTCATTTTTCAAAAATATGCGTATTTCTTCTAAGTTCACACATGTCCATGGAAAATGGTAGTTTGAGATACAACTAGATTAGAGGAGATGGAAGTGCAAGTCTCTTTAATACTTTACTGAGGTCTTTTTCTCAAAGGAGTATTTTGCATTACAGTCAAGATTTATGGGTTAAGCATATGTTTTTGAAGTTAAATTATTAGTGGAAAGCACTAATGTTAAAGAGTTTTAAGAGGCTTTGAGTATGTTTTATGAAGAAATTGCCTTAGGACGGACTTCGTTACATCTACATCACAAACATTTTTTATTACAGTGTGGAGTAAATTAGTTTTTCTATATTGTAGGTATTGTAGGTACTCAATCCATTCATTGTTAATGGTGTGGGGAGCAATGATGGCATTTCTAAGATGCATGATACCTGACACTTTTTGCCATCGTGGAACAACCCTCCGGTCCATACTGTTACTGATTTGTCTTAATTGGAAGTCATCCTTATCAAAAGAACTTGTAAATATAGTTTAGTGATGAGGTAAGGATGTGTCTGAAGCTTCAGCTTAAGTCATTCTGCGTTTATACAAACATAGAGTGCCATCAGAAACTCTGCTGGATTTGCATGAAGTGGTTAAAGGCAGCATGCTCTCTTCCAAGGGTAGTGCGTTGCTGCTCCTGCAGGTTGATGGGATCGCTGTGGCTGGAACCCTCTGCTCGAGGCTGGGAGACAGCATGCAGCAGTAAGGAGACAGACGTATGGGTAGGCTGATCTGTATGTATTTCTATATGTCAGATGAGTACGGGCTGTCATTACACTCGTGTAATGAGTAGTACATTCAAGTCTCGTCCTCCCATAGTCTTTGTGCTGTACCAGTTGAGCAACGTGCTGCTAGCTCCCAGTGGGATGGGTGCACCCACCCTGTGCCATGGTCCTGCCAGGCACCGCTGCACTGCACAAGGCGGGGGTGGGCGTTAGGCTGGCGTCTCCTTCCTTGTGCAGAGGGACATGAGGCTGCATTCCTGGTGGGTAGCTGCAGGGGAAAAGTGAGCGTGAATGCATTTCTTCTGCTGTCAGCGCGTTTCTCCCTGCACGTGGAGCTTACTCATGGACTTCGGTGCCCTAAGTACCTTGACTGAAAAATGAACGCCTTTCAATTGAATGTCATTTCTGGAAAAGCCTGGAAGCCACTGGTCTTTCGGAGAATCTGCTTAGCTTAGGCAGTAACGTTCTTTGAAGCCTGGAGTCAGGAGTTCTATCATTCTTTCACCAAAGATGTTATTTCACAGTATAAAGAAGAATTATGAGCGCAGTGAACTGCTGATTCTTAGGAAAGTGGCAGTGGTGAGCCCGAGCTTTCTCCAGTGGTGTTTGCAACTGATTTAGTCTTTCCAGTGGTTAATCTTCTGTGGGGGAGATAAAAGCAGGGAGGAAGTAATGTGCAAAAACCTTCCTTCAAAACACTTCTTAATGAGCATGGCACATTCCTGTGATATCTGTGATAGCAATCATTAACTCATGTTGCTGGAAACAACTTTCTGAGCAGGATGGGCTCCTTCTGGCATGAGTTTGGCTTTGTGTCTGTGCTAATCAGCCTGTACGTAAAGATAGTCCATACCGGGTGCTGAGATGTACACAATAGTTTTCATGTGGTTGCGATCTGATTTTGCCCTGATGGCCCCAAGTGCTTCATTGGCTGTGCTTTTGACTTCCTTGAGTCACTGCTATCAGTGCAGCAGTTGTGTGGAGGTGGGAAGCCTGCTGAGAGCGGCTGGCCTTGGGGTCTGGAGCTGTGATGCTCAGTGTGCAGGCCCATTACAGAGCACAGAGATTGGGCAAAAAGGGCTGCTGCTGTAAACATGGGGAAAGACAGGGCCTGGAGGAGGTTGTGTGCTGGTATTTCTGCTTTCCATGTGTTGCCCAAACAGGAGTACGCTTTGTGAAGTTTGTCTCAGGTATCAGTTTTGTTGCAACTCCACAGTGAGTTAGGGGAGCTCACTGAGCTTTAAGACAGTCTTCCAACAAGTTCAATTGGAGCCAAATGATCAGTAAACATCAAACCAAGTTAATAATATCCTGTCTTTAGATGCTCCTGTGACTTGCTACACCACAACACTGCACGTGTGCCATTGTTCATGAAAGCCCATCAAAAACTCATTAAAAAGCAGTATGAGTCTGCCACACTTTCAGGTTAGAAGATCAGCTGAGCTTTTTCCTTTTCCAGCAGCTTTGTGTGCAATGAAAGATTTTGCAGATCAGCAGAGACCCTTGGCTCTAGGTAATGTTCAGCACTGCTGGTGTTGTGGCCTCCACTGGGCCATGAGATTGATTGCCAGCGAGACGATTCATTAATGCAGAGAACAATCCAGCTCACCTGCAATTGCTCTTAGCCCCGTGCAGCTAAGAGACATTAGAATAAATAATTTATACCTAGAAAATGTTTTAGGAAATGCACAATTTTCAACAGAGCTGTTGGGTATGAAGGTGAAGTTTTTCCTCAAGCACTTTTCAGAGTGGAATTTAGTGTTGTTTACTAGGAGATCCTCGGATACTTGACCCTAGGACAGTCTCTCCTACAGAAAACCCTTTGGGAAAGCACAAATTCCTATGGAAAATCCCAGATATTTCCTTGGGCAGTTTTCCATTGGGACTGACGGTTTTCAGTCTCCTTGAGGTGATTCAAAAGCCTATCTTCATCCCAGTGATGTCCTAGCTTCTATATGTTCTTCGTTTGGAAGCACGTCCCCTTTTGGTTAGTTTGTGCAGAACCACATTTGCCACTGTTGTGGAGTGTCAAGGATAGTAAAGGAGGAGGAATTACTGGTGTACGCTGAGCAAACAGCACGCATGCCTGAAGCACTACTAAATTCCAAGGGGATTTCCTCCACCGCTCTGAAAAGGGCTGCGGCTTCCCAACACTGCACGCTCACTCCCTGGGAAAAAAATATGTGAAAATACATAGGCTTGAAACTGCAGGGGGAGAGGGGCGGGGTTGAGGGAGGGGAGGGGAATAATGAGCAGAGGGTTTGTGATGGAAAGCCAGAGGTTCATGTAAAGCATCTTCAGCAGTATGGGAAGAACCCAGCATACTTGTGACCAGAATTCGTCTTTTGTGTTTAAACCTATTACCAGAACTACAGTATACTGGGACATCAAGTTACTTCCTTGCACAGGCTGTGAGGCCACCAGAAATATCCTTTTCTGAGTAAGGCTTAATTTATAAGGCTTTTAAAATCTATACTGGGAGATGGGGAAGGAGGATGCTAGTAGTCAGTGACTGGTAAGAAATGCTCCATCAATATTAAACTTTAGGTGCAGAAGAACAGAGGAAGTTGTTTTTTCCACTATCATAGAAGGAAGCAATACCAGTTAAGCCAAGGCCTGCAGCAGGAACACTTACTGGAAATGTTTACATGTTACTTAATGCCTTGACATGCATTATTCAGCTTGTGTAATATCAGCCAGGGTGGAGCAGGGAGGAATGGCTTTGCAGAAGAATGTTTGCTCCCCATGGAATATTTTCCCGAGCATAGCTACCTTTTTTTTTTTTGGCAAAGATGTGCATTCCATGAATAAAAATAAAAAGCTCTTCTGACACATTTTTTATGAACTACTGGAATGTGTTCTCTTGCAAAGGTGACCTAACCTTATCCAGAAAGCTACGGCCCATCTTCGGACAGTGATATCCTATCAGTATGGCCTCATTGTAGAGCAGAACTTCCAAACAAAGCCCTCAGTCATCCCCTTCCAAGCAGGACTGCTACACAGTAAATGGTGGAGCTACTTAAATGGATATGGTGTTCTTCTTGGAAATGAAACCCCACTTTCCCAATCAGAGGCTTATGCAGCAAGTGCCCTCCTGAGAAAGCCGCATCAGAGCGTGCTTCCGTCTCCTGATGTGCCTAAAGGACTTCTTGAACTGCAGCCAAATGGGCTGTGCTGATAAAAAGGCAAGGATGGTTCCTCTGCTCATGTTAGCAATGTCACTGCAACACAGGAGAAGCAGGTAGGAAGGAGAGAGAGATTGGGAAGCATGAAGTTAGGCCAACACCTCTCTGCTTGCCTCTGTGTTTTCTTGGCATCCAAACAGACAGTAGTTTCATGATTCACCTGCTGTCTGATTTGTTTCACTGACAAAGCTATGATAAATAGAGAACTGGCATCATTTGCATAGTTATTTAATCTGACAGGGTATGATTCATAGAAGTGAAGGTCTCAGACTTGTTGTGATAGATTGCCAGACAGAGCGGGTGGAAGAGCCGCATACTTTGATTTGGTTCACCAGCACCTGGAAACGTTGTAAAGACATTTAACGTGAGGCATGGAGTCTTGGAGCCTTGAGGCAGGCTTATTTCGTAAGTTTAAGAAGTTGCAATAATACACTTATGCTGCAACGATTTTTCTTTTTTTTTTTATGGCATCTGGCCAGATTTAGTAACATTGGCTATTTAGGACTAGATGCATGTGTAGCTCAAAGAAACTGTCTAAAATGTCATTCCAAGAAATAACATGAATCTTCCTGATTCAGGCTGCCTGGCCTGTCCTGCGACCAAAGCTTGCATGGAGTGTTGTTGCAAACTATGTACTGGAATTGAGGAGTATTCCCAGAATCTCTTTGGCATTGTTTGTGCAGTGCACGTTAATCACGCTTTGCGGGCACTGTTCTGAAACGCATCAGATGCAATTCTTACTGAGGGTAGGGCTCGTGGCTTGTGATCATGAGAAGCTATATTAACAGAACCGTGAGATGAAAGTGTTTGTTTGTTCCAGCAGTGCTGTGTATGCTTGGTTCTCACTGATTTCAGGATGTCGTCGTAACTCTTTGCACTGACCCTACTGTTGAAGAACAGTTTTATAACAAAAGAAACATTGATATGAATAGATGCTTGTGAGTTAGTGTTAGAGATGTTTATGGACATTTGAGACATTTTAAATAAGAAATCCATAAATACTCTTTGAATGCCTAGCTGGTAGTTACATGTATTTTGATAGCACTTTCAGTACTACTTATGAGTTTCTATTTTTAAAATGATAACATATTCACAAGTGGGAAGAAGCACACACCTGAGATTTAAAATACAGGCTTAAAATAAGTCTATTTATAGCTAGGAGTAGATATTTTTAGGGGAATGATGTCGCATGTAATGCTTGTCCTACAGCTGTACTAGCTTTCTTGTAGTGTGTAATCATCAGTGGGATAGAAGTGATCCTGTTTTTCTGTGTGTTACCAAAATGTTAATGTAGTACCAGTGCTCTCTGGGAGCAGTTACGTACCCCATTTGCGTTCATTTCTTTCTTTGATTTATGCATGCCGTATAACTTGTGGGAGATAAAGGAAGATTTGTTTATGAGCAAGTTGTTCATGATTTGCGAATGGCACATGACCAAATTCAGAAATGATGTTCATTGTGTGCTGCAGGTCAGTAAATGGGTTTGACTCAAAGGGCAGCCACGTTGGTGTCATGTCAGGGCTAAAGACTGTTCTCTCTTATGACAGTTATACACAAAATGAAGTTTTGTTAACCCTGACTTACAGCACTGACGTAAGTGACTGGACAATGAGCTTCTCTAAGCAGGCTCGACAGAACATCAGTTCAAAGACTTCTGCAAGGCTAAACTGAGAAATAGGTCCACCTTCATACATTCCATAGCCATCCATAGCCATTAAAAAATGTGATACGCTCAGTAGTACGCCTGATCACTATTACTCTATTTCTTTTCACAGTTGTAACATCTGTTCTGTTATCAGAACAGCCCTAACAAAAAGGCCAGCCAAAAAATAAATAAGTGAAGGGAGGAGGAAGATAAGTTTCTTTAAACCATTTCTGTTCCAGTTCCCATAATTAATTTCTTCCCTAGTTTTTGCCTCTGGCTGGGAACAGTAATATACCATTAACCCGAGAGATGTGAAACATGCTGTGCAGTGCTTGGAAGGGTGTCAGAAGCTCCTCCTATAAGGATAAGAAGCTATTTTATTGCCTTTTCAGTTGTTGGGCAGTCTAATCCTAGTAAAGCATTTCAGCAAAATGAAACTACTAAGGTAATTGTGAAACCTAAGGGTTGATTTTTGTAATCAGCGTATTGCAAAGATGAATGTAGCTGGTGATATATCTGTATCAAGGCAGGTGTGGCAGCTATTACATTTAAAGTGCTATCTAACACATTAAAACCTGCTGGACATTGAAGCCTATTTTTAGTAAGAGAATAAATAAGCTGGCTGTGCCCTACTTTTTGTCAAAATGTGCCATGGGATCTTTATATTTGATTAGAAAATCAGTAGAAATAACACAAGGGAACTCAGTGTCTCATCTAAAAAGTGGCAATTCTAGCAATTCAGTGCTCCTTTTCATGACAAAAAAAAAAGTTTATATTGGATATGAGGTCAAACTCATACAGTGGGCAGGTGAGAAGCAGCTGGGGGGAGACTTGTCTGTACAATGTGTGAGATTACGTGGAGACGCAAGTCTTGGCTTTATTAGGCACTGTTTGTTCAAGATGCTTTAATGAAAGGTGTTGTGTTGTATGTGTGAATAGAACAGTTGTTCTGTGTTAGGAAACTGGTAAAACTAAAAAAAGTATGGATAAGTATTTATATATAAAAAGAGAAGACAGCAGCAAAGTCAGGCTGCTGTTTCAGGATGCTGTTGCTCTTTGTGAAGGCCTTGCTCTTTCTTACTCTGACCAACTGGTTTTGATCTTTGCTGTCTGTTACAACATGGACGTCCACATGCCTGATGAGCAAGCTGTCTTGTACAGTGTGGCCATACCCAGAAACCCCTGTTTGCCATGAGCAGGTGCAGAAAATAAGCAGCTACACACCAATCCTGCAGTATGCAGTCAGTGACAACTATGCACTTTCAACCAGTTTCTGTACAGGTAAATCATATGAAAAATGTTGCTTTATTACAACAAGGTTAGCATAGAATTGGCACAAATTGATCCAAAATGCCACCATTTAACAAAGTCTACCCAATAACTTCTTACTGTGGCATTTGTGATTTGAAGCAATATAGTGATGTGCCTACTGTTGTGGATGTACAGGACGGGGTAAGGGGGGTTTAGCTGCCAGTACCGGTGTGCTCACAGCTTCAGTCAGAGGGACTCTGGTTCCCCAGGCCATGGCCCAGACCCAGGGAAGCCAAGAGAGGTGGCAGTGCCTGTGGGAGCACGGGCTGTGCTGGTAGGCCAGCAGTGGGTAACTCTGGGGGCTTGGGCTGCTCTCTGGCTGCAGCTGCTCCTGTGTGACAGCTCACCCAGCCCTCGTCAGAGGAGAAAAAGGGAAGGAGCTCAGCCCACTCAGTGACAGCAGCGCTCTGTCTCCCTTAAGGGTACATCAGCTGACTGCTTGTACTGCTGATGTGTTACAGCGGTCAGGAGAGGTCAGGGAGGACAAGGAAGAAGCCCTCTTTTTCTAGTGGCTTTGGGTCATTTCAGTTAGGCTTACAGATTAAAAATGAAAGGCCTCAAGCACTGCATTCAGTAAAGGCACAGAACAAGGAAGTGCAAGGATGAGTGTCTGGGTACCGGTGCCGCTGGCTGTGTGAGGCCCTGCTTCAGATAACAGCTTGCCTCTCTGGCTCCTCTATGCCTGCTGTAGGTTCTCAGAGAACTTTCCACTGAACTTTATACGTATTAAATAACTGTTTAGCAAAGAACTGTTAAAAGCTGCTTGGTGTTACTGCAGGCTGTAGCTTCATCAGCCAAATTCAGCATCCGTTTTGTCTGACATCTGCATTTGCGGTCTGGTACCGAATGTCACTCAGTCCATTATTTGCTGTTGCCACCCTCTTCACCAGAGTCAGTGTGAGAAACAAAAAGCAGCTTATTGTAGAAGCAAATGTGGGTACAATCCTGGAAAAGAGACCAAGGCACTGCACAGAACAGCTTCTGAGGGAATGCTCTGCTTACGGAACTGAGCGAGGCTGAGTTCTTCACCACAGTCATTATCATACAATCACAGAATGACTTGGGTTGGAAGGAACCTTAAAGCCCATTCACTTCCAACCCTCTGCCATGGACACGGACACTACCCACCAGGTCAGGCTCCCAGGGCCCCATCCAGCCTGGCCTTGGATACCTCTACAGATGGGCATCCACAGCTTCCCTGGCCAGCCTGTGCCAAGGTCTCCCTGCCCTCACGGTGAAGAATTTCCTCCTAAATCTGTACACCACAAGAAGTTCTGTGCATTAACTGACCAAGGCTGATAGGTCTATGGATGTTGTGTTGTGTCACGGGGCAGGAGACATCAGCAAGTTGCTGCCGGTACCAGCATTAAAATTGTAGTAAGTGATTTCTAAGCATCTCCTGGCCAGTATTCAGCTGTGTTTTGGATCACTGTCCTTTAGATTTACTAAGCTGATTTTTTTTTTTCTCCCAGAAAAGTTTTTTCTGCTTTAGGCAAAACATCTTTTGCACACCATTTCCACTCACGTTGTTGTCTCCTGTGCCAAGGTCTGCTGCTGCTGTTGTGTGATGTCTGCAGATGCACAGACCATGTGTGCACTGGTTCTTTTTTCTGAACATTGCAGTTACACAGGGCTAAAGTCATGTATACCAGAATGCTGAAAATGACACATTTTCAAGTGACCAAGAATGTGCCCTAGGTGTACAGCTGTTTTGCATGCAAAGACATGACTCAGATACAGCCTTTTTAGACAAAAACCTTTTGTTATACTGAGAACATGTGTAACAATAGCCTGGGGGGGCAGAATAATAGAGCACTTGTTGTTTTGCAAAGGGGGGTGGTGGGAAGAGAATCTAAAAATAAGGAAATTGAATATTTAAACTATATTTAAAACTTCTGTTTCTTTCACTGCCATGTAGGGTATAAAAATGTTTACTTAAGGTGCTTCAGGCGAGTTCCTTGTCCGTATTGCAAGCGCTGTCCATAGCAGCTGCATGTCAGACACAAACACGGGTACGGTGCAAGCTGATCGACTGTAATCTGAAATATGCTGGTAACTGCTGATTGAGATCTCTTCACTCCCACCACTAAGTACTGAGCCATTAAAGCACAGAATGAAAAAGAAATGTGAAGTCTGGAGTACAAACCTACAGAAAACTCCCCGTGAGTGGATTTCACTGAATTCTATTCATAGATGCAGCAGAAGATGTCATTATAAGATGATGTGTAAGCGCTTGTAGCTTTGTACACGATGGGCAATTCACGATGGGCACCATTATGAAGCTGAAAAAATGGCAGTGCAGTGAATATTTTGAAGTTTCTGGATTGTAGCCCCCTGCTGCTTGTACTAAATCACTCTCATCAAAAATGATTTATACTTTACAGGGTCTGGTACGGTCTTTGTAGAACAACACTGTAATGCTGCAAAATCTTGCGTAAATAGCTCTTAAAAAAAAAAAAATTCCTAATCTTTCCAAGAATAGTCAGACGTGGAACCATTTATCATCAGCGAAGCCAACCAGCGAGCCAAGGGCTGGGTATCCAGGCCAAGGCTATTGGAATGCTTGGAGTCAAACCCACAAGTATTAGACTGGTTTGAAAAGTGATACGTCTGGGGCTTCTTGCACTACTGGATTTCATCCATGCCTTATTTTTCAGAACTGTATTTCAGTATCGAAGTAAGCTTTACACAAAAGGGATAAGCAGCTCACTGAGCTGAACTCAGCTCGGTTATAGAGGACGTGATCCATAGAGATGAGATTGTCTCTGTACGGTCTGTGCTCTTACCTGATAAAACAGTTACTTTCATTTTAAATCTGTTGGCTTTTTTTTTTTTTTCCAGGAAGAAAGGAAGTCAGACGGAGTCACCGCAGAGCTGCGGCACAAAGCAGCAGCATGACACTCCAGCACAGAGCTGGTAGTGCCGGGCAGCTGTAAAAGAGCCGGGGAAAGGCAGGCATGAAGGGGAACCATTAACTGAGGCAGACAGCAGGCAGACAGCAAAGGCGCCAGCACGGTAGGAAACGCTTCTCAGTAACTTCTGCCTTCTGTTGAGGTTTGCCTGGATGTGGTATTGCATGCTCACGTTTCGTGCAACATAACATCAATTTAATTTTCCCAAGTTAATGGGGAGACGATTGCCCTTCCCATGGAATTCCAGTCCACCTGTTGTGGTCGGTCTGTTGGTTTGAAACAGATGACCCAGCCTCCCTTGGCTGATCCCTGACCCCAAGTTAATGAATTTTTAGTGCGCTGACAGTGGGTAAGCGGAATTGATGAGAGGTTAAATCCATCTATCTCTCTCTTTTGAAAACTGGAGTAACTGGAAAACGAACGGTGAAAAATCTGTACTGCTCTGACACGGATGCATGGCTGCGGACACAGGGACGGGCCCTGCCGCGGGGTGCTGGGACGGGGTTGCTCACAGTGCCTCACACTGCTGTGCTCGGCGTCTCGCTTCTCGTTTTAGGGCTTACGGAAAGCAGCCGGAGCCGCCTATTTCTGACACGTTCCGTTCTGATGCATTTATCCCAGCAACGCCGGGCCGGGCCGTGGGGCTGCGGACGGACCCCACCAACACGGCGCCAGCTCTTCCCCGCTGCCTCCCCACAGCCGCGTCGGGAACGGTCCGCAGCGAGGCGGCCGGGGCCGGCCCGTCGGAGCGCAGCGCCAAATTCACAGCGCGAGGACCGCGCGGCGCGGCCCGGCCCCTGCAGCGCAGCTCAGCCCCGGCCCTCTCGGGGCCACGGGCCGGGCGGGACGCGCCTCCTGATTGGCTGCCGCCCGCGGGTCGATATTGAAAGCCGCGCCCCGGTTGGCGGCCCGCGCCGGGGGCGGGGCGGGGCCCGAGGGCGAAGCTATCGCCTAGGTAACCCGGCGCCCGCGGAGGCGGCGCGAGGGAGCCGGCCCCGCTCGCTTGGAGCCGCCGCGCTGGCTGGGACCGGGGCTGGAGACGGCTGCTGCTCGGGCCAGGTGGGTGCCGGGGGTCGCGGGTCGAGATTTGGAGCGGGCCGGGCCGGCGCGACCGAGCGCGGCGGGGCTCGGCGGGGCTTCCCCTCGGCTGTTTCGGTCCGTCCCCGCCCCACGGGAAGGGGCACCTCCGGGCTGCGGCGCGTTGCGACACGGCCGTTGCTCAACCCGGCGGGCGGCGGCTCTGCCCTCGCTCTGGCGCGTAGGGCGGCGCGGCGGGAGCCGCAACAAGTGGTCCGCCAGCGTCCCGCCGCCAGCAGCGCCGCTCGGGGCGCCGGGCGGCGCGTGTCGCGTATCGCGCTGTGCTCCCTGGGAGCCGCGAGGAGGAGCGGGGCGGCCGGGCCGGAGCTCGCGCTGCCATCGCGTGCCGAACGGAGCGGGGCAGTGCGCGGGCGGACCCGCCCGGCGCGTGGCGGTGCCGGGAGCCCTCCTGACGGAGCCGGGACCGCCCCGCGCGAGGGAAGCTTCGGGGTTTGGCAGAACTCTCCGCGCTGCGGATCCCTCTTGTCCCCAGACGGACCGACGGGTTCTGCTCCGCTGCAGCTGCGGAGCGCGGCCGAAGCAAACGCCGCGCGCGGCGCCGGGCTCCTCCGGCGGCGCTGCCGGCGGGGCGGGGCGGGGCGCGGCCGTTCGCGCCGCCCGGGATCCGCGGGCTGGATACGGGGTGAGGGCCAACTTCGTGAGAAGCATCTTGCTTTTAGGAAAAGCCGCCTATGAAGAAATAACGTGTTTCAACTCTCGTGTCAAAGCGTCGCGAAGTCCGGGGGAATGCGTTAGGATGGAATCGGTGACCAGGCCGCTGGGGAACGCGGGTCCGGAAATGTCAGCGATGAGCTGCGGGCACAGGAGGGAGCGGGGCGCTGGGACAGCAGTCCCTAGGCAGCTCCTCGCTTGGCCTTGGAATGCATCCGTGTCAGCGATCTTGGGGGTATCAAGAACGCTGTCCTGTGGATTGACCCGCAAACATGCTTAGCTGGGATTTCTGCCTGCAGTTATAGATTTTTAAAAATTATTAAAGAGGAACCGCCCCCGCATATGGTCTTAAAATACTTTTCTTAGTGCGTATTTAAATATCTGTTTTTCTGTCATAAAAATCGCTTCCGTTAAGTCAGGTTTCGCTTCCCCGGAATATCTGATGTCATAGGTTTGCTGGTTCCCCAATTGTCTGTGGAGCTTTGGCAGAACTCCACATTCTGGTGTTCACATTCTCCTGAACAAAAAATAATAAAAATAATCTTCCTTTGATTCCTATGATGTAGCAAGGGGGGAATGTATCGTGCCTCTTCTCGCTGATTTAACTCCTTTCGCTTTCTGGGAAGCTGTGCTCACAGTTAATGTACGTGTGAAGTGTTGCACATTTTCTGTAATGCTGCCTGTGTCTGCAATATGCTCTGTTTGACAGACACGATATTTTCAAAATACAAAATCGCATCGAAATACAAGCTGTTGGAATGTTCTATGTACTGGGACGGTGCAGGGAAAACATAAGCTGCTTTACCTTTGGTTGGAGGTGGAAGCGCGTGCTGGAGCTTGGCTGCTCAGCCTGACAGCTGCGGCGTGTTTCAGAGACAGAGCTCACGCAGCTCGCTGCCTGTTCATGGATCCGGATGTACACGTGGAAACTGCCCTGGGCTCTGTACCGCTTGTCACCAGTTAGCTTACCTGGACGTGGTCCCATGTTGGTGAGCCGCTATCATTTGACGTTATGTTTTATTCAGAGACTGTGATGCTGCTTAGGCTTTAGGTGGATTTTCTGACCTGTTGTGCTTGGTAGCAGCAGAGTGGAAGTTATTCAGTTAACTTCTTACAACTGGCAGTTTTTGTGAAAGCAATGCAGGAGAGAGAACCTGAAGTATGCACCATCTGTACAGGTACATAGGAAGGCTAGCTTGATTGTTTGTTAATGAGTGTTGGTCTTCATGTTGACAGAGCATTAATACCTGTGGTGTCAGAGGCTGCATCTCAGATCTCACTTTGTTTCCCTCAAATGTGAGGAATCCCAAGGGATGAGAAATGTCGGCCTTAGTCCCGAGCACATTAAGCTTTGATTTGTGGTGTTGCTGATGGCCCTCGCAGAGCCGCTCACCGCGTGAAAGCTACAATGTGTTTTGCTGGGATAAGTGCGCCAGCTCTTGTGGCGAATACTGACTTATGTTAGAAGCAGAGCAGGTTTCAAAATTAATTTTAAGAATTCACAATAAAAACTTGTAATCGCGCGGTTCTGCTCTGTGCCACGAGGTCTGTGCCTGCCGTCGGGGCTAACAGTGTGGTGGGGCTGTGACGGGTCGCAGATTGCAGAATCTGCAGTTAGTAAGGCCGAGGCTCTGTGTTTGTACAGTGCCTGAGGTGTCCGCTGCTTTGTGTGCAGCACTGACCCAACTATTTTACAGTCTGTCAATTTTACATGAGTAAATCTTTACGTTTGAAGATTTGGTGGAAGTGCATTCAGGAATGGGCTTCCATTTACATGGGTTACAGCTTCAGGATGAGGCCGCAGTGAGTAAAGACACTGTGAATGTGCTGTGAGCAGAATAATCAGATTTACCTGCCGGCTTCAGAAGATAAAAGAAACAATAATGAAACTGACAATGTCAAAAAAGCTTCCTCTGACAAGAAGTGAGATAGCAGCAATTGCACCACCTCCCATTGATTTGTTTGCTTTGTTTATTGGTTTGGGTTTGGCAGCTGTAGGGAGCCAAAGTTTCATTGCCAGCATGCTGCAATATGTGGCCTCGGGGACTGCCCGCAGACAGAGGACCTGTGCTGTCCTTGGTAAGGTGTCTGCTACCTCCGCTTTGTGGCTTTGGCTGAGGGGAAATGCCCCAAATGTTTTTCAGTTGCTTTATTTATTGATTTATTTAAAGGCATTGAGGCAGATGTGGTAACTTTGTTGGTTTTTCTTTCCCGTTAAAGTTGGAATTAATCAAACAAAAATACTATTTTGACTTTGAGACAAAGTCTACATATATGGGAATATTTTTTCAATCTGCTTTCAAAAGAGCATCAAAATGAGTACTGTAATTACATAAAGTAAGTTTTACATCAAGGTGGTAAACTTCACTACTTTGTTTCTTTCAGAATTGTTAAACACGCATGCTTTTGATAAGCAGTGTTGTTTTAAATATTCTGTATGAAACTGAACTACAGAAAGTCTTCTTCTGCTTCCATACATCCTGATATTATTTGTAGTAATTACTCTGATTTTTAGAAAAGTGTTGTGAATTCTGCTTCAAGCTATCTTTTAAGAAATTCCGTCAGAGATTCCAGCATCCAGTTTTATGCTTGTGCAATTTAGTCTACGCGTTGCTGTAACGCTGAACAGTTTCACTTCTGAAGTGAAGTTGCTAAATGAACCCAGAGTTTTTTACTTCTTCACATTTATTTATTTAGTTTTATTGTTAACAGAAACTTCTGAGCAAGTGTGGTATAGTGCCTTGGGGCTGGGGTGGAGTGAGCTGACCTGGTGAAATAGATCTGCCTCTAAAAACAAATGCTTCCCAAGAGGTCATGAAGAATTGTGGATCTTGCTCATAAAATAGCTGTATAAATGCACTTGTCTGCAGAAACTGTGATTGAATGGTAAAGATATGTCCTGGAATGGAAAAAGAATTTGTGCTGTGGATTTAATTTTTGTGTCTGTATGTGATAGTATATTGCATGAGTTTACTTGTCAGAGGAGGAGGTAAGAAGCTCATGATTTCTGATTTCTTTTTACGTGTCTTACTTGTAATAAGTTCATTTCTGTTACTTGTAGTAAGTTCATTTCTGTTACTGTCTTTTGGAAATTGATTTTTCAGGCATACCAAAGTTTTAGAGTGAGTATTCTAAACTTCTTTTTCTAGTGTTCTTCTGGGACTTTTGTTCCCTTTCTTCTTGTGTCCAATGTAGTAATCAGAGATTTTTGTCAATTCCAAATTAACTGAGCATTTGCCCCTTTTTGGGTCTTTGCTGTACTCCCCTTGCCCCCAGACCACGCGTTGACTGGAGTTAAAAGTGTGCGGGGATGCTAAGATGGGTTCAGTGATGCAGGTCTTGAGGTTGGATCAAATGGCAGCATGTGCATGGGAGCTGAGCTGGGTGGTAGAGGTGGAGAAACACATTCATAGAAGACAGGAGAGTGTCTGCTTTTAGGGATGCTGTCAGTTAATAGGAATTAATAAGAACATTAGCATCTCTTTGGTTTTATCACGCAGTATTGTTATCAAGCATTTGTTATTTTTCAGTGGTTTTGGAGGTCCTTCATTGGTCTGTTTGAATACCCAGAAAGTATATGTAAGCAGAAATGGCGTATTTCAGAAATAAGCGTAGGAATTGTCAGCTGCTCAGCAAAGCTTTTGTGTTGAAAGTGCAATAGTTGCTTTCTGTAGGATGGACTTGACATTTTCAGAGGCTCACAGCACTGCTCTCAGTTGGTTTTATGACACATTTAATTTGCCCGCTCAGCTTGGGCCGGTTTCTCAACGGGATGCTCTGGAAGGTACGTAGGCAGGATTGGCTGGGTCATAAGCAGGGGTTCTTGGCAGAGAAGTACTTCGTGTGATAGACAGACAGGGAATGTACCTGAATGTAACCTATTGAAAGATAACAATAATAGTAAACCAAAAACAAATACTTGCCAAAACTAGGAACAACAGTCAACGGCAGTAATGAGTCCAAATCTAGCAGGAAGTAAGAATTAAAATGTATCTTACACCAGGTGTGAATGTGGAAGCTTCATGAGTCTCATGTGCGCCCTCCTGATGTTGGGACTGAGCCATGATGTAAGGAGGTGAAGCATCTGCAGAGCTATTTTAAGTTGTTTGCTCTTAGCAGTGATGTCAGTGTGAAAGGGCACGTGTCTGTGTGTGGAGGAGAGCTGTCTGCTACTTGAGGAGTGTATTTGGGAATTGGTGTGATAAGTGCTGACTGGAAGGTGGTGAGTAGTAATTGTGAACCCACTTGAGTGAGGAAAAGCATCCTTAGTTTGGCAGATTGTCAGCAGCAAGTGATACATTAATCTTTGGCAAAAAGCTCTTGCTAGAAAAAAAAAAAAGGAAGAAAGAAAAACGAAAAAAAAAAAAGCAACTTTCCGTTCTGGTTTATAACAATAAAAGCGAGAAGAGATTATCAGTCCTTTGCAGGATGATATTGTTCAGCTTCTTTGAAATATCCCTGTCAGAAGCACAGAATGCCTTCGACAAAAGTCCTTTTGTATTTTATTCCAAATAATAACTAAAACCCCCACAACTTTCTAGTATGTTGATAGGCTGCCTCCATCTATGTAACTAACATTTCTTCACTTAATTTTATTATGTTTATACAGTTTCAAATAAAACTTTGTAATATTGCAAAATTTTATATGATATTTAAAGATAAGGGGGTACCACTTCTAAAAAGGTTTTAAAAATTGTGCAGAATGTGGTTAGTGTTCATCCTAGACCAGTTTTGCTTCCCAATGCTTCTGAAGTACTGATTATGCCTATTGGTAGTGTTAGTCATATACTGAAATCATTTTTTTAATTAAAAATGTTTTTTATGTTTGAATTAGATGATATAGGTATGTTGAAAATTCTGCAAAGCCCAAGATAATGATCTATGTGTTTTATCTGAGTAATAATAGAATTTATTTATTTTTTTTACTGACTTGCTGCCTTAAGTATCGGGGTACCATTTTTAAATACTGAATGTGATTCTGCGTAGCTTATTAGAGTTCAGCTGATCCAGGTACATAAAAATCCACTATTTGACTGACTTCTACCTCTCCTAAAATTTCAAATATAGTGCACTGCTTTTCCCGCACCGTTATCTCGACTTCCTTTTTCTACTTCCTTTTTCTGTTTTGGTAGTAGTTTCTACTTTGGGCCCTGTAAATAAGGCTGGTGTATGAAGAGGCAAAGCACCAAGAATAGCAGACAGGTACTTTACAAAAAAAGAAGGTTATTTGTAACTAGCAGTGTTCCCCAGAGGTTGGTGCTGGGGCCAGTCTTGTTCAACATCTTCATCAGTGACTTGGGTGAAGGGATAGAGACCGCCCTGAGCAAGTTTGCTGATGATGCAAGGCTAGGAGGAGTGGCTGACACACCTGAAGGCTGTACTGCCATTCAGCAAGACCTGGACAGGCTGGAGAGTTGGGCAGGAAGGAACCTGATGAGGTTTAACAAGAGCAAGTGTAGAGTCTTGCACCTAGGGAGGAGTACCCACATGCATCGGTACAGGTTAGGGGCTGACCTGCTGGAGCGGAGCTCTGTGGATAAGAACCTGGGTGTCCTGGTAGACAACAGGTTGGCCATGAGCCAGCAGTGTGCCCTGGTGGCCAAGAAGGGGATCTCCTAGAAGGAGTCCAGCAAAGGGCTACAAAGATGAGAAAGGGCCTGGAGCATCTCCCATATAAGGAAAGGCTGAGTGACCTAGGTCTGTTCCACCTGAGGAAAAGAAGACTGAGAGGGGATCTGATAAATGCTTATAAATATTTAAAAGGAGATGGGAGGCAAATGGATGAGGCCAGGCTCTTCTCAGCAGTGTGTAGTGATAGGACAAGGAGCAATGGCCTAAAACTTGAGCATAGGAAGTTCCACACTAACATATGGAAGAACTTCTTTATGGTAAGGGTGATGGAGCGCTGGAACAAGCTGCCCAGAGACGTTGTGGAGTCTCCTTCTCTAGAGATGTTCAGATGGATGCCGAGCTGTGTGACCTGCTTTAGCTTACCCCTAGCTTTAGCAGGGGGGTTGGACTCGATCTCTTGAGGTCCTTCCAACTCCTGTGATTCTGTGATTTGACAGGAATATGAGTTCTTAATGAAAACCGGCATCTACAGGAATGTGGAGACAAAAATCTAGACATAGTATTAAGACCACAGTCAAATTTTTCCCTTATCATTTGTCATCTGAATTTTTAATAATTATATCCAGATCTGCATCAGCAGTGTAGCTTTTGAAATTGAATCCACGTATTGGGTGCTTTCATATTTTGTTACTGCAAAAACACTGGATTCCAAGTCATATCCTCCATAAAATGACAAAGTTGCTCTTCGCCATGAAATGACAGAAGTCCTTATCTGTTTCTACTTTTTAAATAAAGAACTTCAGTCTCTGTAATTTTTCCTTTACTCCATTTTGTTTAATGTTGAAGCTTCCATGTTAATTCTCCTGGGTAAGAAATGCTGTGGGTAGAGCGCTGGCTGGGGACCTGCCGTAATTAGGTTCTGTTTCTAAGTGTGTCACACGGCTGCTGCTGGAGCTTGGAGAAGTTCAGTTATCGCTGTGTGTTCTCATCGGGGCGCTGGGGATGGAGCTGTTTCTTTCCTTTCTTTAGTGTCTTTGCTTAATAAAATTTTATTGCATGTATGTCCTTGAAGATAGGTATTATCTGCAATCACGGACCTTGAAGCACTTAAGATGCTACTATAAGATGAGTGCAAACAGCTAATTGAAAATTACTTTGCTGCTGCTAAGGCAGTTGAAATGCATAGCAGAGAAACCTTGTGTGCTTTAAATTGCAATGGAAAAGCTGTAGATGTATTTTTGTGTGGCCTCAGTTAATAAAAAACAACCACATGTACGTCACCCCATTATGATGAACTGTGCCAGCTGATGCACAGCCTGACTCTGCCTGCTGTGCAAATGTGTTTGGTGAAAGAAAATCTCCTTTCTTGTATTAAAAAATATTTTTTAAATGAGGAATTATTTGTAAAAAGCAGGTATAAGCAGACTGTAGTACAGCAGCTAGGGTCTTTTTAAAGCATGATATTAAAAGATAGAGTATTTAGTATACCGTTGTAATGAGAAAAGAAACGTGACTGATGAACCCCCCTCTGTTTATATCCATTTCCTCTAGTATTCCTGTTCCTATACCTAGGTAGAGGTGTGAGAAGGCAAAGCACTTGTGGCCTTTGTTTCTCACTGCAGCCCATCATTGTAGTGTCCCTATGTTATGTTCTTTTTAAGGTGAATTTCTCACACCAAATTACTGTATTTTCACATCTGTTTGTACTTTGATAACTCTTCAAATTCCCTCATGTTCAAGTACAGATTTTGATGATGCCTGCAGCATTTGATGGATGTTTGTGTCTTCCTATCACTACTTGCAGATTTTTAAAATACAGATACCTCACTGTTGAAGGCTGATTGTTGGCTTATGAGAATGCAGGAGGCTGATTGCCATACTGATAAAGCTCAACGGGCAAGGCCGGTACTTTAGAGACTGATAAAAATGAAATAAAATAAGGGTCTCAGAGCCATACTTAATATAAACCAATTATTATGATGCCGCTTCATTAATTTAATGGACATTGTTGACCTTGATACTTTTGCTACGTTTTAACTCTTGCTTGTGGAGTAATAAAGAGATTTACAAATGTATTTACAGTTTTCTTGAAAGTTGGGTGGTCTTCAGAAACGAGGGCATTCCTGACGCTTTGAGTCCAAGCCTCTGTGTTTTAGTGATGATTGGATTTGGTTTACCCGAATAAATATTTCTTTGGATGCAGCAGCAAATGAAATAGTATAAGTGTTGTTTGATTTTCTGTTTTCTATGATGTGCTTTGCTTTCTGTGATGTACTTGTGAGAAGTAAGACTGGGTTATGGGGGGACTTCCATGTTTGCTTTCTGATTTGTCATGGGAGAGAACTTGAAAGGAAAGGAGTTAAGGGAAATACTATTCAAGTCTTTTCTTAAGACTTGTACCCCTTGATAGAGCAAGTTTTTGTTACCAAGTGTGGTGGTATGATTTTTATTGTAGTTGAACCATTGTACTCCTCCTCACCTTGCCTGTGGACGCGGCTCCGAGTGTTTGCTTTCAGTTCAGCCCTCCTTGGGCTCCTCTTCAGCCTTGTGGTTTTGGAGCTGTTACACAGAAATTTAAG
Source organism: Numida meleagris (assembly GCF_002078875.1). Classification (NCBI taxonomy): domain Eukaryota; kingdom Metazoa; phylum Chordata; class Aves; order Galliformes; family Numididae; genus Numida; species Numida meleagris. The sequence goes on along the minus strand of NC_034412.1, from coordinate 17,246,013 downwards.
AATGCTGTCTTTTATTCTTTCCACCTTGCTCTTTGTGGTTCACCTCAGCATCAGGAATTACGTTGCAGTTGGATTGTATTGAATATAGGATTGTTCTTGATCTGGTTGGAGCAGATTATCCAGTGGTATCTACATTTGTAATTCACCTGTGGTTGAGCTCTGCCCAGCAGGTCGCTCTCTTTGCGAAGGGTGTGTGTTCCCTGAGCGCTTCTGCTCTGTGCCAGTGTTTCCATCACACAGGGTCAGAGCTACTCAGCTCTTTGTGCAGATGCACAGGCAGTGCACTGAAGGGCATGCTTTGACTTCGGTGAGAAGTCGGTCTGTAGGAAAAGGTGATTCTTTGACCTTCTGAAACTTCGTTAATGAAGGAATCTGAAAAATGCTGCATAGTCTAAGTTACTGTGCTGAGCCTTGCAATTGATGCGAACAAGGGGTTTTTGCTTTCTTTTTGTATCAAATATTTTATAATTCTAGGTAACATATCTACAAGCAGTGTCTACGTCACCGTTTTCAAAACTGACGTTCTGAACCCAATCTAGGTTTGAACTGTTGACTTGATAAGAGAAGGGTTGTTTTGGTCTTCACTTGCTTCTAGACTTCTCACAATTGTGGCTCTTTGATAATATCATACTATGTAACCTCATGCTCAAGTTGTTTGACCTTTTTAGGCTTATTTTTCCTGTAATAAAATGAAAAACAAACAAAAAACCTCCAGCGAGCAGAGCCAGGGACTTGTGGTGGTGTACTTGTGGTGGTGTTCTTCCTGTGTTTGGTACTTAATGACTTTCAGAAATGAACCTGATCTGTTAATTAATATTAGGGGAGGGGCAGAGTTATTGTTGTTTTGTTGTTATTTTTTAAACTAAGTCGGTGATGCTAATTGTCAGCTCTAAGACAAGGGGATCTTAGGTAGTCACACGCTTTTTGTGGATGTAGCAGTTGACTGAGATTAAATCTTCTATGGAAATAGGTTTTGGGAGACTGTCTGCAAATATATCCTGCATTGCAAAAAAATAGTTAATGAAAGCGATAAAAGAATCTGCTCTAAACAAAGATATCAATGCAAAGGTTTGTATTAGAGCCTGTGAAGTGAGGCCCCATCTCGAGTAGTGTGTTCAGTTTTGGCACCTCAGTACAGAAAGGACACGGAGGTGCTGGAGCAGGTCCAAAGAAGGGCAACAAGGCTGGTGAAGGGCTTGGAGAATATGCACTACGAGGAGAGACTAGAGGAACTGGGGATGTTTAGTCTGGGGAAGAGGAGGCTGAGGGGAGACCTCATTGCTCTCTTCAAATACCTGAAAGTTGATTGCAGTGAGAGCGGGGCTGGTCTCACTGGTGACAGGTGACAGGACAAGGGGAAATGGCCTCAAGTTGCACCAGGGGAGGTTTAGGTTGGGTATCAGGAAAAACTTCTTTCCAGAAAGGGTTGTTAAGCACTGGAACAGGCTCCCCCGGCAGGTGGTTGAGTCACCTTCCCTGAATGTGTTTAAAAACCGTTTGGATGTGGTGCTCAGGGACAGGATTTAGCGGTGGGTTGTTAGAGCAGTATGGTTAGGTTGCGGTTGGACTTGATGATCTTCAAGGTCTTTTCCAACCTGAGCAATTCTATGATTCTGTGAAATGTGATTGTCTTAATTTGTCATAGAAAATTAGATCTCAGGGTCACTCACAGATTCATTTCATATTGTAAATTGTTCACTGATTATCACTGTATGGCCCATCTTAAACTCATTCATAAAGAGAACAAAAAGGGAGATCATAAAGCTGCCACCATTTCCAAGACTCGAAGAAAATGTAAGAATTAAGCCAGGAACCGAAACTTGTATTCAGGTATGCTATGGTTTTCTGTTCAGTTCTGCCTGTGTTCCCCCTCTCATTTAAGTGCCTGTGGCTTTGCTGGCGAGCAGCGATGAGCAGGAACATGGCTGTGCTTTCCCTCTTCAGCCCCTGCTCATCCTGCTCCCAGGTTCCCCTTTCAGTTCTGTAGCACGGCTGAGGTTCTTGGAGGGTTTCCGTACACACACTGAGAATCAAGTTTGTATATTCTGGCATGTAATGTGCAACTCTTTTGGTACTCTCGAGTTTTCAGCACCGCAGTATGAAGTAGTAAAGTCTCCACCTGAAAGAGGAGTGAGTGAGGAGCAAGAGCAAATGGAAACACACAGCATTTCATTAACCACTAGAGCTTTGTAAATTTGCTTTTGAGTGCTGGATGTAGCTGAAAATAAACTGCATTTGTTACATGTTGGAGTTTTTCCTCCTTCATCACAACAAGTATCGTTAGTGATGACTTTTAGTTCAGGTAATATTCACTGGATATGTTAGCAATGAAATAATCACAGTTGATATTTATCGTGTAGTAATATATGAAATTAAGCAGCAAGTTGGACTGCCGCAGGACATCTTTGAGGTACACTTAACTGTGCTGCATTAGTTCAGAATCTGTTGCAATCCACTCTTTGGAAGTTGTTTTAATCATGAAGAGCAAAGCCCTTAAAACTGGTGTCGGGAGCAAAGTGGGAAATAGCTTCACAAAATGGTTCGTAACAATCAATTACTGAAAAATGGATTGTTTAGCCTCGCTGTTTAACTCTACTGATGTGCTTTCATTTATATAAAATTAAGTATGCACACTTAAAAAAAGCAGAATTTGGGAAGTAAACAGAAGTAAATTTGCACGGCTTCACCATATTAGGCATTTACTGATGGAATTGGGAAATGAAACTCTGGCATCTGGAAGTACTGAAGAAAACAGGCTGCATGGATCACAGGAAACAGCAACCAAGAGTATTCCTTTTCTTAGTGTTTTCAAGTAACTAACTTACTGCCACAAGATCTTTGCAGAACCGAGATGAAGGCTCCATCTTTAGTTTCTTCATGTAAAACGCAAATAAATGTTTATCGATGTGGTAACTTTTGGATGGCACCACCAGGATTTATTTTGGAGTGCTTCTATGTCTATGAGACAGCAGTGAGAAGAAAATGCTTTACCTAGAAAGGCCATATCTGAAATTGTGACAAAATACTGAGGGCATCTTAAAGGTTTTTCAAAGATACAAAGAGAGAAATCATGGAGAGAGGCTCTGAAAATTTTAGAATGTCTGAATTTAGAATGGCCTTCAGTTCATTAAATGAATATAAGATTTCTTTATCAAAGAGAAGTGATGGGGAGGTATTGTTGTTCCTTAACAACTCTAGCTGACTGAGTGTTCTGTGCTACACCAAATAGCTAACTTCAGAAGTAGGTTTTAGAACAAAGTATGGGCCATAATTGTGCTATGGTACAGGCCCAAAAGAACCAGTGCATCACTCAGGTCTCACAGGTACAGGAATTGCTGTGCTGCTGGCAATTCATACCCCTTCCCTGAGACTTTTGTGTATAAACAGTGATTTTCTATTCTCAAATACTGCCTTAGAGTAATGAAAATCCATGTGAGATCAACCTTTCTTACGGCATTCAATCTATTTGAGTATACTGAGTGACAAAATTTAGCAGTGTGAGCGCTGAGGGTGCACAGTGGTTGCAGACTGGTGGTGGCAGCTCATTAACTGCTGCAGGCACCTCTGTGTAAGTGATGGTAATTGTGCAGGATGATGGATCCTTTTGCCTCTGCCTGCACTGCTCCCCAGTGGTTCAGCTAGCTGAGCCTCCAGCCTTGGAGCCTCACACTGCAGCACGTGCAGGTACGGATTTGTTGAAAGAGGGGCACTGCTGGTGTGATGGCAGAGACTGCAGTTTCCAACTCTTTGCTTCCATATGGCAGATACAGAGAATTGGAGTGAAATACAGCACTGCCTGAGTTAGTTAGTGAGTGGTGGCTCTGACAGGAGGTAGGAGAGCTTGCATCTGTGTACAAATGGGTCTGTTCAATCCAAATGACTTGTTCTTTGTCACCAACTTTGCAGCTACAGAAACAACCAGCTGAGTAATCACTTGTGCCCTAAACTGGACTGGAAGTGGAAATGAGCTGGAAAATGTTACTCAATTGACTCCGTGTTTATGAATCAATATAAAGCAAATCTAAGCACTTGTTTGTGAGTCATCAGAAATCAGAACACTGCTGTTTTTATTTAATGGTCATGTGCAGCCTAGAGCGTTGTGATTTCGAGCTGCCAAGCACCCTCAAATCTAACACGTTCTCATGCCCAGAATCTCTCCAAGGATGTTGTGTATTCTGCAATTGCTGTTATCAACACAGACTGCCATCCAGCCCTCTCCAACACTGACTACGTCTGCAGGGTCTCCCACTCCTACAGAGACTCTGCTAACCTTGATTTCAGCATGCTGCTCTCAGATTCAGGGGATGGTAGATTGGCTAACGGAGACAGAGGGAAAAACTCTTGATCTGGCAGTCTTTTTTTGTTAAGCTTCATTAACAGTGAGGTGTTCTACTTCTGCTTTGCCCAGAGGCATTTCGTTTCAAGGTGGCAGAGCAGAAGAGAAACACTTGAATCATTCTTGGAATTTTTTTTTTTTTAAGTGGTTGGGTTTTGTTTTGTTTGTTTCCTTAGGCTCTTGTTTGTTGATCCTAAATTGCCATCTGAAAGTTACTGCTCTTTTCTCCTTTAGCTGAACGTCTTCCATTGCTCAGTGCCAGTAAGAACTCTGAGTCTTTTGGTTGTTTTATTTACTTTATTGTAAGGGCTAAAGATTGTCATTCCATCATGTCTAGTTCTAAACTAGAATGCATAGCGGGGTTACTGGGTTCCTTAGCCCTAGGTGCCATTGGGATGGATCACCTTACACAGTTTGGATACCAAAGGGAGTTTCACAGCGGTGAGCCATAGCATGCTGAGGCTGTGAGTAGAGTGAACATGGCTGCTTATAAGGGTGAGTCACAGCCACTGGGTACAGAGCTCCTGCTCTGAATCACCCACTGGAGAAACATAACTGTGATACCTGGTTCTTCTTAATGAAGGCGTGTCACCGACTTTAGCTTCAAATCACATTGCTAGTATTATGCATTTAGCTTAAAGAACACTGCTCCACATTTTTTAAAGTTACTCAACAAAATGCTTTGTGGTTTTTGTTTTGTATGAATAAAGGAAAAATAGATCAGAGCTGTAATTGACCTGCAGTTGTGACATAGATCTCTTATACAACTCATTTGGCTTAGAGCTTGGTATCCTGTAGTTTCTGTCTCTGCTTGTTTTGTTTTGTGTTATTATTTTCTGTGGCTATTCTTATGTGATGGGAGCTTGCAGCTATATGCCTATTTTGGTTTGCTTATGAAGATTTTGTGTGAGATAAGTGGGCTTCATAGAACAATCAGTTGTTCTGGATTGTAAAGGGAGGTAGTTCAGAAAAGGCTGAGGCTTTTTTGGTTTTGGTATTGTTTTTGACCAACTATAAACAACGATTAAAGTAGAACATGTAAGACAAAACACTGCTGTGTGTAAAACAGTATGCTGTTCACTATCAATTTAAATATTTTATCTTGATATTAGTGCATAAATAACAGTGCCACCTTTAAGAGATACAAAAACGTTCTCTCCTGTTGAAGTGATCGCAGGCATGGGATGATCCTTGTGTGTGGTTCCATTGCTTTGCAATATCTAGGAGATATTTTTTTCAGATTCAGGCTTTCAGTTGGATTTTAACTTTGGACTGAGCTGTGCAGTGTATGGAAGTTGGAGGTTGCTGGGATGTAACCAAATATGCACTGCGACAAGCTCTTCCTTCTCTGTTTTAATTCCTGACCTTGAGTTGTCATAGCTTAATGACTGAGAGTGGAAGTTCTTGAAGAATTTTCTGCCTATTTGTGCTGAAACGGTGAACTAGGATGGCGAAAAAATATGTTGCTTTCTTTTTCTCAGCATTTTATTCACTGAAAAGTATTTGTTTACAGTATGCTCTGATGGGTTAATCCTTGTCTTATCTCAGACTCAGTAAAATACTAAGTTTCATTATTGCTGAGTGGATGCTATGGGAGCTAACTGAGCTTGACATCCGCTTGTCCAGTCCTTGGTGCTACCGAGAGCATGAAATGCATGAGACAGCTTTGTTGTGGTTGAAGATGTGAAGCAGAAGCTGTTAAAACCATGGCTGTTTGTGTGTATAGCTGTACAAAATGTCTGCTCATGCTTTCAGCAGTGCTCCCGATGCCTCCTTGGCGCCTTGCTCCAGAGTAGGAGATCTGTTGCAGAGAGGAAGATGGCCAGGCAATAGCTGTCTTGCATCACTCAACCCACTCCAGGTTCTGTAACCCAACACACACCTGGAGCATGCTCTCCTGCAAGTGGTTTCTGTGCATGCCCTGCAGAGCTCACGGGAGCCTGTGGGATGGATCGAGGAGCTGTTATAGCGGAGAGGATCACAGGGCCAGCAGCTTAGCCAAATCATTTGTGTGACGTCTTACGTTGGTTCTGAAAGATTTTCAGTGGGGGGAGAAGGGTTGTTTGTTTCTTTTGCTTTGTTTTTGAGTGGCCTACATCCCCAGTGTATAATTGCTTTTGGTTTCAGTTAGATGCAATGCAGAAGTTTTGGGCAATGATTTCTTGTACATTTTCCCACTTTCTTCCCTTCTGGTACAGTTTTTTGTTGTACATTTACAAATGTCTCTATGGATATAAAGAAGTATAGAGGAGATTACTGTGGAGCTGTAGAAAGTTTTATTGTATTGCCACAGATCTTGGTTGCCACCAAACAAATTTGATGATTCTTGAATTATTTTGTAGGATTGTTAAGGGTTTTCTTCAACACACACTGACGATTAACATTAGAAGTGTATCTGTGTAATAAGGGTTTTAATGAAAGTCAATTATTTTGCAAAATGTTTGTTCATTCAGAAGTTGCAAGCTAAGCCAGGCTCTGATTTCTGCTAGGTCCCTGGCATGTTCTGTAGCAGTGGTATGAATGTGGACCTAGGGGCAGGTGCTCAAGGGCTTTGTGGTTTTGGCTAAGGTCACGATTGACAGAGACCCCTGAGGGAGGCCCAGTGCTGATGTCCAGGTGACAGCCCAGGAAAAGGTGTATGCTCATTGGAGCCCAGGTTGTGTTCACTGCTTGAGGCAGTTGCTTGAGTCCTTACGGTCTTTACTCTGTTTCCAGGGGCTGTGCTTACATGGCTCTTGATGTGGTTGGGGTTCCACTAGCGGTTATGGCAATAGGCCAGCGGAGTTTGTACTTTGGTCTGTTTTATTATATAGTCATTAGCCTTTGAAAAACTTTTTTCTTGTACTTTGGAGGTAGAATGCGTACCGGTATCTGAAAGGTTGACCGGATGTGATCTGCATTTACGCCAATAACCATCTTTCATAACCGCTGTTGTGCTGGTCTGAACATGGAGAAACGTTGGGTTAATTTTTTAGTGCCAGGCTTACTTGGTTTACTTTCTTTTCAAATGCAATTTTAGTCAACAAATCTAACAGTGCTTCTGTGTGACATGTGGTTCCAATTTATAAGCCTGGCAAAATGGGTAGATGATGTGATACGGGGAAGAAACAAGGTCACATGTTGGTTTTGTTTGTTTGTTTTTTAATCAGGCCTGATATTAGAAAACTAGTGCTGTGCATTTTACCAGTGATTCCTGTATTCTGTCTGGGAGCCTGTTCTGTGATTTGCCAAGCTGTGTGGAAACACTTGTTATTGTTTGGGTAAATTTATTTGGTACTTGTAGCACTAGCACATATGCAAATACAAAACCCCATTCTTTGCTCTGTTGGTAATGATAAGCTTCCTATGAAATGTTCCTCATAAATTTAGGGTGGTGTGTCAGGCTCCCGTGATCTGATTTGTCTAGAGCTGGCTGGTTATTCAGAGGCCTCTAGAATGTTGGAGTAACCAGATTTTAGTTAAAATAACCTGCTTCTGCTCCAGCTTTGGGGCTTTAGACATACACCCTGTCACCCCTTCGAGGCGCTGCGTATCGTGGAAGATTGCTTCCTCAGATGGAAGTTCTGGAAGTAACACTATTTATCTTGCATTTATAGTGTGTGGCGCTTCATAATCCCTCCCAAGCCCCTACCTTTTGGCTTCTAGCTTTCTGACTTTTCTGGTTCTGTAAACAAAACTGTTGACATGGAAATAAAACATTAATGCATGACTGGTACTTTCACACTAATTGGAAGAGATGTACGCTGTTCCTGTGTCCTTGCAAGTTCCAAGTCCTGCAAGGCCTTCACTTTTCTCTAGTCTTTTTGGCTGCCGTAGACTCCTAGGCTTTAGCCATGGGAAGTTTCCGGATTAGTTCACACCTTTGCGCACCAAAAGCATGCTTCCAAAAAATTGTATGTGGAGCTTCAGAGAATTTAATTTATTTTTCATATGTTAGCAGATAGGGCAGCAACTACTTTGCTTCAAAACAGCTGAAGGAAACAAAGTGGCCTCACAGTGCTCTTGGTGCTGATTCCTGGAGAGATTCTGCTCTGCATGAGCTGGAAATGACAGCCCTCGTTCCCGATCCTTGTACTGTGCTCCGTGCCTATGGTGCACTGTTGTTTGTGAGAGGAGAAGAGTAGTTATCTGCCTTGTGTTTTGCGGCTTGGCCCACAGATGAAGAAAACCTGATAGCACTACTTTGTTTTCAGTGCAGGCTTAAATGTTTTTGTTTGTTTGCTTGTTTAATTTTGCTGAGAGAGCCTCGTTTGCAATGTAGAGCTAATGGAGGTGATATCTTGGCTCTACAGAGGTGTTCTGTCCTGTGCACCTGCAGGATGTAGGTAAGAGGAGACCTACTGAACCTTTCTTCTGCTGTTTCAAGGTTGAAATACGCATAGGAAGATGGGATCTCTTGTGTTATCGAGTCCAATTCTCCACAGTAGAACTACAGATGACATTATACTCTTAAAAATAAAGCAAAGAGAAAGATTACGGCCATGAGTAAAAGAGAGAATACTGCTAAGAGCATGAAGGCAACTTTGTATTTCCCCTTTTGTAGTCTTTAATTGCAGTGGACTTGGGTTGATCTGATCCAAAATGAGTGTTCAAAAAATGTAAAAATATTTGTAGGAGCTAACAAATTCTTTTACCTTTGACTGTGTAGGAACACTTTGTTGTGATTATACCTATGTTGTTAGAAATGGCACCTTCTACATTTTTTCCTGTTTTTCTTTGAGGATTTGACATTCATTTAATAATTAGATTATGTGATGTGAATATGTTGTTATTGTATTTGAAAAGAGAGAAGATGTGTGATTAGATATTTCTCCTCTGACAGTTAATGGCATCACTAAACAAACTGTGAATTGCTTGAACTCTCATTTTGTGAATGACATTGTTTCCTTTTCTTTCTTAGGTCTCATTTGGGTCATCTTGTAGAACCTTCTGAGAAAACAGGATTAATAGCAAGGAAACAATGGTTAATAGAAGTAACTTCAGTATACAGCTGGACTGAAACAGGAGCAGGTTCTCCAAAGTAAGTACTACACATTAATTTTTTTGCTTGTGAAGTCAGTAGCCTACTTGTTAGGCTGTTAGCATATTCAACTTGGTTAAATTTGCATTAAAAAAGTCAGAAACTCCATACTCATTTCAGTCAGTCAGTTGGTAATGGTCACTCCTTTGGACTTTGAACCATCTGCAGTCTCGGTAGCAGTTGTATCTTAGGAGATCTAGATAATCTTCACGTTGTTTTTTTTTTGTCTCTGTGTGTTCTGGGTATGGCTTTGAGCAGGACGTGGCCTACTGCAGGCATCGTTGCACGTAACCCTCTTGTTGCTGGCAGATGCGAAAGCCCTGTCTGCATCTCCAGTGGAATCTGAAATTTGATTTTTCTGTAGCTTACTACTTCTGACAGTCTGTGTGTGGCTTTGATCTTTTATTTATCAGCACTTTAAATACAAAGTAATGATTGTTTCCTTTTTGGTAGATTAAATTGCTCTGTGGGAGTAAACATGCTCCATCTTTTGTGAAGCCGTATCTGTTTTTCTTAATGAAAAGAGCCACAGGAACGTTTACTAGGTTCGCAGAGTTTGCACTTCAAACGTGATAGACAGGCAGTGCTTAGAATGTGCTAAGGGTCAAATATTTCCTTTCTCCATTAGCCCTTAGTCACTGCGCCATTTTCTCTGCTGACTCTCTAGCCCAAGGAAACTTGTATTCTAATTTGCAAAGCGTTACAAACAGAATGTGAAGGAGTGAGTGTCCTTCCTCCCAGCACGGGCTGTAACCTGGTGACTGGAACCCACTCCAGGAGAAGGGGGGACTGGAGGTCTGAGTCCTCTCCAGGAGAGTGCATCACCGAAGTCTGCCGCCTCTGGTCTTGGTCTCTCCTTCCAGTCACTGTTCTGAGGGAGGGGTGTTCCCCCTGCAAAAAACAATTACACCTCCACAGACCAAAAAAAGCAAGCAATCACATGTATGCTTTAGTCTAGGGAAGGGAATGCAGTATATGTACGTGGACCTGTGTACATATGACACAGGAGCTTTCCTGCAAGGCAGTGATATATGCCCAACGTTGGCACTGCAGGACTTGTGAGCAAGCCTGGTTGCTTTTAGGTGCAACCTCGAAGTTTTTATTTGTACCTCCCTTTCTGCTGTCACAAAGCAATGAGCTGCATTGTGGATCTGATCAGAGCTCTACCTAACCTGGCAAAACAAGATGTTTTCAGTCTTCATCCGTTGCTCAGCCAGCTGGTATCTCCGTGGCACTAGCCCTGGCCAAGGGAAAGGATGGGTAGCTGAGGGGGAAGGAAGGATGATGGGTTTTGCTGTTGGTGGCAGTGTTGTCCCATATTGCAGTTCCATCATCCACCAAACCAGCAAAAGTCTTCAATTGACGGATCTCAGTTGTGTGTTTTTCTTACCATGTCTTGTTGACTTCTGCCTTTTGTGAATTAGAGGCTGAGACATCTGTGTCTCACTCAGAGTGTAAAGAAGCCTAGCTACCTATGAGTTGTGTGTTTTGGTATCACATTCCTAAACGTTTAGATACTGGTACAACGTGACTTTTAATTTGCGTGCTTCATTTGCTTGGGATGGGGAACGTAATAATTTTTCCTGTACCTTATTTGCATCAGCTGTGAGATATCTAAACATTATCGCTGAGGTTAGAAATGGAGGAAAATCCGGCTAAATTTCTGCCTGAAGCTGATTTTACTCATGCTGTGTGCTACGTGAGTGTATTTTTGCGAAAGCACCGGGAGCGCGCTGTGACGCGCCGTTAGTACCGGGCAGGCGTTGCTCCTCTCCGCGCTGCGCCCGCGCACCCCGCCCCGCCCGCCGCGTTGCAGCAGCGCCCCCTGGTGGCGGCCGGTGTTCGCGAGATGCGGAGCTTCCGTCCTCGTGGACTGAAGCAATTTAGCGGCGCTGCCCGAGCGCTTCAAGTGGGCGCCGAGTACAAGCGCGGGACCGGGTGGCTCGCATAGGTCCCTTCCAGCCTAAATTATTCTGTGATTCTTAGATAACCTTAACTATTTTTGATCTTTATGATGAATGGCGCGGGCTGCTTTCGGCTTTATTAATGTTACTTTCATGACAGAAGTATTGGTTGTATGCAATTTTCAGGAGTATTCTTTTCTACTATATGACATTATGTTTCAAGTTGTCTTTAAAAACAAATGTCATGCTAGCTACATGAAATATATCTAGCTGTTTGCTTTAGACTTGTGTTGGTGCATTTCTTTCAATGCTTGTCCAGCCTTGAGCAACCGTGTTCGTATGGCACGTGACTGTGAACCTCCACAGGGCTGACAGTGACACGAGTCCTGAAAGAAAACACACATTGGTGGAAAGTAGGAAGTCAGGCCAAATGGATGTCTGCAAGAAACGGACCCCTTCAGGGAGAATGTCTGCCCTGATGCATCTCCCCCACCCCCTTGCAGGACGTTTTTCTAACTTGTAGAATGCAAGGCATCTCTGTATTTGAAGCCTAAGCATAATCCACTAGTGTGATAACGCTGTGTTTTGATCTGTGCTCTCTCTTCTTAGGAGAAAATTTAACTCCCGACTAATTAATTTTTCATTGTTTTTAATTATTTCAGTGTAACCCTCTTTCTAGATGCACACAACTTGTCTGCTGGAGAGTAACTCTTTTTCCTGGAGGTTTTGGTTGAAATATTGAAACTAATTGAAAAGTGAATCTTCTAGTCCCTGTGTGAGGAGTTATCTATATGCGGGAAAATCTCAATTTCTGGTCTTTTTTGTAGGAAGAAATTACCTAGCTTGTAACTCAGAGATGCAACATTTTAATAGCTGAAGGGAACGATTGGCTGCTGGTGAAATTTGATGGTGTAGGTCCGTTTATACAATTTAAAATGAGATTAGTAGCTAACTGTATATACATTTGGATGCCTTATAAATTAAATATTTGCATTTCCTTTCCTCCTTATTTACAGTGGAACAGGTAATTCTGAATGAGAGAGCACTAGGGAGCAGAGTTAGTATTTCCTTCTTTTTTATTTGACTGTGAAGAATAATCTTGTACGATTCCCATATAGAAATAGAATGTGTGGGTGAGAAGTGGAGAGGATACATGTTGCTTTGTAGAATAAATTGATACAATCACGGATTTTAATGCGACTTTTCAGATTCATTACAGATACACTGTATTGTCTTTTGCAATAAGAACAAAACCCCACCATTGTTTATGTTCAGGTACGTGACCTGAGAAACTGTGTTCTGACCCGCTGTGTTAAAATGACGTGTCTCTTCTCAGTTGAGTTTCAGCTCTTTCTCCTCCTATCCCATCGGTCTGACTGCCCGGTACGACTGCCCAGCGCTACTTCCCATGTGCCAGCCCCGCTCACCTGTTTTGGTGCGCTTGGTTTTGTCTGCCACGTTCCCGGAACTAACTCCCCCTGAAGTCAGAGCATTGTGCATATCTCTGCGTGTGAGACGGCTGTGAGAAACAGCTACGTTTCTTTGTGATTTTGTACTCACTGTGAATAATATACTGCCTGTGAATTGTCTGAAGTCTATCAGAAACATGAGACTTAAGTTCTATTCATTTCTTTGGTTCACCATGAATAACCCTTGGAGGGAGCAGGAGCTCAGTTTACTTTTACTTACCTGAATGTAAAGTAACGAGGAGTAATTTCCTGCTATCCTTATTCGTACCCATTCTGGGAAGTCTTCCACATCTGGAATAGCATTCAGTAATGTTGTTCTCCACCTGCAGACTTGTTTTGCAGGAAAAAAAAAATCTGAAGATAACAATTTCATTTACATGCCACTTTTAAAGTTATACTGTCATTGAACCATAGACTAATTTCCATGAGCAGGGGTAACCAGCTTGCTTAAAATTAAATTCAGTTTTAATTTAAAACTGGTTAACGTTGGCTTTTTTCCATGTCTCTAAGTCCTGTTGAAGTCAATTGCTAATTCAGTTGCTCAGTATTTTTTCTTTTTTCATTTAGAGGCATTAGAATTAAAGCAGAAACTCCATTCACAGTAGTATTAAAATTCTAACTTCAGTTTCTAGAACTTAGTGCATACTGCCACGAATGGAGCAGAGGAATGCCAGTAAGTAAAACTCCAGAAGGTGAACAGATAAAGTAATCGGGGGCTATGGCGAAAGGCCCTAATAATTCTCTTTTTTATTTGTGGAAAGTTATCTGTATTTCATGAGGAGAGTGACAGAATCTAAGCTTGGGTAGGCTGAGAAACTGCTCTTGGTACCTCTCCGAGCACTGCGAGGGAAATAAGGCCCTTTGTGCTTTTGATGGAGATATTTTTGGAGAACCAAATGGTATTTTTGTTCTGATTTCTGGAGGAATCCTGACTTAATGGGCACTTAATTTTCCACTCCACAGGGCCAACTTCTGTTGCAGTTGAAATAAACCACTGGGAAATATTTATAGTAACACATGATCTTTAAAATAACTTCCCAGGCTACACAGTAGACGTCTTGAATTCTTAAAATCTTTGGTATCAGAGATAATAACTGTGACATTCCTGAAGTGGAAAATCTTAGCTTTGCTAATTTAGGCAATTGTATTTATAATCAAGTTGTTTGCATTTCCTTTTTAAATTTGTAAGCAGTTTGGACTGAAATCCACCTATTCAGTTCCATAAGGAGCTGACATATGAGATAACATGTGGAATAAGTGACACAGTAACAAAATTAAAGTCTGTTACTTTGTCCAGAGAAGCTACGGATGCCCGTCCCTGAAGGTGCTCGAGGCCGGGCTGCGTGGGGACCACCGCAGTCGTCAGAAGAAACTTGAATTCTTTCGGATATACAGGAGGAGCTGTTCCGTAGTTGTTGTTTTTTTTTAATTTCCCCCAAAGTTTTGTAGGATGTAAACCTTCCTGCATATTCTTATTCTTTTCCTTCGTTGCTGCCAGATTTTTTTCCCTCATTTGCTGTGAAATGTTTCCTTCAAAGTGTGATCATCTTTTTATAGTAATCAGTGTTTACCTAGTTAGAATACTGATTACAAAGATTACATTGTGTAAGCACGCAGTGTTTCTTCTGCTTGGACTATGTGGTATGGTGCTGCTGTTTCCTAGAAAATTACTGTGGTCAGATTGTTTTCTGCTCTGTTTGGGACAGAAAGATACTGTTTAAACGCTGTTTTTGTATGTCTGGCCTGGGTGGCCCTTCTTCAGCTGCTTTCACTGCCACAAGACTTTTTTTTGAGCCCTTCGTCTGCCACGTGACAGAGGCAGTGGATCAGAGGGCGCATTGAGCACAGCGATGGTCAGCTTGGAGCGTGGCTCCTAACAGTTGTAATAACTTCTGAAAGCTGGTTGAGCACAGAGCGCTCAGCTTTTATGTCATCGAAACAAGTGAGTTTCTGCCATTTGTCCTGCATTCGAGTAAATATGCATGGGTTCAGTGAAAACAAAAATAAATCAAGCTTTGTGTTCTGGAGTTTATTTTGTAACCTAATTACTTTTAACCTGAGGAGCTGTAGATATTGGTGCCCTTAAAATATGCCTTTGTTTGGAATAGTAAATTAAGTGATGAGTAAATGAAACTTACTTCATATAGAAACCAATCTCTGGTACACGAGTGGTTTCTGCCCCTGCACTTCCCTTGGCTTGGTGCTGTGGGGCGGCCCCAGGGGATAACTGTGAGATAGTGCTGAAGGTGTCAGGATTTACCTCCAGTGCTGATACGCTGGTGTTTGTATTCATCAGCTTCCTTGCAGCTTCTGTTATTGGTCTTTTTTTATTGTACTCCAGGACAGTAGCTCAAATGTTGCATTGGATTTTACTTTGTTGTTCTTTGAATTTGGAATAGAACAATACACCTTAAAAGGTAAGTGTTAGGGGATTTGTAGTGAGATCGCAAATACAGGGGAAACGTCTAATTTATTAATTTAATTAATTAAATGTTCTGTTATTTAAATGTTCTATGACATTTCACAACTTGGCCCTTTTGTTAGTATGTTGGATTTAGAAGGACTTACCTGACACAGATTAATGTTGGTTGTTGCTTATGAACCACGTGAGTTTGTGGGTAATCCTTTTGCTGATATGACAAAGTGCTTTAAAAGGAAATAAAACTAGCTTCTTATCCAGCGGATGAAACAAAACGCTGTAATTTCCTCTTGCCCCCTATCACCATTTCTTTTTCTTTTCCACATCTATAAGCCAACACAGTTTTTCTTTTTTCCAGAAAACAACTAAGCAATGTTGATGTTAACGCACCAATTGTACTGGATGAATCCCAAGACCTTTCTAAATAATTTTAAATGCATCTCAGAGAAAATACTGTTTTACAATTGAGGAGTAAGAAAGTATGGAGAAATTCCATTATATGCCAATGGAAAAAAAGAGAAAATATAAAGGCATGTGAAACCATGCACCTGCTTTTAATTTTAGCCTGTCTTTCAGGACTGGAGACAGTTTGAAATTTCTTCAGTTAAACGAGGAGCTATAATTTTCCTGCATAATGATAAAATTCTATTCTCTGCTATCGTTGCTGAAATTCTGCCTGGATTGCCATTAAATTTGTAGGCTGAATTTCAGCTTCGGCACTCATTCAGGTTGTGCCCACGCTTGTCCAGTGAATGCATCCAAGGGTGAACTCGCCCCAGGATGGAGGTGCACAACCTCTCCAGGCTGCCTGCTTTACCATTTGATGACCCTTATTTAAAAACAAACAAACGAGAAGCAGTGTCGTTCTAGAAATTCTCTATGGACGTTTTACAGATTCACTGCATGGTTAGTCCTTACCTGATTTTCTGCAGTGCCTCATGATAGGTTTGCTCTCTGAGCATGCCAGAACTCTTGTTTAGCTCTTAATTTCAGGGCAGCCTTATGAAATCTCTACCCCTACCCCCTTCCCAAATTCACTCTGCCCTTCACATCTTCTTGGGTATCTTTGTGTCAGATATTTGCACCTTCTGTTTTAATTCCTTTGCGTGAGCAAGGTAACTGTCTGACACAGGTCAAACTGAGTTTACCATCTCTGACAACAACGGTGTGGTGACTTAGCAGCTCAATACCTTCTTGTTCTAGTCTCCAGGCAACTGAGTTTGTTGCCAGCTGATTGTGCCTACCTTCTAAAATCTTATGATCTATAAGTCTAAATAAAGTCTTTTAATACATGAGGATGTTCTGAATGCATGGGTTTTGTTACTTGATATTATGTAATGGTCAGCAATTCTGCTAGTGCCTGTCTTGCTGACAGCGTTGTCCGTGTTTTATTTACAAAGACTGTGCGCCCAGGCATTCACCCCTCCAGTGCCATATTTTGCTTAGGGAAGAAAAGAAGTGTCTGGCAACTCACAGGCAACTGCGCATACCTTGCTTTTGGCCATCGCCTTTCCTGAAGCCCTCTTAGCGGTCAGTGAGGCAGCAGCCTGCTGGTGCTCACTTCTCTAGTCACTACATGATGAGAAATGCTTTTGTTTGGGAGTGTGGAGGTACAGCTACGAAGTCTCCAAGAGCCGTTGGCTTCTGGAATACGACTCGGCATAAGATCTATCAGTTCTCACTGCCTGGATGTGGCAAATCATCTGGAAACAGAAACCTCAAAAAGATGAGAACAGCAACAAACCCTGTGCCTGCGAACACACAGCTGTTCTGGTCAGCTCTTGGAGCCTGTGGTCTATTGGCCTTGAACTGTCTAGTTATCTTGTGATCAAGGTCACCGTGCAGAGAAAAGACAAAATTAAATTCTGTAACTTTCACGTTGATTTCACAGAAGTTGTTCTCACGCTCTGCAGGAGTCCATATTTGAGCTATTGAGAAGTATTCATCTTGTGCAGGCATCTAATGTTTTAATTGCTTTTGGCTGGAAATCCTTTCTCACAGCTGAAGGCAGCAGGAGGCGTTGCTCCGTGACACGTGGCTGTGCCAGGAGGTGGCCCTGCCCCACGCCCAGCTCTGCGTCACCACTGCCGGCTGTGGGCTGCAGCGTGCCAGCCTGGAGGCTCTGCTGGCTGGAAGCTTGAAAGAAAAAAAATACCTAAAATCTTGGCTGGATCAGCTCTCAGATCTTGCTAAGAAAGGGCAGTGTTATTTTCTATCAGTTAGAGCCATTGATAAAACTGTATCCTGAGGCCGTAGTTACCTGACACACACCTGTTGTATGGCACTGTGCAGAGTCTGGATCCAGGGGCTAAAAGCCGGTAGGGCGGTTGTTGCACTTAAGTTTTAATGCATGCACCAGAGGCAAGACTTATAGGTGGGAAAATGGCAGGCAGTTGTCTTGGTTCACAAATCTGATTGTAGGTCCTCTAGTTTTTGGGTATTAAATATGTAAATACAAAGATGAGTCTTACGTTTTGTTTCTCTTCTTGTTCTGGAGTTGTCCTACTAACCACCAAAACCATTCGGTATTGGGCTTTCCATATAAAATTCAAGCAACCATTGATTAAATTCTTGTTGCCAAGATTAAGTATTGTTTCAATTACTTCCTTCTTTTGTATGAGGAGTTGTTTGTACACCATCAGTAGACAAGAATAGCCATTAGGTTATAGCCTGAAGTAGCTTTTTATTATGATGGCGGTTGTTTTTTTTCCTTTAGCTGGAAGTTGTTTAAAATGCCCCTGGTGCTGTTGCTCCCACCCTAGGTGCCCTCCGCCTTTGCCCCAGCAGCGGGTGCAATGCGTTGGTTCAGCACTACCACTCTGCACCTGGGGTGCCTCAGCCATAGCTCGCACCAGCAGCCACCTGGTGCTGGCAGGCAGCGTTCCTCTTGGCATGAACACCTGGCCTGCGTGATGTCAGCTCCTGCTGGAAACTGGGTGCTGACTGAGAAAGACACGAACTTGTTTCACTGAGGAAGGAAATATTTAGTAAGGGCCTGAGAGTGAGAACAGCTTCCCAGTACATGCAGGTTGCTGTAACGACCGCTCTTCCTCTTTTAATTGAAAATGTAAATAGAACTTTACCAGTTTCTTATGTCTGTGTTGAAAGTCAGCAACTGTAAGCAGATACTGTGGAACCTCAACTTCATGCTGTCTGCATTAGAAGATATTAGTGGCATTTTGAAGTCTGGCTTCTTAGAACGTTTTAAGCTTCCACTGGTGCACTATCCTGGTTTCGACAACTGCAAATATTGTGGAACACGTCTAGAGCAGGATGGTGATAGATAAAATCTTATGCTGAATTTAAATAGAAATTACAGATGAAATAACTACATAGAACACATTAATATCATTTCCTCTTGCTGTACCTGTTAAGTTAGCACTCTGTTGAGGTGATACCAGTTTCTTTTACCACAATGACCACAGAATGCTATGGAAAGCAGACTGAGCACAGAGATACATGCACACAAGTATGAGAATGCTTCGGTCTCAGATCATGCCAATAGATTTTCCTGTTACTGCTATTGTCAGTTACAACAGGACTCTGGGGGAGTTGATGTGGGTAGAATTATCTGGATAATAACACCCCATTTAAAGACCATCTTGTTAAAGATACACTAATTGGTAAGGAACTGTGCTCCAAGGTTCTGGGGGTGGATGCTATGTTATTCTAATAGTGTTGTGTGTTGCGTGATGGGATGAAATTTTCTTTCCTTTAGACAATTTAAGAGATCACACACCATGGTAAGCTTTCCACAGCCATGGATGAGTGGAGGGATGGATTTGTAATTAATATAGTAATTAAGATCAGGTATTTTCATGCCTGACTTGTTTTCATCACTCAGTCCCCCACAGATCTTGTTTTGCTTCAATTCGATCTGATACCGTTTGATGATTTGTTATTATTTTAATTTTTATTTTATTGGAAATGAGAACCTTATGATAATAAACTATTATCTGATGCTGATGGTAATAATAGGAACTTCCTAATTGTTGCGTCTATGGAGTAAAAATTTTTGTACTTATGTATTTCTGCTTTCTGAAAGTTAGAGGTTTTCTTTTTCCTGCTTGTTTTTAATGAAAATCCTGTTATCCTTTTATCTAGTACAAGCAGAATATGAAGAGCCGTAGTAAGTCCTCAAACTGCGGTAAAGCTGAAGGGGGAAGTTTTGAAATGGGTCTTATTACTCAGTGTATTTATGTGGCAGATAGAGGTGAGACTTCAGTGCGTTGTCCCCTGTCTAAGGCAGCATTTAAGCAGCAAGCTGGCAGCACAGCAATGGTTCCACCCACCGCGCTGGGTTTCACGTGGGTTTTAGACTTGCTGCTCCAGTGGTGACTGATGAGCTTGAGGAGGTTTGTGTTCCTCCCAGCTGCGCCTCTTTCGGTACTGGAGATTTTCATCACCTGAGATGTTCCAAATGTAAGATGAACCTTTTCATATAATTCCTGAAATGGAAGAGATAGAAAGCAGTGCTGAAGAGTGAGGCAGAGATATGGACCGTGAACATTTCTGGAGTGGTGATTTAGATTGTACTGGTTGTTTAAAAATGATCAGTAGATGTTACCACTTATTAATGCATACAAAATATTAACAGGCAATGAGAAGTTACACTGCTGCTGTTGGTTGGTGCTGGCGGTGTATGGTGTTACTCACTGTAGGACACTGAGCTTTGCCCTCAGCCCACATGCTGGCTTGTCTGATGTATTTCACTGCAAACTGTCCGTATCAAGTAAAGGATTGCAGAGGCTTTCTAAAGTACTGCCTACATATCCCTGTTGTCAGTGAGGAACATCACGCGTATGACAATGGATTATTTGGTCTAAAAGCCTACCAATTTTAAGGAGTTTTGTATTGAGTTGCATTTCTGTGAAATAAGCATATCTGACAAACTTAACTTAATGAAACATTAACTCCTTTGTATTGTAAGGTCTGTATTTATTTGCCCGCATTGTGACTTTTCCCAGACAGAGCTATTTAGTAATGAAAAAGGATAAGGATCTGGAGATGGAGGGGACTGAAGCTTGGTCTAGCTGGTGGCAGCCCTGCCACTGGCAGGGGTTGGGGTTCAATGGTCCTTCAGGTCCCTTCCAACCCAGGCTGTTCTGTGGTTCTGTGCAGCCCCTTGGTTATGACATGGTCCGTCTTCCAGAGTTTTGTGGTGGGCTCAGCTGTGGTGTGCTGCTAAGATTTTGTGGTTGTTTGCTTTGAGGGAAAAAAAAGCCAGTAATGAAGTGGGATCGAAAAGCTGTATTCATGGAGGTGTTACATATCTCTTTGGGAAGTTTGATGCACAGCATAGTAGATATCTTCTATCTGTCTCTTTTCCATCCCCTCCCCACTCAGCAGACAAACCTCCTGCTTAACAGAAGGTACCTCCCCTCCTACAGCACGGGCAGAGGCAGCGGGATGTAACCAACAGCCCAGGCTGCTGCTGTTTACAGCATCAAAGAACATCTTCAAGAAATGAGAAAAAAGAAAGATGTTCTTTGGAGAAGAGAAGAAGGGATAAAAGCTGGGGGGAGGTGAGGGGAGAAGTGACATCCCACCACGGTCTGGTGGGTTTTGTTGCTGTTCGATTTTGGTTTTGTTCTGCTTGTTTTTTAAAATGAATGATTGTTTCTCTCATCTGGTGTCCAACAAGAGCTAAACAGGTAGGGAGTTAATTTGCCCTGTCCTTAGAAGTGATTTCCAGCAGTCTTTTACAACAGTTCCCATCCCTTTGCCAGCTGAAGAGCGTTGTTTGAATGAAGTGAAAGCTAAATACTTCAGTGAATAGTGATCGATGGGAAAACGCATCTTTAGAGAGGTAATTGAAAATACAAGACTTGGAAGGTCAGAAAATCTAGTAGTACTACTAAGGTTAAGGGAGAACGACTTGAAGTACAAAGACCAAGTCATCAAGAAGCCAGTGAAGTGTATTGCAACAGATCATACAAAAGCTTTTCCCCTGCCCTCAGTGGATGTAGTTTACACAGTGAGTTGAATTCAAAGGATTTCATTTGTTTTCACCTTTTAAGAAAGATCGAGAGGAGTGTCTGGAGGGAAATGCCACTTCCTAATAAATTGTTGAAGAAGATTTTCTTACTATTAGTATAGACTTAAAAGTTGAATTAGTCACTCTTTCCACATTTGTGAGCAACTGTCATAAATCTGCTAATTCAAAATTACGAGATGATGTATTTTCACATTAAATATTGCTATACTTTCTCCAAGAAGTTTGTTTCCATTGTTTTTCATACAGATAGCTTTAGAGAAAATTCAAAATGAATTTCAGACTTTGTTTTAGCTAGCTTCTGATTAGTCATTTTTAAATATATTTTTTAAATTAAGTCTTAATGATGTAAACACGACATTAAGTGCTTTACCAGGCAAGTGTTCTTCCTATACTAAATGGAATTAATGAGTAAGACTATGTATGTGTGTTTGCAATATTGGCATTTGAAACCTCAGACATGGGAGCTGAACTGCACAAGCAGACTTATGTAAACTTTCCAAAAGCTTCAAAATGTGTGTCTAATTATAGAAGGTTAAGTATACTGAATTTAATGTTTTTTTTCCTAAGGCCATGTGGTTATGATATTGTTGAGGTTCCATAATGCCTCCTGCCGTGACAGACAGCCTTGACATCTGGGCAGTGGATTCACAGATTGGTGCTGATGGCTCAATATCCGTGGACTTCCTATTGCCCACTGGAATCTACATCAACTTGGATGTCCCTCGAGATGCCACTATATCTCATATTAAACAGGTAATACCAAGTGGTCAATTAACTTATGTTTGGAATGAGTTCTGGTTCTGATTTTCTTGTGCCTTTTGGCAAATCAGGCAGTGAATCTGGGTAAGCATAAAAAATTAATTAGAAGTGCATTCATAGCGGAGTGACTGGTAAAGATGTTTGTGTCTGGGGGTTCTGAGTATTTTGGGGCAGATGTCGAGGTACGGAGAAATAATTTCTCACTGATGGTTACACTTCAGCAGAGATTAACATGATTGCTCTATGTTAATACTGAATTGCTACGTCTAAACTTTTGTTAATGTGTTATTTGTACATAGTACACTTATTTAAAATTTTTCTGATTAGTGTGGAAACAGGAGATGCTGTGTCTGATTTGATTTTTAATACAGAAGTCATATATTGTGCTCCTGCTCCTTTTGATCGACACCAGTGGTGGCCGTAAAAAGCCACTGCTTAAATAAGTGAAGAAGTGCCTTGTTGGGACATCACTTCAAAAGTGAAATCTGTGATATATTTGCTGTGCGAGGGGTCTTTTTGAATAATGAGTGTGAAAAATCCATGTCATTTATTTAGAGGAAACAATTTTCTTTACCAAAGAAGGCCTATGACCCTTTTGTTTTGTTTCAAATGTTTTTAATTCTTTTGGGATGTGATACTGTGGATTTTATATTTTGAAAGACAGTGTTACAAACAGTTCATCCAGGGAATATCTTGTGTAATTCTAAAGGGATGGAATTAATAAAATCTGGTTTCTAAAAATTCCAAGATTTTTTAATTCAGATTTGAGCAGTGGATTTGATCTGTTCTCATTTATGGAGCATTTCTAATACTTGCCAGAGGGTAGCACCCATTAACAGTAAAATCTTCTGCATTCTCTAAGCTTGTGTTCATAGTACTGATGAGTATTATACTTCTGTGCTGGTGTTCATACTGTTGTGATATAACATAGATCCGCAGTTACGTAAATTCTGTGAATTTGGTGCACTGTTTTGACTGTGAAAATGTTTGAAATAAAATTGATGATGATAAACGAGCTTATAAAACTTATTGTCAAGACTGAGAGATACATTTACTTGCATTCTTATCTGAGCATGTCACAGCAGAGGGACATAGGCTGCATTAGTGCTTCATGACCTTTTTCCATTGACCCCTTATTTTATTTGAAGAAAGACTTTCCACATTTTATCACAATTACATTGCACATAATTATTCACTTCTGTAGAAAAAAAAAAAAAAAGTGTGGTAATAGAGTGTCTAAGCTAGGTATATCCCTGAGTGACAAAGAGAATTAATGGCAGTGCTGGACACGGAGACAGATCTTTGGAGGACCGGTGCGGTGCCTTCAGTCCATTTTTCCTTTCTGGACAGTGTGGAAAACAGAATTGGGGTAGTAAAATTATTTGGAAAGGTAAAGGAAAGACTTCTAACCTAACCCTTGGAAGAGCATGTATAGCTGTGGCTTTTTAGGTCCAGAAGTCATTGCTCTGAAGTAATTTCTCATAGCTATGCAACATTCTTTTCCAGGCAAATGTTGATAATATGGAGCTAGTGTTAAAATAGTTCATCTGTCTTTGGCTGATTAGATGTCTTAATGTTGTCTTGCTTTTTCAGTCCAATTCCATTTAACTTTCTTTTGACAGAAAATTCATGATCTTGTGCTTGTGTTTGTCTTTTTTCTTTGAAAGGTATTGTTCATGGAAAAATGATTTATTATTTTTTAAAGTAAGGCTGAGTTGTGAGTTGTTTGCTCTTCTTTTCCTCTCGGATTTAATTTAGGCACATCGTTCATAGCTATTCTTTCTTCAGTACAAATTTTGGTTGCAGAATTTTAGGCCTGTTTTGATCCATGGCATGCATGGATCTTTGCAGAGGTCATTAAATTGAAAGTTCAGTTTAATTCCTTAATAAAATAATTTCTTTTTCCTAAATAGTATAATAACTATCTGGTTGCATGAATGTAAGAGGTTACTCTGAATAAAACTTCGACCATTTCTTTTGATAAGGAGTGAGACTGAAGTCTTGCTGTTAAGTATTGTGCTTTAGTAATACAGTCATAGTATCAACTGAAAAAAGGTTTCTTATTAAATGTTTGATGTGCAAACATATTTGCTTTAAAGCCTCTTAGTAATGAGATTACAGGCTTTTTTGCTATAATAAAATGAAGAACTTACAAACCTACTCTGCTTACTAAGAGGTGCATATTATGCAAAAAAATTACTCTTGTTTGTTCTGTACTGACCTAGTTTTTCCTTATAATAATTAAAAAAAAAAAGAAAGTAATTTTTTGCAGCTTTTCTTGTGAAGAGCATTGAAGTGTTGAATCACTTTGCTGTTTCCAAGTGAAAACTGCCTTTGGGCTTGGTAAACATAAGTATGGAAATGGGAGATTCATAATCAAGATTCAGTATGGCTGGTGGCAAGAATCAAGGATGCTTTCAAAGGAAAATGTGCTCATGGTTGCTAATTCATTAGACCTCACTATTGAAAAGAAATGTTAATGGAACATCACTAGACACCAGAGAACATCACTGAAAATGAGGCAGAGGTATCTGTCTCTGTTTGCTTTTCATGTCAGCCCCAGCAACACAGAGAATGAGTTCTTTATCTAGTTTTGTTGTCTTGCCTGTAGTAAATAATAGTCCTACTACATGAATTAGGTACACTAGCAGCTCAGTTTGGGTTAAATTATATTTCTTTAAAACTGAAGCCAGTAGCTGAAATGGCAAATAAACTGTTTGGAGAATTTCCTCCAAATTCATCTTCCCAAAAGGCTGCTCTTGTTATGGATTGTCTCAAAAGCTACCTGTAATAAATGAGCAGATTCTCCAAGCAAAGGGGATGGAGCAGGACATGTGGGAAATAACCACACGCTTAAAGAATAAGCTATGGACAATGACCATGTGTGGGTTAAGTTGGGTTTGGGCACTGGGCTATTTATAATCTGCTCCTTGTGCACAATAAACTTCTAAAAGGAAATATAATGATTTCTCGTTCAATTCCATTGCCTGATTAACAAACTACTACGTGGTTTTTACATTCCTGTTCACGCTGATGGTATTCACTTGCTTATAGACATTATTTTCTTCATGTTTAAGTAATATATATTTAAGTAATTTATGTACTCCAGGTTTGAAACTTCCTAATGCTGAATATGCTAAAATATTCTTTTAAAGCAGCGACCCACTTAGTACTTTAGAAGAAATGAGAGTGTTTCTAGGAAATGAAGTGATCTAAGTTTTATACTATATTGAAATACTTGAAATAATTCCGATGAGAAAATTGTCGTAGTTTTAGTGAGAGGTTCACCTGGCAACCACAGGACAGTTGGTGAGAGAATAGTATGTGGGTAAAATTACGGAATGGCTGTAGTGGTTTTGATAAAGAATTGCAAAACCAAGCATGTAAGTGACAACAGTGAGGGGCTGGGACTCAGCTGTCTGGTTTTTGTGATATTTCCAACACACCGAAACTTAACATGGTACTGTTACTGCCCACTTGTTCTTCAGAGAAAAGGAATGTTAATTGTACCCGTATTGCAGAGCTCTGTCGTGGAAATCATGGATTTGAAAACTAAACAGTAACCACGATTTTGGCAGCATATTGCGTTAGCAGCTTCGCTCCCAGCACATTGCTGTGACAAGTCTTGTTTGGAGACCACTGCATTTATAAATAGAGGACCTGAGAAATAAGATAAACTCCTCATACTTCATGTGAAACTGTAAAGATGAAAACAAGAGACAGAGGGAAAAATGGCCAGTTATTTGAGAGCTGAAGAATTTTTAAGAATTCATTTTCTGTAGGCACTGAAATTCTACCATCCGCTATAGTTGTACCGTGTGTGATGGCCAGTGGCTGCTTTCAGTGACAGTCAGTTTTGGGAACTTCATTTCTGTAAATCCTACGATGTTTAAAGGTTATGATAAGTACTGATATCTGGAAATTGAAGTTAGACACCTCTTATATAAACAACAACAACAAAACCACCAAATTTTTAGATGGTATAGTTAGCAATCAGAAAATAACACAGAAAAAATCATAGATTAAGTATCTTTTGATATCTTTGAAATTGGAATTTTTATTCTAGTTCAAAAAAAAGCTTTTGCCCAGCTAGGCCAGTTATACTGGGGTACATTTTTGGAAGGCAGACTTGCTTGTACAAGTCTCGGAAGCATATGCAGGTGTTTTCAGTTTGGCTATAGTAGTTCAGTTCAACTTTTTTTTTTTTTTTTGGAAAGTATTTTTTTTTTTTTTTAAGCAAGATTTTTGACACTGTATTATTGATCCTACAGTTCCTGTTTCAAATTAAGTTTAAGAAACCGGTCCATAAAATGTAAACTTTTAAAATGTAGACAAAATCATTCTCACATTTATATATATTTATATAAAGAGAGTTCTTTTTACCTACAATTTTGATTTCTGCTAAGAATTTGATACAGCTTATATTGGTGTTAGGTGAGGTATGATCTACTGTCTAAGCATTCAGTTTAGTAAAGCACTGTTGAGTTCTGCATGGGTGACTTGCACATCTTGGTGGCCTGCAAATAACTTCCAAATAAATTTACTTGGAGCTTCTACAGACAACAGGGAATTTGACATCATTTGTGTTACTGTTTGTTTTTAATCTCTGGGATGCTTTTGCACATTAGTTGCTGCTTAAAAAGAACCACAAGACAGATACTAAAACCAAATCACTTTTCTTACTACTATTTTTTTTTCCAGCTGTTATGGAAGCAGGCACACACCTATCCACTCTTCCATCTCCTCATGGAGATTGACTCTTACATGTTCTCATGTGTGAATCAGACTGCTGTGCATGAAGAGTTAGAAGATGAAACACGGAGACTTTGTGACGTCAGGCCCTTTCTTCCTGTCCTTAAACTAGTGACTAGGAATTGTGATCCAGGAGAAAAATTGGACTCCAAAATAGGTGTCCTTATAGGCAAAGGTAATTACATTTACTTTTCTTTGTTTTTTGTTTTTTTTTAAACTTTGTTTTGTAGAAGAGGGTCTTAGTTGGGCAGGTAACGGGAAAAACTGACAATATTTTTCTTCTCTTTTTGACTCTGACAGAATTTCTCTTCCTCAGACTAGTACTGATAAAATTTAAAACAGCAGCAGTAGTTCAGCACTGTGTTGTGTAACTCACAGACAAGAGAAAAATCTTATCTTATGAGATGGAAAAAAAATGTGTAATATTACTAAGTGATGGAAAACTTAATCGCTGAAAGTGTTACCACAGGTAGCCTAACAACAAATTACCTAGGCAGAGGGAACTAGAGATTTTTACGAGTTCGGTATACATGGTTTCTGAGTTGGCTAACACTATGATTCTTGGCTTTGCTCTCCACTGTGACACTGATTTTCAGCAAACAATGGAAAGCTATTTTTAAGGGTTTCACTGTAACTTGCTCTTGATGTTATTTCAGAATTTTCAGCTTTTAAATCTACTGTGGTTATACAATAAAGATTGATGGGGTCATGTGAGGTCATACCTCTTGTTTTAAAACAATGAACCATTGTTAGCTCTTTTACAAAGACTGCAGGTTTTGTTTAGATTTCAGCAGTGCACTGTCTGCCCATTTGTTAAAACCAACAATGGAAGCGGCCAGTTTAACTGCTCAGACATACTCTGACAGGTTCTGAGAGATTCACATTCTTTGATTGAATATTTCACCTTCTGTGCTTATAAACTTAGTGTTTTGTTCTCAAACGGTATCTAGTGCTTTGTGTAATTTGGACAATGTCCATCAGTTTGGGAGAAATGAAAAAACACGCTGTTACACACACACACTTGCAGGTCCTGTATTTCCTGAAGTTCCTTACGTACTGAAGAATCCACATTCTTTGGGAACTCTTGCTTTGTATTCTTTCCATATATGTTTTGGAAAAGGAATTTTATTGGGCTTGGAGTGGTTGAACTTTCAGTGCTATCACTTTTATTTGAGTAGAAGGTTTATTTTAATCACAAGGAAATGTCAAGAATAAATGTATCTATTTGCAGACCAGCTATTCTTTTTTTTTGCCTTTCATACAAAATTAAAAAGATGTCATCTTTAAGGGGGCAGAGTGGGGAAGATAATGATATAAAAACACTCTAATACGTGGTTTTTATGATGTACTTACCGTGCTGTGTTTGCATTTGCTGTTGCAAGAGGAGACTTAAAACTTCCCAATCTATTTTGAAAGCAGAATGAGGTTGGATTTTCTGTTTAATGTTAAGCAAATAAATGTTTCTTACTGTTCAAACACTTAAGCCAGGTTGCACGGGAATTGTACAAATAACTCTGAAAGCCCACTGGTGTACAGGGGGATGTAGAAGTCAGCTCACTTTTGAGCACTCATTTTGGCGGGAAGATCTGAATAAAATCACTTATACAACCTTACCTTAAAGATAAACAGGTGAGGTGTTCTTTTGCTTGATTGAACTCTTCTAGGTCTCCATGAGTTTGATGCCTTACAAGATCCTGAAGTGAACGACTTTCGAGCTAAAATGCGGAGGATCAGCGAGGAGAAAATTCAGTCGCTTGTGGGTCTTTCCTGGATGGACTGGTTAAAGCACACTTACCCGCCAGAACAGGAACCTGTTATCCCAGAGAACTTCCAAGATAAGCTCTATAGTGGAAATCTTGTAGTGGCTATTCATTTTGATAACTGCCAGGTAGGAATGGATGTTCATCATATTTAATGTACTGTTCTTGATTGTGATCTGAGTTAGCATGAGATTGATCAAATGTGTAAGTGAAATAGAATATTAATTATGTTTATTACCAGAGTCCTTGACTTTTGAAAGTAAGGGTGGAAGCCAAGGGACAGTTGTGAAGTGAACTTCTGAGGTAGAATTACAGCTCTACTCTTTTCTGCTTTTAAAATTGGAATGTACAACTCTTACATTTTATTTTATGTTCACTTAAACATAAAACACACTTCAAGGTTCTCAGGACCCTTTTTGTCAACTGTTAATTGGGTGACTTCACTAGGGTTTGATTTTAGGCCCCAGCGATGCTGATGAGTTGGGAAGAACCACATTCAACACGTTTCACATCTTTAGGGGTGATCTGCTAATTAGGTTGAGAAACAAACATAAAAATAAGAGAATTCCCTCAACTAAACATGCGTACAGACAAATGAAACACTAGCTGAGGTTTAAATTACCTTCTTGTTTCTGGTAGGCAAGCTAACAACCCCCATAGCTTACTTTTAAAAGAAGGAAAAGAAAAAAAAATTCCATTTGAAGCTACTTTGCTTCAGTCTTTTTTGATGGTAAAGTTGCAGTGTTTCTGCTTGAGTCCTCATTTTTACACTGTGTACTTCTTAATGGTGAGGTATCAGCATGGGAAGCCTTAGAATCTCAGAAGCATGTAATAACAGACTATATTTGCTGTCTACCTTGACCTAGTTGTTAGATATTGATTAAGCTAATTTTACTTGCAAAGGTGTATTGTTTCTATGCCATCTTTGTTAACACTAAAAAAAACTAATAATCTGAAGTAGCAAAAATCATATCTGATTTCGGAAGCACTAAATGCAGAGACAAATATTACATTTGGTAACGAGTAACACTATCTGATGTGAGATACATAGGAGTTTTTACAAATAAAAAAACTCAGAACTTTTCCAGTTGTTTACAGCATGGCAGAGGACTTCAGTAGTATTTCAGAAGGTTTTTTTAGTGCAAAATGCATTTGCCTGCCACTGTAATAGCTGGGGCTCCCAGTGTTCCAAATGTTTCAGATGCTTCTGCTGCCAGTTCTGACCTTCAAAGCTATAAGCTATTAACAGTTCAAATTGGAGCCATTTTTCAGAGCACTTAACTCTGTTCCAGACTACTTGCATTGAGTACTGTAAGTCACCTCAGGATAATTAAGGAGGAAAGCATGGAGACTGTTGCATCCTTCCAGTAGGATCTCTGCAAGAGTGAGAGAAAGAAAAACTAGAATATGTCTTGTTAAGAGTACATGAGGGAGCTATAAAAACTACCTAATTGGATTTGGAGCAAGAGAAAGAAACTAATCGCCATTGCTGTGGTGCACACACATATAAAAAACCTACCATTCTGAATTAAATCAGCCATTGTAGGACACCAGCTTCCTGGGAAGGAAAAGGTTCATTCGCATCTGCCCCATTCAGTTATGGTAGGAGAAGCAAGCCTTCGCTACTCAGCAGCATTCTGAGCAGGGAAGCTGTTGGGAGCCATGCAGAAACTTAGAAATACAAAACTCTTTTTTCCTGACTTTACACAGTTAGATTTTTCCTTTAGGGCAGCTTGGCTTCTTACTAATAAACTTCAACACAATTCAAAGGAATGCAAATCAGACAACATTTGGTTTGTAAATAACTACTGTTCATGTGCTTATGTGTTTGTGAATGTGTGTGCGCAAAACAAACAAAAAAGAAACATCAAAAACACCACCAAAACAAACAAACAACAAAAAAACCAAACAGAACTGGCTGAATCAACCTTTCCAAATAAACATGGTAGAGGTAGGGAGAAGAAAGAATTCACAAAAAAATCTTCTTTTACATTAGGAATGATGACATGAAGTGCATTTAAACCCTTTTTTCCCCCTAATTAAAAAGAATACCAACTTATTTAACTTTTTAAGACAGAAATAAAAACTACAGATACTATGAAAAGATTTAAATTTTCCTTTGGAAGTAGAGCCTTTCCATGTTGTGTGCTATGGGTACTGGCTGCTACCCCTCTTTTCTTCACTCCTCTCAAATTAGATGGTGTTTCTGTAAGTAAACCCCAATAATAGTTTATTCCACCTTATTACTCAAAACTTTTCTTTTTTTTTCAGTGTACAGTGATACATATAGAGAGGATAACTTGGTGGTAGCCAAAAAGAGTTAAAAGTAACACATCTATTACTGTTAAATACTGTTAAATATATTCATGACTTGTTGTCTCTCTCATTTGCATTCTAAAATGTAAGGTTCTAGATCACCATCCTGATCTAGAAACCTTTGAATCATTGCTGAATCAGTTATTTAAATAATCAAGCCCATTCCTGTGAACATGAATTTGTTTTCTGCAAATTTATACAAACAAATATATGATTATATGCAAATTTGACCTTGAATTATTCCATGATACATTTGGCGCAACAAATTGTTACTGAGCAGAAACTGTAGGATGACTAACAAGCTATAGTTTGATTTTATTCATTTGTAATAACAGTTTGCAGCTTAATGTAAAGCCTGCAAAATAACAAATTGAAAACTAGAGTGGGTCAAATATAATAGTTTAAAATAAAGATCAGTTTATTTTTATTGCCCAAATATGCTACTCATCTGTGATTGGTTCTGTTTCAGTAAAATTCTAAAATTTATATAAAAATCTGAAACAAAGTTTGTTCAGATTGACTTCATTTAAATTAGAATATAGTCCTGTATTTTTTAAAGTACTTGTATTATAAAAGTTTAGGCATTCATCATATTGCAGCTTTTAGGGTAACTAGTGCTCCGGTTGCACTGAAGATGTGGAGATTAAGTGTTAAAATAAACCATGTTAACAGTACAGAACTGTTAAAATAGACCGTATTTAACTGAGAAGCAACACTGAACTCTCATGTAGGAACTGAGGTGTATATGAGAATATTTAGCTGTAAGATAGTTTCAAGTTAGACAAATCTGTAGTAGTTGGATGTTTGATTTTTAAGAAATCATTCAAATATATCAAAAACTTTTCAAAATGATCTGAATTAATTTACTTATAAATTACTGAGATATTTGGAAAAACATAGAAGATGTCATTCATTGTGTTTGCTACAGTTTAAGCCTCGTATGTCTGACTATGAAAAGTGATATTTGGTATTCCTGTTTGTGTTTTGTTAGGATGTATTTAGTTTTCAGGTGTCTCCTAACATGAATCCCATCAAGTTGAATGAACTGGCAATCCGAAAACGTTTGACTATCCATGGAAAAGAAGATGAGGAAGTTGATCCTGCTGACTACGTGCTGCAAGTTAGCGGGAGGCTAGAATATGTTTTTGGTGATCATCCGTTAATTCAGTTTCAGGTATGGAAAGCTCTTTGGAACTCATTGTAATGATTTTTCTCTGGAGCTTTGACCAGAATTTCACCTTGTATCATATGCCATTGCATAGTGAGCGAAGCTGAACAATAATGTGCTTCTTCCTTGTGCCTGCTCTGCTCTCCCATTGTTAAATACATGTGCGTCATTTCCTTTGAATCTTTGTAATATATTCTAGTTACTCTGATTTGAAAGTTGTTGCAGAATTATTCTGTCAGTTTCTAATTCTTTTCCATGGGCTTTTAGTATATACGCAACTGTGTGATGAACAGGACTCTTCCTCAGCTGACTCTAGTTGAGTGTTGCACCATAAAGAAAATGTGTGAGCAGGAAATGATTGCCATAGAAGTTGCCATAAGTCGAAAATCATCCAACCTTCCTCTTCCTCTGCCTCCAAAAAAAACAAGAGCAACGACTGTAAGTTAATGTGAAGAGTATCTGGTATCTAAAATGAGGAATGAATTGTGGAATGTAAATCACCATGTCTGGGATTTCTGCTGTTACTTCTGTTTTCCAGAATAAGTCTCCAGGGTCTACTCAGAGCCTTCTGTTGCTTGC
Source organism: Numida meleagris (assembly GCF_002078875.1). Classification (NCBI taxonomy): domain Eukaryota; kingdom Metazoa; phylum Chordata; class Aves; order Galliformes; family Numididae; genus Numida; species Numida meleagris. The sequence continues at coordinate 17,213,533 of NC_034412.1, read as the reverse complement.
TAGTTTTACATCATAAATACCAGGCCTTGTGGCTTTTTGGGTACTTCTTACCTGTCCTCACCTTCCTTTTGCTCTCTTCCCTCCGATGCCCTAGAAAGACCCACTATCACATTGTCATTGCTCTTGATTGTACTTCCAACTGCAAGCTGGAAGAGCGGGTAATAATCCGTGACCTGCAACTGGAGAAATTATTGCACAGAGCTTTTATTCTCCAGCTTCAGCACATGTAGGCTCCCCTGCCTTGGACAGTAGTGATCTGTGGTCACTTGTATTAGCCCCCTCATATCTTGCGTGGTGATTTCACTTCAATGATGGCAACTTCTGCCATCAGATGAGTCTAAGTTTTAATGTAGTGCTCCCTTTGTTGTTAAACTTATCGTGGCCATATAACGCAGTTGTAATTTGCATACTGTTATTCTAAGGAATGGGGATGGGCTTCGTTCTTTTAATTTGTAGCTATACATTCAGAGCAACTCATACATTTGAAAAGTTATTAATTGCCAGCAAGTAGTATGCAATGTATTTTCTTGTTGCCCTCTCTCTCCAATATCTACAACTTGGTGTTTTTTCTGTCTTTCTTTCCTTTTGGAGTGTCTGAGATGCTCTTGTAGTTATGACAACCAATTTTTTTTTAAGATTTCAAATTCATATTTTTAAAAATGTCTGTTTTAGTTCGTATTTATGGCTTCTGCTGAAAATGTTTAGCTTATGAAATAATTATGTTGATTATGAGAAAACTCAGATTTTTATTTCCCTTCTCAGAGTGTATGGGACATTTGCAGCCCTTTCAAGATTATTCTGTTAAAGGGTAATAAGCTAAATACAGAAGAAAATGCCAAAGTAAGTAGTTTTGTGTAGTTTCAGAAGACATTCTGATAATAATTTTAATGCTTTTCTACATTTAGTGAACTCAGAATTGATCAGGTCTCAGGTGAGCAAAAGTGTGCGCATTTTTCTTAATTATATTATTAGTATTTCTTAAATCTTAATTTGTTGCTAAAACTGTTGCTTTAATGTCTGAAGTTGGATACACGCATTAGAGCATTATTAGTAATTATGGACAGCATGACATGTATGTTTGAATGATAATTGTTGGTCTTTTTTTCAAGCATCTGTAAGTACCAATACTGGTATGAAATAACCTTATTCAGACCAGAATTCCATAAACATTTGACAAGCAAAAGTAGATTAAAAATTATACATTTTTAATTGGAACTGAAGACATTTTCTGTGGTCCAGGATAAATGCTGTGGGTTTCTAAGCATGGATTGTGTGCTTCTGTACAATCTGTCTTTTATTTTCTAAACATGCTGAACTCACAAAAGAAGCTGTAGTATCACTTCCTATAAAATGGACGTGAGTGGGCTACTGCCTGTGTTAGAGACTACAAGCTGTTAATACATGGGATTTTTTTATATGATTACTTTAAGACCTTATGACACTTACTTGTGAAGTAGAACAACATTGATTTCCTTCATTTTGTTTGCCAGCAATTAATTAAATAGGTTGGAGAGAAATTCAATTAACCATTGACGTTTGCTGTTCTGATGCTTTATTCATGATACCCAGTACACTTTTTTCTTCAAAACTACTGTCATAACCTCCGTGTGCATTCAGTATATCTCACTGTACTGCATCTCTAAATGGGCCGTGGCATACATGACATATGAGGCAATGTGGCTTTGGAAATGGATGTCTGCAAAACCAGGTGTTTTCCTTTTCTTGATGTAAACTGTTATTTAGCTAGTTGTATTGTCTTCTTAGCTCTACAGTCTGTGGACTCTTACAGTTTTAAAATGGAAGGAGGAAAGGAAGATGGATTCCAGAGGAAATGTAGCTACCAGATATTTTTTAGTACTTACAAAAAATGAACTTTGGTTAATCAATTTCAGCATGACTCTCCTGGAAAAATAAAATATGTTGATCAGTAGCTTGAGGAAAAACAACAAAAATCGATAATCCTCCAGTGTTGTTGCCTGTGGAAACTATCTAAGGAGTATTTAGTATTTTGAATGCATTTTCAGTCTTGAAAACTTAAATTTGCCTTAGTTATTCAGTGTGATGCATTAACCTTGCACACTTGTGCATGTTTGTCTGCATTGTTTGTCTACACTGTTATGGAATTGTGTCAATGTTGAGAATGTATTTGTTTCCTATTCCTGACTTCTTAGAATGTGATTTTTAATTGGCTGCTATTGTGCAAGTCAGTACTCAGAATACCAAGTCAGTATTCAGTTTTGCGGAGACCACCAACAGAATTCATATGAGCAGTGTTTGTAGGCGGAAACAAAACGTTTGTCAAATATGAGCTGCATTTGTGTATTTTCACTTAGAGCACCATTGACCTCAGTCAGCTGTTTTAACACCTAGTTTTCCAAACACGTGATGTTTGAAATAGCATTTTGTCTTGCTCTTTGGCTGTGCCATTGTTACATACAATTTCAGGAGTAAAAAGGAAGTTTCAAAACAAAAAGAACAAAATTTAGTATCCATTCCCTTATTTTTGACAGGAATGGAAATCACAGAATTAGGACTGGTCAAAGGCAAGCAAATTAGCATTGCGTTCCAGAAATATCCAAGCTGCTGTGTAACTATTAAGTTTTACTCGATCACTTATTTTCTTCTTCTACAAAACAGCTTTTTATTAGAATATAAAGTGAATGAAAAGTGAGGGAAAACTGGTGCCATACAAAGCTTATAATATCAGATGTCAAGAAGTCAAACAATAATATTGAAAGCTATGCAAATGTGAATTTAAAAACCTGGATTTAAATAAATCAGGTAGACTTTAGAACATTTACAATAGATATAATCGTATTTCCATAAGATAGCTCTAAATCAGCAAAGGAATTTGGTGTAAATTCAATTGAGCATACAATAAATCTCCAAATGGATTAATAAGAACCATCTGGTGACTTGTTTCAAAACAGCTATGAGCCAGTTTTAATCAATTCTCTGGTATCAGCCACAATATTTCCTTTCTGACGAATAAAATGCTGCAGTCTGTAATTACAGAGAGGTTAAAAAAAAGCCCTGTAAATGTAAACGGGAATTTTGACTGTGTATGTGAATATATACATGAATTGTTACATATATGTACGTACATGTACGTGCATAGTCTGTATACATCTTAGATTTTCTGAAGTAAGATTTCTTTCCAGCATGCTCTGCATTTCATTGATGTTCATACCGCTATTCTTAGCTCACATTGGCTCATAGTGGTGAAACATGCCAAAAATAGGTGAAAGGAAATTCATGAATATTGCTGGGACTCAAATAAATGTTTCTAAATTGACTATTTCCTTTCAGTGATTGATTACGTTTGGAATAAAATTGGGATTATATGTATGTGCAAGTTAATCGAGTCAGTTTAACGATGGATGTTCGTATGGCACCTGTATGAAGGAGTGTAACTCATCACAGAGTGCTCTCCAAGACCTAATACTTGTGCCTATGATATGAGAGCAGCCTCTTCATCTGTGGTAGGAATTTTTTTTCACAGAGGTCCAGAACGATCAGAACAGGGCGTTATTTGGACGTCCTCTGTTGGTGCTACTAAGACTTAGTCTAGGGATTATTCTGGGCTGATGGCAGATTTTCTTAACCATGACTTCATTTAAGCTGTATTAAAATGTCAAAATTGTTGTTTGTTATCAAGTTAGAAATATTGACTAAATGTATGTATGTTCCATGTAATATTCTGTGCAGAATTCTGTACGTTCTTTGGCAGGTCTTAATATTTCTTCTCTAATTTCCTTAATGCAGGTTCATGTTAGGGCTGGTATTTTCCACGGTACAGAGCTCCTTTGTAAAACTATTGTAAGCACAGAAATATCTGGGAGAAGCGACCACGCTTGGAATGAAGTACTGGAGTTTGAAATAAATGTCTGTGATCTACCAAGAATGGCAAGACTCTGCTTTGCAGTTTATGCTGTGATGGATAAGATGAAAACTAAAAAGTCAACTAAGTCGATGAATCCCTCCAAATACCAAACCATCAGGAAAGCAGGAAAAGTGGTAATTACTTCATTCTTTTTCCTTTTGTACTTCTGAATTATATATAACATACTTAGTGTTCAGGAATCTTTTGTTGTCCTCGCTTTAGTTTTCAAGAATATAAAATGAAAAAAAAAAAGGTATGGAAAAGGAACGTATTTGAAGAATTACACATCCTGGTACAGAAGAACCATTTTCCTGCTTCTCAGACACTGAAAAAAACATGAACGTTTTGATTTTAAGCAGGTTGGCAAATGACTACTTAACAAATTATATTTTAAGATGTTAGTTTTGTTCTCATCTCTAGAACTTGAGATGAATTCTGATGGCAAAAAAAATGGGCATCTGGGTTCATGTTCAGAGAAACATATGTTTTTAAATTGGCAGAGTGGCTCCTTAGAATTAAATCCTGTTGTCTCAAAGGACCCGGTGCACGTATGAAAACTATGCTTGTGTTTAATTGCTTTTCTGAAAGATAGCGACACTAAAGATGAAGAAAAACAAACCTCACGCTAAAACCCCTCCCATCTTAGTTTCTACATAGAAATTCTTTCTGTTAACAGCACTATCCTGTAGCCTGGGTAAATACCATGGTATTTGATTACAAAGGACAACTGAAGAATGGAGAATTCGTACTGCACAGCTGGTCATCATTTCCAGGTAAAGTTTAACTTTCCAAACTTCTATTTGAAATATCAGTATCAAATAGAATATTGGCTACATGCACGTGCAATTTTCCTGTCATCATTTCTTTGATACGTGTATTTTTTATGTGGAAAAATACATGAAGTCTTAATGTCTTTCATGAAAGTACTGTTTATCTGAAAGGAGGAAAAATGAGAGCTTGCTTGAAAACAGTATTCTGAAAGTGTTATGTTACAGAAAGAAGATCGCTTGAAACGAGAGATGCATATTTATATCTAGTGTTATCTGGTTGTTTTTTTTTAATGTGTTCTAGGTTTCATTTGGTTACCAATGCTATGTATTTTAAACTAAATAGGAGAGCTATATTGTATGTGACAATATTGGAGTTTGCAAAACATGTGACTTAAAATTTTGTTTTTGAGACTTCCTTCCCTGAAATTCAGTCTGATTAGTACAACACTCTGAAATGCACATCACTCTCCATTTAGTCATGAGAATTGCAGTATTAATCTGGCTCTAGTGTTGGGGGAAAAAAAAAGGCTTAAAACTTTTTACTCTTTTTCATGCTGTTTGATGTAGAAGTAGTGTATATGCGGGTTTACAGAGACTGATGTTACTGGGACTGAAGCTGCATTTAGGGATGTGGCTCAGGATAGCAGTATCTAGGATTCTTTTGATGTTACATTTCTTCTGGAAAGAGAAAATCTTTTTTTTTTTTTCCCTTGGCGATAATCCAGCATCTGTGAATGTACAATGTATGAATAGTTTATGCCATGCACTGAGAAGAAAAGAAAAATGCACTGTAGAAGTGCTGTGCAGTCCACTGTCGGTCATTTGGGCTGAAAGACAATGACAAAATAAGATTATTATTATCTTTTAAAATTTAATGTTAATTGTTCTTTCTAATGTTTCAGATGAGCTCGAAGAAATGTTAAATCCAATGGGAACTGTCCAGACCAACCCTTACACTGAAAATGCAACAGCTTTGCACATTAGATTTCAAGAATATTCAAAACAGCCTATTAATTACCCTCCCTTTGATAAGGTAAGATGTGACAGAGTGGTCAAGAATGCTTATATGCAAATAGCTATTTCTTCTTTACTTTCAGCTGCTTTTGTCACTGAATTCTCTACTTTCTGGAGTTGTTTGAACTTGCTCTACATAATAATGTCAGTGCTGTGCCTTCAGAGTCTTCGGATAATAGTTTGAAGACTTCGACGTTTTAAAATACTCTGCGTAATCTCTTGAGGGCCAGCAGCATAATCACTTTCCAGTATCAGTGATCTTTCAAAAAGCTAAACTTATGTACAACACTGGAAACCTTCAAATTTTGCCTACCTGTGACCTGTAAAGGTTTATTACTACTTTGTACAAATGTCTGAACTGCTTTTTGGAACACTTCTCTCTTCTATGAGTCAAATTTTTTTCAAGACAAATAAACTCTCGATACTGTTTAAAAAAAAAAAAAAGAAAAGGACTGGAAAATCAGAGCGCTAAACTCTATTCCATTATTCATTCCATAGAAGTCCACGTGATACCCCTGTATATACAATATGATAGTGTTGTAATTATTTAAAAGATAGCAAAATTTACCTATCTATAATAATTATTTCAATGTCAGATTTGTATTTAAATCTGATCTGTTTTAAAATATCTTTTTGCAGATACTTGAAAAAGCAGCTGAGATTGCAAGAAGCAGTGACAATGCTGCAATGGCGGTAAGCATCTGCTAAAGGCAGCATTTGAAAATTACTTTTGAGAGGTTTTTTTTTAATCTTCTTCATCAATCTGAGAGTAAATAATTCAACTCCTTGAGTAACTACAGTTCTACGGGCTTTATTTTCTTACATAATCCGCTTTGTTGAACTGCCTTAAACACACTCTCATTCATTCTTTTTCAATGCGTTTTGGACTTCTGAAAGAAAACCTGCGTTATTTTCTGTCAAATAACACAACTGCTATGCAAACTCTTTGTGGATTTGGAACATAGCTGATGTTTCCATTCGAGCTGGAAAGCATTCCTAGGTTGCATAAAATGTTATTGGGAAACTACTCAGCTGGATTAAGTATGACGATCTGCGTGATTGTCAGATGCTTCCAAATAAGTGCTCTGATAAAGGATCTTTAATCTATTAAAATATTGCTTAAATATGGGTATTACTTGCTTTTCTTCAGAATTCAGATAGTTCTAACCTGACAAACTTCAAAACAGTCACCAAAATCTGAAGGTATTTTCTTTGTATAATATATTTACTGTTGGGAAAAATGTCATTGTAAATATGCAGAAGGTTGCAATTTAAGAAGGCAAAAGCAGTGGAACTTAGCAGCAGTAATAACTGCATTATATGTAAGAATACAGCAGTTAGTTGGAAAAATGTCAGAGATAAATAATCCTGGGTGCATAAAGTGATTGAGAAAAGTGAAAGCTCACTACTGCTGTTGGTATGAACAACCTAGTGTATAAATAATTGGAAATCTCAAATAGCAGAATGCCAACTTGATAACATTGTGATTTGAATTGAAAGATTAACATTTGCAGATACAAGGATCACTTGATTGTGAAAACTGTTTACTTGTTCATTTTGATACAGAAACGTAATGGTTATGCAGTTTTACTACTAAGCCCCTCAGTTCAACTAATTATTTTAAGTCTATTCGCATCTAAGGAATTTGTACTTACATTAAAATACTTCAAAATGCCTCAGCACAGAATTGACACTCATCCTTACCAGGAGGAGCTAGACAGGTTGCGTGTATATCAGGTGCATTTTTTTGTTAGCTGGAAATCCTGTGCAGAATGTTATTTTAATGATATTTGTTTGGTTTTGTTATCACTTCTAGTTGATTTTTACTACAATTTCTTCTCAGCTTTACTTGGATTTTTTTTTCATTTTCCATTAATGTGAAGGCCATTTGGCCAACCTCTTAAAGTTATGCTGAAACTTCCATTGTATTTTGAGGTGGAGTTGGCTTTAGTATTAAAAGATTGACGTGTTTCTTATCTAGATATTATATTGAAACTAGTTTATTCCCTACAACTACTACATCCTTACCCACATGCATCAGTTTCTCATCTCCCATTAATTTATGGAATTCTGTTGTTGCAGATAGAATTGCTTTAATTTCTGCCCTTTCAGTCTCAGGAAAGGAAGAATTAACTTGCAAAGATGCTTTCATGCAAACTGATGTACAGAATCAGTACTTAAATCAGTGTTTCGGAGAGATAAAACAGCATGTTGTCTGGAACAGGCAGCTCTGGAATAGAAGACAAAAATGTTTCTTTGCATGCTTAGCAAATATACTTCCCGTTGGTTATTGCTGGAAAAGTGTCTTTTGGCTTTTAATTAAAAAAAAGAAGTTACTTGGATATCTAACATTTACTCATTTGAAAAACGAAAAAATGTATGCATCCTAAACAAGAATTTTCCATGTTCGAGTTGGAAAATAGAAATATTGCCACCTAGTGGCCTTAACTCTGAAGTTATTTTTCAGGAACTTTGTACGCTGAATTTTGAATGACTGTACTGGGTGCAGTTCTTAGAATGAGTTCAAAAATCGGGAAGAAAGGTTTAATTGTCATTCCCTTGAGTTTCATGGCGTCTATCTCATGTTCTGCCTGGTATAGCATTTCTAGTATTTCAACCAAAGTATAGGAATCTTACTGAATATATCAAAACATACTCCTCTCATTTTCTAGGGTCGAGGTGGTAAGAAATTTTATATTGTGCTAAAAGAAATAATGGAAAGAGATCCCTTATCTCAACTCTGTGAAAATGAAATGGATCTCATCTGGACTTTGCGATATGACTGTCGTGAAAACTTTCCACAATCGTTGCCAAAGCTGCTGCTCTCCTTAAAGTGGAACAAACTTGAAGATGTTGCTCAGGTAAGCCAAAAGGCAAAGATGGTGTGCAAAAGTGTCCACGTCTCAGGATAGGTAATGAAACCTCGCTGAAGCAGACATTGTTTATTTATTTATTTAAGAGAGAGATTATACTCACATGTGGTAGAAAATACCTCTTCTCATTATATTGACAGTTTGATCAAATAGCGTATCCGTAGTGACAGCATGCCTGCTCGACAGGATGATTTAATAATAACATAATGTATCGCTGTATTTGTATGGGAAGTTTTTTGTCTGCTGGTGTACACAGTGGGTTGGGAAAAACTAGAACAAATCCAGCTGGTGTGAACACTGACAGTACTCTAATGCAGAAACCTAGTTGTTGTTCTCTCCTACCAGTTAGATATATGTGTCCTGCATATGTTTTTGTGAGGGAGGACTGCAAATTTATTTTGTCCGTGCCACAAACACCGTAGTAACAAAGTACAGCACCCAGACAGTCATCACTCCCTTGTTCTTAATAAAGAGCTCCCTTGTTATTTACTAATTCCATTGTATGCTTCTGAATTAATTGATCACTTTTAAAAGTTGCCTGGAAATATGAATTGTAGAAATACAAGCATTTATTGTTTAGTCATTAAAATATGTGAAGAAAGGCATTCTGATCACTTGCTGAGGGCTTTAGAATACAGCTTAATATTTGAAAAGTTGTTTGGAGAATGGATATTTTTGGCAGCTCAAAAAATCCTTTAAATTTGAGAATATGAAAAAGAATGTATAAGGCATTTTATTTAAGCTAATGGTTGAAAATACGTAATAATCTTGGTTATTATTGTGTTATTTTGGAAAAGGAGTGCAGTGTTTGTTTGCTTATGTATAGATGGTATTGTGGTTTATATTTGAATGCTGTTGTTGGCAGCAAGAACAGTCTATCTGTAAAGAGAGATGTTATCCTTAAGCCTGCTAAATGTTTCTGTAGTACTTAGACGTGTAAGTATTCCAACTGGCTTCACCTCAGGTGAGGTGAAGCAATCTCATGGAAATTTAAGAACTCCCAAACAAGCCGGACTCATACTTCGCCTCTTATTAAAACCACATAGTACTAGCTGTATGTTGCAGTAACTATTCTCCTGCAACAATATATGTGCCTTAGTACTGGAAGTGTTTTTAATGTAAGCATTACAGTGAGAGTCTACCATCTAGACCAAGAAGTAAAAGTTAAAAAAAAAATAAAAATCCAAAAACAGCTGTTGACAAGAAAAAATGAACTAAATAGCTATGTTCCTGTTTTATTGTGGCTCAAATATGGTAAAATTTCTTAGAAATGGAGTATTATATTTGATTTTAAACTGTATTTAATCTATTAGTTCATGAAGTTATGTACAATGGATCAAAGCAGCTTTCTTGTATTATTTATCACATTGATTACATCCAAACTCTCATTGTGTTGTAGTATTTCAGTTGAAGAGTTGCAATGACTGAATTCCAAATGTGTTTGTCCGTAATGTCACCATGACTTCCTCTTTCTGCAGTGCAGTGTGATGGCAGAACTGGTTGGCAGGATTCACAGGCAGTATTTATTCTCAAAATAGAAATCAGTCATTATTAAAAAATAAAATAAAATCCAACCACTGTCACTCTAGTGGCACCATTGTTAGCAAGAGAGACCTCTCTGTTGTCTAACCAGATGAGCGCATTTCATGATGCAGGTTTCTTCTATCCAAATGCAGCAAGCATTGCTGATATCCCTTGAGCTGCCCTTCTGAGCCATTTATTTGCAATGCCTTGGGATCTGGAGCTAGATGGATTGTACTTCTCTTAATAAAAGTTCCAAGAAAGAATGTAAACAGAGAAGTATGTATTTGGGGAATTTTCTTGGCTGTTTCATAGGTCACTTAGATCTTGCTTCCTCTAGGTCATCATCAGTTAATTTTTTTCATTTTTATAACCTCTCAATTGATTTCAGCAACTGAGTACTGCTACAGTCAAAGTGAGGAGACCTGTATCTTCAAATAAAATTCACAGTGAATGTACATATTGTAGACGATTTCCCGTTAATTTTGATCATTCATTATTAACAAAACGTTTCTGTATTTGTGTTGGTTCTGCGCCTGATTTAAAGTAGATTGTCTAGAAATTCTGATGCATTTGTTTTGAAGTTTCTTGTTTTGCATCTGGCAGGCATAGCTGCTGTTTGCATTTTCAACATCTGTTTCATGGTACTAAGTATTTGCTCAGTGTTAATATTTATTTTAGAATTTCAGTACAAGTGTTCATGATAAGTGTTGATGGCTGTAGTGTTTCTTGATGTAAAGACTGGTGATGTTGACCCTCCTGAGCTAAGGACTGAACAGATTTTGAGCGTATGTTTTTGTTGAAAGACAATGTTTATATTTAAAAACATCTTTATTTTTTATATATATACTTAATATTGCATTTACACGTCTAAGCCTGTTTGTTTCATCTAATAGTGTACTGTTTCACTCATATCGCTATAAAAGTATTATTAAAAATATATTCTTCATGGGTATCTTCATGGAAATGCAATAAAAATGTCTCATTTTATGAGACCTTTAGATGCTTTAACTTATGCTTTAATGGACTATTGTACCAAATTGTTTTCTTAAATAGTTACTTTAACTGTAACCTCATCGTCTCCTTTTTAAAACAGCTTCAGGCTCTCCTTCAGATATGGCCCAAGCTGCTGCCTAGAGAAGCATTAGAATTGTTGGATTTCAATTATCCAGACCAGTATGTGAGAGAATATGCAGTGGGTTGTTTAAAGCAAATGAGGTGAGTATGTTGTATTATTAGTTCAGCATGCACGGATTTTTTGAAGGGGAATACTGCATTCTGGTTTTCTCTAGGAAAAAAGCTTCAAGAGGAAAGATTTAAGTGGACAGCCTCCTGTGAGTAATGACCAAATAAAGCAATCTTTCTAGATAAGCAAATAGGCAGCCAAAGGAAATCTCCTTATTCTGATGTCTTAAATTCAAAGATCATTATTTTCCATGCTACTAAAGAAAACTAAGTGTACTTTTGTTCCAGAAAGTTGTGTGTTCACTCCTTTCTTGGACAAAGAGTGAACAAAATATTATGAGAATTTTTTAATGATGAAAAGATGAAGTACCACAGTAGTCAAATAATACAAAAACGGCCACCCAGCTATCTCATGCTTCTTGTCAGGTATTTTCTGTATCACTTAATAGAAATGTAGGTCGTTACATACAGTAAAACAAAAGAGAATTCCTGATTTGATTGATTTTTCCCAGTAGCCTCTGCTATCTAAAGTTATTCCCTTATCACATAAATTTTACTCTTCAGTGTAAGCTAGGGCAAGATTTGTTTAACATTATCATTTGCAGGACTACTGTATTTCCTGTCCTTGAATTCTAATGTCTCTGTGGTAAATAGTTTAATGATTAATTTTTTAATGGTCAAGGCTATGTATTTGAAAAAAATATTTTGACTTCTTTCAAATGTAAACAAGCAGTTTAGCTGCTATGCAAATAATATTGAATTGTTACATCTGGAATTATTTCTAGAATTCTTAGTTCTGGCTCTGAATCAGTTGTGTTCAATTGGGTATCAATTTCCAACTTTAAAAATCTGTTGAAGGCAGCTGGTAGAAGCTGTGAATCCTAATAGCTGAAGTAAGGAAAGTGGGGAAAGATAAATATAACACAGCATGATTGAATATTTTGACCAAGTTACTGAATGATGTTCTCATGGGTCAGCGCTAGGTACAGTCTTATTTAACATCTTCATCAACTTGGATGGAGGGATTGAGTGCACCCTCGGCAAGTTTCCTGATTATATGAAGCTGGGAGGAGTGACTGACACAGCAGCAGGCAGTGGTGCCATTCAGTGAGACTTGGACAGGCTTTTGGAACAGGTTGCCCAGGGAGGTTGTGGATGCCCCGTCCCTGGAGGCATTCAAGGCCAGACTGGACGTGGCTCTGGGCAGCCTGGTCTAGCGGTTGGCGACCCTGCACTTGGCAGGGGGGTTGAGCCTTGATGATCTTTGAGGTCCTTTTCAACCCAAGCCATTCTATGATTCTATGATTCTGTCATATACATCTGAATTTCTGTACTGTCATTAATCTAGTTATTCTGTTATTAACTGATTTTATGTACCTTGTTCTAGTGATGAAGAGCTTTCTCAGTACCTTCTTCAACTTGTGCAAGTCCTGAAATACGAACCTTTTCTTGATTGTGCTCTCTCCAGATTTCTGCTAGAGAGAGCACTTGCTAATAGAAGAATAGGACAGATGTTGTTTTGGCATCTAAGGTAGGAATGTTTCCTGTATATCTTTCTGAATCTGTTGATCCAGATTGGACTTCTGGTGTGTAGATCAAGATTTTTTTTTTTAATCTTTGGCATTTATAGATCAAAGCCAGCCTATAATTAAAATTTTATTACTGTGCTTTGTAATCCACTGTTTGAAGAAAATCCTTCTCTAGGTAACTGGTAAGTTAGGGTTGTGTATGATTTCAGTGCTTGTTTTGACTGTGCTTGTAGGAAAACAACAGTATTTATGCCTCAAAACTGTGAGGAAAAAATAAATCAGAAAATAACAGAACAGCAGTTCTGTGTGCTGTTGCTGTATTTGATGATCAGTTCCATGAGTTGCAGGTACCTTGCAGAATTGACTTACATGTTGATTCTGTTTTCAGAATACAACTTACTTATTCTAATATTTCTAAGTAAAAAGAGCAAGCACTACCTGAATATGTTTTGAAGGATAAATGGCATTGCTATAGTTCAGCGGTTTCTTTCAAAGTATTTCTCCCCAGAGAAATTTTGGCTTTTCCCTATGAAGATTTGAAAACACGCACTTGAACATCAGTCCTATCTTTCAATATCATCTATCAGTACTGCTTTCTTTAATGAAAGTGGATCCTGAAAACAAATATCCAATTGCTACCTCTTAACATTTTTGCATCTAGAACAGTTCTAGACCTAGAAACAAGTGGTATGTTGAAACTAGCTATTCCTTATGAGCGTTCAGCATGTGTGTATTATTATTTCTTACAAAATCTAGCTTTTTTCTGAATGACCACGGAGTGTTTTCTTATTTTTTTTTCCTCAATTTCAACAGCTTTAAATGTTAATCTGTAAAATCGTGCGGTCTGTCTTGATAAATGAGAAGCCTTTCTGCTGTGATGTTCCCTTGCAGGTCAGAGGTTCACATACCTGCTGTTTCAGTACAGTTTGGTTTGATACTTGAAGCTTACTGCCGAGGAAGTGTTGCTCACATGAAAGTGCTTGCTAAACAGGTATACACTCCCCTCCTCCTTTAAATCTTGACATGCGAGCTTGTAACTCAAATTCTTATTCCATTTTCCTATGGGACATATAGGTTACTTTGACAAATCCATCTGTTTAGGAAAGAGGAAGGGGGATGGGGAGGTGGAGAGAGGAAAGCATGAGTGAGAGGGAAAAATGCAAGTGCTAAATAGATGGATGTAATGAAGGAGCAGCCCTCCCTGGTGCAGAAAGCTGCTAGTGCTGTGGGGTCTCATGGGCTGCTTTGTAACATTCTGAGAAGTGTAAGATAGTTTCAGCAATATGCATATATTCTAGATCGAACAGTAGGCTGTCTAGATTACTAGCAGAAGGGTTTATGTACACTTAAAACTTATGACTGGTTTTTCCCTATGTCAGAGCAGGTTGCCCAATAGAAACTATTATGTTTCTATCTAAACTTTATATAGATGAGTCCAGGACAACTTCCTACTGCTTTCACTTGCTTGTTAAAAAGTGACGCAAAAAACGCTGAAGCTGCAGAATATATATGGTACTTCTCCCTGGAAAGAAAGGTGTTGAAACAAACTAAGTAATCGGTTAGTGTCAATATGGATTTGTTTTGGTTTTTCTTTAAAAAAAAAAAAAAGTCTGCTTTTAAATAGACTTAGTAAGTGTATAGGCAGACTATTAAAGAGACTCACGTGTCATGTTCTGAAGGTCCCAGTGCAGTTTTAGCAAGTAAATTTGGATTGCTACCATGAAATCTTTGAAAATTATAGCTCTCCTGGAATTACTGTACTTGCTGTATCAGGGAAAATAAGGACAGAAAAAGCAACTCAATAAATGTCTGGTCAACATTTTGATACTGTCAATATTGAAAATGTACTAAAAGAGACAAACCGAGCAGGAATGTACTGTTGTGCTCTTTATTGCTGCTGTTCACAGAACACTGAAACGATGTTTTACATGAGTGCTTGTTAGTATTGTCAAAATCATAAAAAGGTTAGGTGATGAAATGCTTTCAGCAATAGACCTAAGGTCAGTAAAGTTTTTGTGCATTTCACAGGAAACAAATGTCAGTACAATCAAAGAAGGGGCAAAAAAATTCCCAACTGTGCAAACACGGAAGAAATTCAAAGTAGAAATACTTCAAAAAGTTCCTGTTTGTACAACACAGGTTCCATTTTGTTCCCTTGTCACTAATGTTTGTACAGCTCCAAGAATAGTGGAAAGGCAGAGCGCTTTTGGTTTTGACAGATGGCTGACCTGGCAGGTCTCCATTGCCTCAGTTTTATAATCAAACTGCATACAATTTCCACAGCATCCTGCCTGACAGGGTTCAGTCTGTCTGTAAAAGTGGTAAGTCTTGACTCAGCACCTTATAAATTAGACCGAAGCTTCCTTGTATAGAAATCAGCTTTTACAGTTATTTAAATTGATACAGTTTGCTAGAGAATATATATATTGCTGAGCATGTTAACTACGGCTACCATAAATACAGTTGATGGATATAGCAACTATTTCATATTCAGCTAACTGCTTAGGTGTAGGCGCAGTATAGAAATTATAATCTTTGTATGTGCGGTCTAGGTTTGTTACCAACAGGCTTTTCTCTGTTAAGGTTATGCACATTTGCATTGTTGTTTTCTTAGAAATTGTACATGTGGAAAACTTTTTAAACAAAGGGAAAGGGCTAAACCAGTCCTTTTATACACTGTAAAAGTAAAAATATATTGCTTAGGTGATATGTTAGGATTTAAAGCATCCTAATTGATTAGAGCACTTTACTTATGCCTACATTTTGCAGGGTTTTAATGAGCAAACTTTTGCAGGGCAGGCTTAAGTGTTTTAAGCATTTGTACTTGTGTATGTGAAAATTGTCTGCAATCAGTGATGTGGGCATATTGAATTGTATGCCCCTAACTGCATGTGTGCAGTGAAGTATCTGCATCCATCAATTCGAGTAATGTTTGCAGAAGTATGAAGCACACAGTTTCTGTTGACTTCAGCATGGACTGAAGCATCTGTGCTATGCTTTGTTGAACTGTTGATGAAAATTGAATTTTGTAGAATGGCTTTTAGTAAATGTATCTATCATACATTAAAATATCTTGTTAATTTTGTTGGAAATGTTAAGTCCTGCTTTAAAAAGTGACTTGAAATTTGAGATTTCAACCCATCATTGTCTTTGTTAGTTATAAAAATGGTGCTTTTAGGACGTGAGTAATTTAGAAAAAGCCATTCTCCAGTTTTTTATTTTTCTTTTTTTCAGAAACTCCGTCTTAATTATTGATTATTACTTCCATTGTAAAAGATGTTGTAAAATCATTTAATACTTCATATAATAACTTTTTTGCTGCCAAATAAGATTTTATATATTGCATGATGTGCAAAGTCAAAGCAATAACTTGAAGATATAAAATATTTATTTCAGGTGGAAGCTCTTAATAAAATGAAGACTTTAAACAGCCTAATTAAGCTGAATGCCATGAAACAAAGCAAAGCAAAAGGAAAAGATGCAATGCACACATGTTTGAAACAAAATGCTTACAGAGAAGCACTCTCTGACCTCCAGTCTCCTCTGAATCCTTCTGTTATACTTTCAGAACTACAGTAAGTAAAGAATGAGTGAATAGTGTTTCACTGTAGATTTTGATTGGAAATGCCAAAGTAGAAACGCCTATTGCTTGGACTTCCTTTGTCTGTGTTGTTAGCAGATACGCTGTCACGGGGAACACTTTCTATAGTGAGAGAAGGTCTGTTGGCAATCTTCCTGAGGTCAAATAGCAGTTAAGCTTGAAGATGTTTTGTGGTCCACCATGTAACTTAATACTCTCTTGTCAATGTATTTCATAGTTAAACATTTTAAAATATAAGCCTAAATGTGAATTAGACTATGTTCCTGACTTCTGCTTAAGACAATAAGCACAAAAGTGATTAAAATGTTTAATAGCGCTTAAAAGGGAAGTCTATACAGAGAATTCTGTATATTTTCTCTGTAAATGTAAGTTCTTAATTTAGATGTATGTATGCCAGTCATGGTGTCCAAGGTAGTCAGTGTGTAACAGATACATCCATAACTTGATAAGCACTCATAGCATAGTAGTAGGGTGAAAGCTGAGGTAGCATTTAAGCACTTCCTTACAGCAAGTCTGCATTTTCTGCTGTTTCAAACAGTGTTCAGTTCTGTTCAGCTGAGTTACTTTTAGTGGACTATGACATTTGTTATATTTTCTTCTAGTGTTGAGAAGTGTAAGTACATGGATTCTAAAATGAAGCCTCTATGGATAGTATACAACAATAAGATGTTTGGAGGAGATCTTGTAGGGATCATCTTTAAAAATGGTGATGGTAAGCAGTGCTGAGCACTTGAAATTCTTCCTCATTCTTTTTTCTCACACTTGCACTTTATCTGTGTTGCTCTGTATTTACCAGAATTTAACAAGATTTATAGCATCAATAAACAAATTAAGCGTCTTCTCCTGACTAGTTTTCCAATTATGGATTTTACCAATCACGATGATATAGCCATGATCAACCCCTCTTTAACATTTAGTATTGATGAGGATTTTTAGATAGCTTTTTCTGAAAGTCTATGAACATTAGGTAGTTTGTCTCCAATACACTGAGAAACTGAGGTAGCAGTTCCAACCTTCCATTACAGATCTCCGACAGGACATGTTGACACTCCAGATTTTACGTTTGATGGATGTACTTTGGAAAGAAGCTGGCCTGGATCTCCGGTAAGGAACTCTTGTGGGCTGGTTTATATGGATGGGGGAGTCCACTCTTACCAGCAAGGCTTTCCTGTTAATTTGCTTTCCCTACCATATTGTTTCTAAAATCTGTAATAGTGCCACAGTTTTCAGTTGTCATAGCCAAGGTGAGCAGGCTATAAGAGGCACTCACGTTACCTAACAAGATTGCTTCTCTTTGCAGTTTATTCCCTAGATGGGCCACATTACAAAATAATTTAGCCACGAAAAGAAATACAAGAAGTGAAGTGAAACACAGATTTTTTTACTTACTATCAAGCAGAATATTTGACTAGTGCACTGCATCTCTCATGGTGTATCTAAGTTGCCATGCTGATCATAAATCACATTGTTCTCTTATTTATTTTACTGTTTTCATTCAGACAAAAAGCCTTGTATGAGGTGAGAAAACAATTCTTCACTTAAGGGTCCAGCAAACAGGTTCTGTGTCTTTTTGTTGCTTGCTTGGTTGCTTTTGATGTTTGTTCTGTTTGTCTCTGTTTTCTCTTGTAACAAACACGTCTATTAACTGTTTGTGGGAATTAGAACTCCTAGGTTCTAATACACATATGCAAGTGAGGGAAAAATATTTTGCAGCTTCCTCAAAATTTCTGCTTCAAATTGAACATTTGATGCTATTTCAGTGATGTAGTTCTAACCCAACTAATGTAAAAATTAACGAAGAGTAAGCAACATTTTGTGCTAAAGTATTTTAGCAAGAAAAGAATGTTATTTGCGTGTCAGAAAAAAAATTCAGAACAGAATTATCTTTGTATCTTAAAGTCTCTTTCAAAGCAACATTCTTGCCTTCATATAATTGCTAGGATAAGCATGACTTCTTTATAAGGATACTAGAGTATTCCAAAGAATAAAAGTGCTTAAATATTACTTGAAATGCTTCATTTGGATTCTTTCTGCTCAGTTTTTCAAACGTTGTGGTTCAAGCATAATAGTGTGAGTTTCATAAGGCACATAACATCTGTCCGTACAAATAAGTAAAATTATGAACAGTCAGTCAGCATTTAGGGGCAAGGACAATCTCTGGCAGCTGTGGAATCCCATATGAGGCATACTTCACTTGCTGCCTTCCCAGAAGCTTCGTTTGTGGTTCTGGGCAGGGCCACACACTGTGCCTGGCAAACAGGAGTCATCATTAGGAGTCATTCCTGACCAATCCATTTTTTTTTAACCTCAAAAAAGGAAAACCAAAATGTGGCTCTGATGTCCAAAGATTTGTCTTAAAACTCTCAGAAGAAAAAAAAAAAAAACGTAGAAAGGGAAATTCCAAGGAAGAACTGAAGTTCTATAATTGGCCTCTTCCATTTATTTACATAACTGAGAGCATCTTCCTTCCATTCATGCTTTCTTTAGTTCTGATTATAAAATAAAATTCTGAGAATGAGGCAGGGTTATAGTCCTGTATCTATCAAAGAGGTATTAAGCCGGCATTCACCAAGGAAAGGCTCTGAAGAGATCTTAACTGGTAAAAGATTGGCTAAAACAGCTCTCTAAACAGCAGGAGGATGAGGATGTAGCTAAGAGGGTGACTGTGATCTCTAATCTTTGTTTGCAGTCTGCATGCCTCCTGAGAAGCAGCTACGCCAAACCCTGTGAATCAGTAGCAGCACTAAGAGGTTTTGTTGTGCTGTTAGTGAGTCAGGACTTGTTTTTGGCTTGCCTCTCATTGCTTGGATTAAGAGACATCTGTAACAGGCAAAAAAGCACTGTCATGTATTTCTGATTTTCTGAAAAATACGGCTCATACGTCCGTACCAATAAGTGCAGTCTTTTCTTCTTGCTCTTTATCATCCTTTGAGGTTTAAGTTTCCCTAAAACTTTTTTTTTTCCCTTTTTCCTTTTGTGGATGCATAATAGATTTCACACTTTCAACATTTTCCACTACAGAATGTTTGATAATTCAAGTAAAAGCAAGGCTTCCAACTTGTTTCACCAATATACATGCACAAACACTTGCTGCTTGCTTATCTTCCTGGAGAAGTAACTCCCAATCAAGAATATCTTGCCACACCAGAATGAATGGCTTCTGAGAAGCATGGATCAAATGGCAAACAGTATGCTGCCACTGAGGTGCTAAGGATAGCATTGCTTTCCTTATACTTGCATTGCAGTCCCTAATCAGTTACTCATCAGTAAGATAAAATGAAACCTTAGCTCTGTCTGTGTCTTTTACTAGAAGTGTGAAGCAAGCACAATATCCCCATGGGATTTCTCCTCTCTGGAGAGGAACACCAAGTGTGTGTGGGTTTTGAGATCTGCAAAGGTGAAGGGGGAACTTTTTGGTTTTTTTCTGTTTGTTTTTCACTGTCAACTGTTTTGTCTCCTGGGCAAACTGGCCTCTTGCACACATGGTATGTTCTGTTGTTGAGGTTCCTGTGTGTGCATTCTGACTAAATGTTGGAACCAGACCAGGGTTTGTATCAGAAAAGGAAGTGTGTGTGTGCAGCAGGATGCAACAGTGTTCTCCATTAGTTCCTTCATCCTGGGCTGTCACTGGGTGCACTGTGGAGTGCCCAACTGAATAAAACTTCAGGTGCAAACTGCTTCTACTTTTCAGTATGGATCCAACAATTAGACAGCAAAGACCAGCAGCAGAGATGAATGCTACTCTGTTATTTGGAGAAGACTGACTCAGAGTTCAGTTCTCCGACATCAGTCAAGTGCAGAGAGTAATTAGAAAACAAAAAAGCATATTCTCTAATTAATCTGTGTACTTAAACAAATAAACGAAAGCCCTACCTATTCACTTCTGAAATGAATTATTACCAGAATGCTGAGTTGGAAATAGCTTGCTCAAAACAAAAGTTGTAACTACAACAGTTAATTTTGCTTCAGAAAGCTCTGAGTCTGAAGTCACACATATGGGCATAATCATAGTAGGTGACAGAAATTATTTCTATGAGGAATGTTTAAGTATTACAAATACGTGTCACTGCAGACAGATACGAAATGTCTTCCCAAGCATGCTATGAGATTTGCAGTGTTGTAGCTCTAATGAGAGTAAACTTCACCGAAAGGTATTTCTATTGCTTTATCTGTACTGCAGCATTGCAGTTGTGCTAGGGGAGAGATTAGTAAAGTAACAGAATAGCAGAAAATCCTAAATTTGAGGAGTTTGATCTTTATTGATTAATCTTTACTGCAGTAAGTTGTCACAGAAGTATTTAGTACATAGTTACTTTTTGGACTGGTACAAAAAAGTTGTGTGAAATCTCATGTTAAGCAGCTTTGTTTGAATGAAACCAGAGTTCATAAAACCACTGAAAAATTTATTTTTGACAAGTTTAAAGCTTATCATTGTTTTGAAATTATTGGACCTAAAGTTACAGAGAATGTGTTCATAAAGTATCATAATTTGGGGTTTTACTTGTGAGGAATTAGATTATTGAAATAAAGAACAGTATTAACAATTTCCTCCCTTCATTCATGTTGATGTTTGAGAAAATGAAGTGAAGAAAGAGGAAAAATATCTGTCCTGCCCAGAATTGCTGCATTGATCTGTCAGTGGTCTTCACGTGGCATTAAAAAGCAGGGCACATATCCTGCTGACAGATGTTGAAGTCATAAAGACTGGGATGAGATGGAAAAGGCTGAGCAGATTTGTCCCTAACTTGACTCCTGTCAAAGTGTCTCTCTGACAAGGATGTTTTTTCCTCCAGTTGTAAGCACAGAGTCCTCAAGGGGCTGAAGGCTTTCATCATTGCTTGCTTTTGAAAGGGAAGTTGTTGGACATGTGCCCAGTTTAGCTGCAAGTAGGGTGGGTTGAAATGCCGTGGAAGAGGGCCAGCGTGCACTTTAACCTGGCAATACTTGGCTTACGTTTGTCATGTCATGATAAGGATGGGCAGTGCTTCCTTGTGTCGTGCATGCTGGCTTTCAGTAATTACAGATACCCTTCTGTTCATTGTGAGAGCCCTTTGGCCTAGAGAGTTGGGATTTTTAATTTAATACATTAGAATAGTAATGGAAAGAAGGTCCCAAATCTGCATTTCTTTTTTTGTTTGAAGCTGGATGTTCTCTAAACACCCTGCGGAATCTCATCTTCCGTGCACTTTGTTGCTAGTGGAAAAGCGTACCCAACTATATGGTTCTTAGCAGTTAAACCCTTTCAGCAGTGTGTTATCGCTGTAGTAGAGAAACTGTTCCATCTAATAGCTCTTATGTCAAAAAGTTCCAATTAATTTTGCCTGGGATTTTATTAATTTTTCTTCTGTGGCTTTGGATAAATAGGGTGTCTCACTCGAGGTACAGTTCTTCTTTGTAGAAATCAGGATTAATATCTGTTTTGTTTGTAAATGCAAATGATGACACCTCCACCAGCAAAGCCTTCTCCTTCTATCTATATGGCCACACAGTTTTTCTGTCCTGTGCATTTTTATACAGCTGTGTAATGAGTGAGCGCTCCTCACTAATTGTGCACTGCAATTAGATTTGCATGAGTATCTGTTTTTTAATACAAGGATCCATGACCAGAATTGAGAGAACATTCGTGATCTGAGATGGCTAAAATGAGAATAGACACCTCTATTTGTGATGCAGTGCCTTTGAAGAAAGCAGTTGTGATGGTTTCGCTCCTCCAAGATGGAAGAAATGCTTTGGAAAAGCACACTTACCCATTTAGACTTATCTCCCCTTGATTCAAATGTTTACCTATGTCTTATTTTAATGCAGTGGTGCTGTAGATATTTTTACTCAACAGTGTGTACATGCACGGGAATATTCTTATGTATCAGGTGAATTGAATACTATACTCCTGTTTTCCATTATTTTTCTAGGCTTAAAATTAGTGGGAGATGAAAAATATTATTTTCTATGTATACTTGAAAAGGAGCATTCTAGCATTTTAAGTTGAAACTGGAAAAATAGGGAAAAAGGGTAAATCCCTGGTTTCTATTTACACAAATAACCTACAACATAGCATAAACTTGTGTGTAAATCTGTTATTGGCCATTTAGGCAGGAAATTAACAAATGCAATTAAAGGGCTCCCTCTATAGTTTCTCCTATAACATTACAAGTAACTGTGTAGTATGATGGCAAAATAAAGTATGCTGGTAATTTCTTCTGTATACGTACATGCAATAGGAAAAACAAATATTTTAAATGAATTGCTGTTATTTTAAAATTGCAAACCAAATCCGTATATTAATTTTCAAGAGTACAGTGTTCAAGTTAAATGAGTATTTTGCCCTCAGAAAATATTCACATACTAAAGAAGCATTCTTATTATTTTTGGTTTTAACATTATCTTTGCTTTGTTTCAGGATATTGCCATATGGCTGTTTAGCAACTGGAGATCACTCTGGCCTTATTGAGGCTGTTTCCAGTTCAGAAACCATTGCTGACATTCAGTTAAATAGTAGCAATGTTGCCGCCGCTGCTGCCTTCAACAAAGATGCTCTCTTAAACTGGCTGAAGGAATACAATTTAGGGTAATTTCTACAATTGTTTTCTCATCTGTAGTGTAAACCACAAAATTCCTGGAAGTCTGTGTTTCAGCGTTAAGGAACGTGTGTCTGTTCTGGCAAATTTGTCTTTTTTTTTTTCAGTGTGTCAGATTCTGACTCAGCTTCAGATTGCCCTTGGAATTCAAACAGTGGTCCAGCAGAAATTCTGACATTTGCAGCATTATGATTTCACGTTGTTGAAGATATACTGAATTTGGCCAAACAAATAAACAGGGAAAAAAAACCAACAAAAAAACAACCTCATGGGTCTCAAATCTGGATGCCATTGCCTTTCACAGTTGGATTTCTCCTGTTCTCCATAGCTACTTTTTACAGTATTTTCTCTCAATTCAGTCTAATTTTGCAGTATTCTAAGGGGCTTTTTTTTTTTTTTTTTTTTACTGAACCAAAAATCCTTTTTCATGTCAAGTCATGATAAGAATTCTCAGTAGAGTGCACTGATATTAGTTTTTTTTGTATTTCTAGAGATGACTTGGACCGAGCCATTGAAGAATTTACTCTGTCTTGTGCTGGCTACTGTGTAGCTACTTACGTGCTGGGGATTGGTGACAGACACAGTGACAATATTATGGTCAGAAAAAATGGTCAGGTAAAAATCTTTTCTGTGGGCAGAACAACTACAGCATCTGTATGGGAATTACCTTGAAAACTTCCAGTTTCTTTTGTCCATCAGTAGAATTAGATCTTAAAGTTGTTAGATTTCTTTTCTTTACTGAGGATTGCAGAGAGCTTTAAAGAAAGGTTGAAATCTGGGAGGAGTGGAAGGAACAACCAATGCTCACTTTGTAAGCAGCTGTTTTCCAAGTGAGACTGTTCTATAAATCTTTTTCAGAGCATCTGGAAGCCCTGTTAATAGTCCAGAGTCACTGAAGAAGAGCTCCTATCAGAGTGTCTTGCGAAATACCATCTTTTAAAAATGCATGAAGTATAGTTTTGAGGAGTTTTTATTTTTTTTGAGTCCACATCAGTTTGTAGCAGTGTCAATTTATAAATAAATCTCGACACATTGTAAAATGAAGTACTCCGGGAGGGTTGAAGCAGTATGCTATGAGGAATAACATCATGCGTTAACTGTTCTCGGTACCAGCATCCTGTAGTGGTATTAGAAAAATGAATTATTTCATTGGAGAAATTAATTTCTTTAATATTTTGTTTAGCTCTTTCATATAGATTTTGGGCATATTCTTGGAAACTTCAAGTCCAAGTTTGGAATTAAAAGGGAGAGGGTACCTTTCATACTTACCTATGATTTCATTCATGTTATTCAACAAGGAAAAACAGGGAACACCGAAAAATTTGGTCGGTGAGTAGTATTTTAATCTCATCCTTCTGTAACTGAGATGCTCGCTGGTGTCAATTTGCAATGCAGCAAGATCCTGTCCAGTTCAGTTTGCTAATCTTTCCGTGTATGGAACTGTGCTTATGTGTTCATTACAGTCTGCTTCTCTGCTGAGCTACAATTTATATACAGATTAGTTTGTACGTTAGAAACTGCAGCGGAAAGATACAGTTCCTTTTTATCTCCTCCAGCAGGTGATGCAGGAGATGGCATCTTCTCCTGTAATTGTTTTGTTCTTGTTTGTGTTTTCCCTTAAGCCTTCAGCAGCACACAGGGCACTAGAGAGTGACTCCACGGACTGTTGTTCAAGCAAGATGAAATACTGTTCTTAAAGAGCAGGTTCTCTTCTGCCATTTCTGTCCATCACTGCACATTCAGTGTGCTAATTAGTCATGCTCTTACTTGGGTGCTTAGGCATATATGGTTGTGCTCACAATCCAGTGTTTCTGCATGCCCTTCCCATCTTGGGTTAGAGAGCTACTAGACTTCCTACTTACTGAGGAAGGTTTTTCTTTTTCCTTTCTGTGTCATTCCCACCAATTGACAGGATGTTCATTCTGGGTGCTTTGCTCTCACTCTGCTATCAATTTTCACAGGAAGAATTTATTGGCAGAGATATAAAATCAGGCATCTAGGTATGGCCTGACAAATTTTATGGCTATTTCTAGAAGAAGAAGGTGTATATGTATTAGAAGAAATGGCAAATAACTGCCATTTCTCTCCTGTAGGTATGCGATATGTTGTGGGAATGCAGTGGAGGTTCTGTAGACACAACAGTGCTTTTCCCTACAACTGCTGACTGCCTTTTCTGTTGCCATGTTCCTAGGATATGCATTTTAGTACAGATAACAATTTTTTTGAAGTGGTTACTTATTTGTCAGCTGTGGGTTCTCATGTGTTGGGTTCATTGCATGTGTTTTTTTGTCGAATATGAAGGTTCCGCCAGTATTGTGAAGAAGCATACCTGATTCTGCGAAAACATGGAAACCTATTTATTACACTTTTTGCACTGATGTTAACTGCAGGGCTTCCAGAGCTAACCTCTGTCAAGGACATCCAGTATCTCAAGGTAAAAATAAGATTTACAGCTCAGCCAGATCTTAGAGTTATTCTAGTATGTGAATTTTGGTTCTAAGGTGAACAACTTTTAATTTATTTCAATTTCTCTCAAGATTTCCATGAAATCAAAGCGTTCTTTTTCAGCTGTGTAGAATAAGGTACATATTCCTTCTGAGGGCTAAAAGGAAATGATGAATATTTGTCCCTTTCAACCATTCTATGACAAGTTTTGTGTCTGTGCATCTTAAGTCTTACATGTAGTAACTTTGGGGGTGTTTTGCCTCTTGGCTCAATACACAAGCATAGACCTGTAAAGGTGAAAATTATTTGCTTAATTCTTTTTTTAGTTTTACCTATAAACTCAGAAAATATCACTGATATTTGAAAATTTGTCAAAACAGGAAAGAGCAGAATGTGGTTTGTGTTAAGAGGTGAAGAACATAACTGGATTTTCAAATTTGCAGTAATGCTTACATGGTTTTGTTCTGTTTTGTTTTTCTGTACCAGGATTCTCTTGCCTTAGGAAAGAGTGAGGAAGAAGCACTAAAACAATTTAAGCAAAAGTTTGATGAAGCACTCCGGGAAAGTTGGACTACTAAAGTGAATTGGATGGCTCACACTGTTCGCAAAGATTACAGATCCTAGAAGAGTTTTGGATTTGCACTAAGCTGAATGTTACCTTGATAAGTATTTTTAAATGGCATCTGTAGTATGGACCAATAAAACTTACTTTAAATAAGAAAGAAAACAAGACAACAACAAAAAGAAACGGGCTGAAATAATTCCTGATTCTTTTGCACTCTGCTTCTGAATGCCTGATCCCAAGACTGTCTCCACAAACAGTGACCAACCTGGATAATCAGTTCCTGCTGACTTTGCACGCTGAGAGCTACTAGGCATTTTTAAATATCCTTTGGTACTTTATGGAGGTGTAAATATTTGTTTTATACGTTAGGGTAATGTACTCTAACATGCTCAGGAGGTTTGAAGACCTCTGAGAGAACTGTTTTTTGTTTTAAATTTGGGACTTGAAGAGTAAATTTTTCTTTATTCTAATCTAGCTAAAAATGACTGTGTGTATATTTTTCATATGAATTCTGCCATAATGGCACAGATGCATTAATTCTACTGTAAATAGAAACCACAGCATCATTGTACTACAGGGATCTGCTTAATGTCTTATACTGCTGCCAAAAGAAGAATAGCCAGGTATTTGTAAGGTTTCTTGGGGAGTGATGAGGGAGGCAGAGACCTCTGAAATGTTGCAGCTTCCAGATAGTCATGGCTGTGCGATTTTCTTGTCCTGATATAGGACACACAAAGAAGTCGTTCAGAAAGAGGAGAGGCCAATTTCAAATATGTCTGAAAATCCTCCCTTGATGATAGTCTCCCATTCAGCCCCTGGGCCTTTTGTACTCCCTAGGAGATGTGTTTAGTTCAGCTTCAACAAGAAGCTCCTCACAGCCTGTCATTGAAACTCTTATGTCAGATTACTTGTACCATGCAAATGTGCTGTCTTATAAACATGGATGGAAAATTTTCCATACATATCATACACAGTGCTTTTTAGAACATAAGTACCAAAAGAAACCAAATTTTTTTGAAAGCAAGTGTTTGTGAGAAAAGACCATTCTGTAGAACACCAATGAGAAGTCATTAATCTTTTCTGTATTTATTAAAAGCTTTCAGTAATGTCGCTTTACCAAGATATCTGTGTTGAAAATGTTTGCTGAAGAAACTGGATTTGTTTTAATTTATTTAGTGAGGTACCAGGCTTCTAGGTGCTTAAATGGAGAGCAAATTTGTGACGTGCAATAGGAACTGCTGGTTAAAAGATGTAACATACTGTTTCTGAACATCAGCAAGGTAGACTTTAACTACTGCTTGTTCTCCAAAGAACACTGGTAGCTCTCAATTCTTGTTGACATTTGAAAGAGAATTAAAACATATATTTACTTTTTGGCTAAATTGTTGTTTTACATAGAAATATTTTATGTAGGAATTTAATTAAAGGTGGTTTTACTTTGTTGAGAGTGAGGTTTTGCTGTTTTTTTGGTGGTTTTTTTTGGTGTGGGCCTTTTAAAGGTTAAGGACCTATCTGAGGCCGGGATAGCATTTTAGGTACTGGTTTTATTCTCTTGCCCTAACTCTTGGGGCTAATCTGTCTAACAAGACCTCTGCTTCTAGAATATCGTAAAAGTAACAAATGCATTGTTATTATTTATTTACGTTGTAGAAGCAGGTGGAGGTGTTAGAAAGAATCTACTCTGCAGCTGACAACTCTGAAGGAAGTAAATTCATCCTCAGCTAATTCACAGTGTGTACATTTGTTTAAGTAGTAATTCCTAGACATGTTAAATTTGTCTGGGAGATGGAGTACTCAAACGTGTTCAGGGACGCATAACTTTTCCCAGAACATGAGATGCAGTTGGCCAATTCATCTTGACTGCTTGGGGCTGGTGAGCAAGATGAATATCAGCAGGGAGCATGATTCTGTGCTTATACCCATAACTACCACTGCCGGCGAGCCCCATGTTTCACCAGAGGCTTCTTCTGAGGTTGGGAACAAGGCAGCCAAGCCTTTGGAAGGGATGTAGTTGTACGCACCTGCAGAAAACTCATCATAAGTTGTGAGTTCTGGTATAAAACACCTTCAGTGCAGCTGGTCCCATGTTATGTTATTTACTTTTTTCCAAGTCTACTTCTAATCTGATCCACACATTTCCACTGGGAAAATGACTGTTTCTAAATGAAGCCTACTTCTCAAGTCCTTCATTGTTACTGACAGGGGAAAAGATACCTGCACACTGCTTTTAAAAACAGCTGAAACTGGGTGTGTGCTCTGTGTATATTGTATATATTTGTTCTGTTTTTATTTCGATTGTATGGTTAATTGGTGGGTTTTCTTCCTTTACCTTGTATTATGTGATTTGTGAAGAATGGTGGCAAATGCTGCTTTTAACATTCCTGCTTGTCCTATATTTGCTCCCCAAGCAAAGAGCTCCCGTGGATTTGTCCCTCACCTGTAGAGTTTCTTCCTTTCCCTTTTATGCTTGTATCAGTTTTAAGTGACGGTGGTGCACTGATATGATAGTTCAATCATTCACATTCTAGTGAATGCCTTTGATGGAGCCTATTCATATATTTAACATAATACCGTCCAATATCCCTCTTTAATTTCCCAAAGCTATTGAAATAATTAAATTGTATGGGCTCTCAGTAATTAAGATGTCAGGCTAAGATTGTGGTTTTATTTCTTAGAGATGACTTCAATCCTAAATCTTTTAAACATGTAGTCAGTATTTCTATTACTGTTCCTCCAAAATACACTGTATTGATATGATTATGTGTCTCAGCTGGCTTTAAAATCTGAAACTGAAATCCTGTGTTCACATAATGCATTCCAGTTTCTGGCAAGTTTTTAAAAACATTTAAAATGTTAAAAAATCTTTTTTTTTTTTTCTAGATGTACTAGTGCTGAGAGATAAGGGAGTAGAGCTGTCTTGATGGAAAGCACACTTTACCAGGTGCCGTCGTACAAGCTGGCATTGCTGTTGGACCTCAACGGTTTACATTTGGCTTTGTATTATTTGTAGACAAATGTGCCTTATTCTGGCCTGGATCACTAGGTGAGAGTCAGACTAATTTCAAGGCAGTGTTATTTATTTCACTTACTTATCTATTATTTTATTCCTGACGACAGTACCACACTAACTACTCCACTACTTCCATTGCAAAACTTTTGCTTGTGACACGTTTGTCTGCCTCTGACTTCTGGTGGATATAGTCAGGATGTAAGGTTAGTAGTGAAATTATTCCTGCAACTGGAATATCTCTGCAAATCAACCATAGTAAGATCATAACAGATAAAATCTCAAGGGATTTAAATAGACATAGGAACTGCTGATCTTTCATATTTTTGGCATGTCAGTTCAGCAAGCTAGCTTTGCCTTTCCATGGAAAAACTGTTCAGATCACATGGATATGTAAGCTTCCTCTAACAGCTTCTGTGGGAACAGCATGCAGAACCCGTTGCCCATGTGAATCACTTATTAGGGAGCACAGCTAATTTTCAGTTAGTCCAAGGACTGAGGAATCAGCAGATCTGGATTTTCTAATATTCCTGTGAGGACACTGAAGATTTTTTAACTTAAGCCTGAATGAGCAGAAGGAATAAATGCGGTCTCAGGGATATGCAATTGCAAGCAGATACTTGAAGCAGATTTTAGTAGCTTACCCAGGAAAGGTGCAGTAATTTTAACAGCTAATGATACTGAAAAAATTTGAGTACCGTGCTGCTTGTCCTACCTCAATGCATAATAAAAATCTTGTAGTTGTTCTTTTTGAGTGTGACTTCCTGACTGATGATGGGTATGTGTTTCTGCCAGTGCTTCCCAGGGAATTAATTCACCCTGCTCATGTTAGTAGCTTTTCCTCAAATGCTGTGGCAAAATAGCATTGACCGTTGATGAAGTGAGGAGACAAGAAAACTTTTTTCCTTTAATGAGGTGAATTTGCGTGCTGCTATTATGTGGATGCCTTTCCAGATGGATTAGCCTACATGGGGAACTGCACCACCACTGGCTGTCCTCTGGTAAACCACAAGGAAGATTTTGCCAGTCAGATGCTGATATAACCTTATCTGCTGTTTTATTTCCAGAACATCTGTCTAAAAGCTCAACTGTATGAACTCTTTTAACAGGTTTTACTGTATTGGATCAGATTTTAAATGATGCTGTTGTGATGAGTCAGTTCTTCTTCCTTTCAGCCTGTCACTTTACTTTTCCTCGGGTGATTATGTTGGAGTTTTCCCTGGGTTTGCTTGATGAAGTAGGATGGGAATTAATTTATATTACTCAAGTAGTTGCATGGCTTACTCTTGGAAAATCTATGAAGGATTACGCTTTAAGAATTTTAAGAATAGCGATCACAGAGAAGCGTAAAAGGTTAATTCTGATTTGCCAGACATCATCTGGCTTTAATGAAGCAAATGAGTGGAAGCAACAATTGAGCACCATGGAAACATGGTTTCCTAGGGATTACAACCCTTTGTAGTGCAAAGATGTATGTAAGATCTAATTTTTTGTCTTGGAATTCTACAGCTCTTTCTTCTGGGAGTGCCTCTATCCACTGAAGTCCAGGGAGAAGTGAGGAACTGGAGTAGTTTGTTCTTGTTTGTGAATCCTGCCTGAGGTTTGCTCCTATTTATCTTAGCAAGCTTTGCCCAGTGAGCAACCTCTGGGTGCACGTTCTGATGTGACTGCTGTACAACACAGCCAGAACAGCTCATTGTAATTCCTGAAGTTGTTTCTTTACCTCCTTTGCGTAAGGAATGTTGAGTCTTCACCTAGCATTTCACAAAGGGTGCTGCCCACTGTTGCTCAGGAATGTGGGAAAGATGTTTCCATGGCTGTGAATTTCTCCTGTAGAAGTAGTTTTCCATGAGGCAGCAGAGTGAGTAGCCAACAACATTAGAATGGATGACAGCACAGTTACAGTGCTCCCTAGGTAAAGAAAAACAGAGTGGATTCCAGTCCCTGTACCCAACATTGATTGAAATAAAAATGGAACAACTTTTAAAGGAGAGGTGAGGAAGACAGAGAGGGAGAGACTCCTTTCCCCTATGGGCTAGTGACTTGTGAATTTAGAAAGAAAGAGCAGTGTTTAAGCTGAGGTCCAAACTTTCCACCCCATGTTCTTTTTGCTTGGCTGAATAAAAGGATCCTTAATGCTTTGTCTTGCTGAGCAAAGTCTGTTTAGTCAATTCCCTACCAAATAGCAAGGAATTGATCCTGCGTATAGAAATGGGGCAGTTGGTGTGGGAGGAAAAGAGGCCCATTGCTAGGTTCGGGGTCATCTGCTCCAGAGGTTACTTGTACACTTAACCTGCATTTCTGAATTCCAAAGAGACAAATAGTCCTCTGTACGGCTGGACCTTAACCCACCCACCACCCAGCATTGTATATTGGCTAGTCATCTTCCTGACCATCGTCTTTCCAGGCATTGTGAAGGGAATGGAGATGGACAGCTGAAGGTGTGGGTTCCACTAATTAAGCTTAAACTTTGAATGCTAGTGCTGCAATACACGGGCTTAAAAACTTTATTTGTGAGTTACTACTTCTCTTAAGGAGAGGTGCTGGGTCGCAAGTTGGGCATTGAATGCAGTTCAATTGGGAATTTGAATGCAATTTTTGTGGCCAGGATAGCCATTAGAAGCTCTCTTTCCCCCACCAAACTACATACCCATGCAAGTGAATTTAAAAATAAGTTTAATATTCCAGGCCACAAGTAACACTGAAACATACCTACACATTACAAACAATTGTAATGTACCCGTTGGTTCTGCATTTAATACTTGCTTTCTCTTTTGCAGCTCAAGGTGATAATCTTGATTCCTTGAGACGAAAAATAAAACTCTTTGAAACTGATATCATTTCCTGTTCTTAGTAGCTGAGACACTTACAGTTCCTACTTACAGACTTTATACTGGTTAAATGAGTGGATGTGCATCTGCTACATATAGTAAGTGTCAACAACAGTATAGCTGCAGTTGCTGATGCTGCATACAGATCGTGCAGACCGAGGGTTCAGGCTAAATGGATCCAAGCTTTTCAGCATTTTCAATGTAGTCAGGTATCAACAAGGCACCCACATAGGTTCTTTAATCGCCTCTGCGTACTTTCTGGCTTTTTGTAATCAATGTAGTAGAGCTGCCCTGTCCTCCTCTGTCGTAGTGATCAAGCAGGCTGTGAGCAATGAAGCTGCTTCCTGAATGCAGTGTCTCACATTTTCGGCAGACAAGGATTTCACATTTTGGACACATTTTTCCAGAATGTGGTTGCCTTAAAGAACATATTTCCTCCCGTGCTGGCTTCGGCTTTTTGGAACCTTTCCTGTGTAAACATCTCTTCTTGTCTTCAAAACTCTGACTCCTTCCCTGAGGGCTGGAACAGTCAGAGGAAAGAAAGGTGACAAGTTTAACCTAGGTATTTCCTGAATGAATGACATCAGCAGGAGCAGTTACTGTTGATTTATGAATCCTTACTGAGGTTCTGTATCACTCTATGAGCAGGTGCAATGTATGATCTCCTGCAGAAAACAGGATTGGACAGAAAAAGGAGAAATCTGGCTCTGGTGTTAAGATGGTAGTGACAAACCATTTGTTCTTAAGCACAGAATTATTACAAGGACTGTCCATCATTATTAAAAAAAAAAAAAAAATCAAGTCATCCAGCTAGATAGGCTCTCCAGTTCTTCAATATTCACTTTTTCTGTGAGTAATCGTGCCATACCCTCATGCACAAAGATAATTTTCATACAGCTACGTGCATCTAAATTAAAGGCTCCTGATATAATAGACTTCATTGATTCTATTGTAAAGATTTTGTTTTCTTGCATGCAGAAATAATTATGCTGGCTCATAGACAAGCCCTATTTTGAACAGAGGTCGAAGGGCTGGAAGAAAAGCAGTTTTGATATTCTACGTTTCATACAGAATAGTACTGATGCAGGTTAGGGTCATGGTTTATATTCACCAACAAAAGCTCAGAAACCAGTGCTGAACAGCAGAGATATTCTGATTTGGCTACACCACTGTGTAAGTTCTATAGGCCCTGGGGGCCTGAATCTTTAAAAACACTGCCATGCAATATGTCTGCAAAAATATGTCCAGTAGAATCTGAAGACTCTCTTTCCATTGATGTGATTTCCATGGGAGAAGGATGCTATGCTTGTGCTTTTTTTTTTTTTATAAAAGTGGGAAAATCTGTTACCATCACCTTCAAATTACTACCAAGGCTTGCATAGCATAGTGTTACTGCTTAAGGTGGCTTCTGCCTCTAGAATGCATGCTTCAGTACAATTGTGGATAATAAAGAAAATTCACATCTCTAATTCACTAACTTCTTGGATTTTATTTGACATTTTCCAGTCCAGTTCGCCATGAGTGCAGTAAGATAAGTTCCAAAGCAGAGCCCTTGGTATCAATTGTTTGGCAATTGGACTGATCGAAAGAAGAATCTGGCTCTCAGAACATTTCTGGCCAGTGTATTTTAGCCTTATATCAAGCTTGTAACCGGTTGCTGTGACTGTCAAACATAATGTAGTTAGCTGAGTAATTGCTGCGACTTGCATGTACTTCCTGCTAAGACAGTAATTTCATGATCATTAGCAAAGACAGACTCTTTTTAGGAGATCTGCATAGAAAATAGCTTTTGTAATGGATGAGGATAGTCACTCTTAGATTTTAGCGTTATACATACACTAAGTTTACCTCTTGTTAAGGAAAAGTAGCATCAAACACAAGTACTCAATGAGAATGATGAGCTATCTTAAATCAAACAGACCACAAAGCACTAAGCTGTACTACATTTTTGACTCCTTGCTCACACTGGTGATAAAAGGAATAGTTTTCCATTAGTTGCCTTTCTTTTAAACCCTGCTCCAAAAAGCAGCAAGCATAATGGCACAATTGTATGGAATATACACAGTAGAACTTGGTTGCTGTAACTCTGTTGAATGCTGATTTTGGGTGCTGCTGCATTGCCTCTGTTCGTGGCACCCTGCAGCTAGAGGTACCTAAAATCTGCTCTTTCTGGAAGCGGGGCCCTGGGCAGCACTATGCTGTATGTGGAGAAATGGGGATGCTGCCCCTCCAAATTTTTCTCGATTGGATGGGGAGAGGAGACTTAAGAAAAGATTAAAAGAAGAACATGCAGATACACAAAACTTGGAGACCTTAAATTCTTACATACTTCTGCAAGTGGCTTACTACTGTTCTGATGGAGTTGTTTAATTAGCCGATGACAATCTTGTTTGTGAGACTGTTAATACAGCAGAGGTTACAAAGCTGTTTCTGGCTCTTTGAGAGGTGTTTATCAGTAAATTTCTCATTTAAATAGGTATACAAAACATAATCTCAGATGTACTTACAGTTTATTCCTAGGAGACCCAGAGAAGAGACTCAGTCCAGAAAATCTTTTCTTAAATATTCGCTCCCGCTTTTTTCGGTTGTGTTTCCCATCTCCTATGCTTTCTTCTGTAAGTTCCTTCTTTCCTTTCTGCCAGCTCATTTTATCTGTTGTAACAGCAGCACCTGCTTAGATGAAAGCAGAAGTCTGAATAGCTTTTTGAAATGGTCTCTTCCTTACTGTGTTGCACCTGGCAAATTCTCGATCTGTTTCTCTACAAACCTGTAAGGTTCCTGGCTATGTGGAAGGCTTAGCAGAGATCGGCAAGCAGGTGCTTTCCACCAGATGGAACAAGCTTGTGCTTTGAAAAATCCTGCGGCCACAAGGCAAATCTAGATATTCTTCCTCAACCGCTATTCCACGTGATTATGGAAAGTAGGCTTGGACATCGAATATAATAAATACTTCCCTTTCTGTGCACTCTTTCATGATTAGGTTCATTGGTGAAAAGCAAGAAAGAAGGAGGAGGCTTATTTGATAAAAGAGCCAGGAGCCAACAAAACAGTTTTGCGCAGAGAACAGAAGCAGACAAATAAATATTGTGAGATGGAACAAACAATGCAATGCAAAAACCAGAACCCTGGAAAGACGAAGAACCAACTGGGGATTTTAGTTAAGGCTTGGAAATGGTTTCCTCTTTCTTTTGATGAAGCAGTTGATTAGTCTGCATTTCCGCATTGCATTGCTTTGTCTCCAAGAATTATCCCTTTAGCCTCACTGATCAAATTAGTCTCTCTGCTCTACATTTGATACGTAGTAATTGCATTAACTTTTGGTTGCTTGGCTTGGAGGGTACTGTTCACCCCCTCCTAATGACTGGAAGTGCTTGTCTGTTTCTACCTGTTTAAAATATATTCCATGAATCTTCCATGTATCTTCCTCTAAAACAAGGCATACAAACTTTGTCAGATCAAAAACAAAACCAACCATTTTGAACAACGTACTGTTCTGATTTTATTCGTTATCCCTTTCATTCCTTGCTCCAAACTACCCACTGAAACCAGATTTTTAAATACAATTCTCCATAACTAGTTTTAACAGTAGGATAAAGGCAGAAAATAGGGTCTCAATGTGCCAGTGCTTTACAAGATCAGATCCTAAAACTTTTTCATTGTTGTAATTATTTACCAAGAATGTATCTTGACATATTTACAAGAAAAATATAAATACCTAGAAGGAGCAAAAAGCAATACAACTTGCTATCATGCTTGGTAATTGGACCTCCAGTTTTAATAAAACCTAGATAAGTTGGAACTGTTTCTTCTTCAGAAATGGCAGAAAATATTTTCATGAAATAAACTAAAACCATTCATTGACCTGTACAAGGAAACTGGCAGTAAAGAACCTCCATGTTATTGATGGATGAATAAAAGTTGTCAATGAAAGAAAACTATCCCCTTCAGGATTAAAAGAATTCAGTTTTTAATTTGTAGCAAAATAATCTGCAAGTTCAAGACCTGTATTAGGCATACAGTGGTGCTGAGGTGAAGCCTTGCAGAACAAAGCAATCTTTGGCTAATAAAAAGCAGCAGGTGGGAAGGCAGGAATCTGTCTTACCTCTAAGAAGTGAGCTTCAAAGGCTTTTTGCTGCTGGATCTTTCAGTATTAATTCCTCTTGTCTAAAAGATCAAGACAAGAAAATGTAACATTGTAAGTACAGGTGTAAATGTGTGGAAATTGGTGACAAAGAATAGAAGATACACAGAAGGGATCTTTTTTAAAGCCTTTTAGTCAATAATGATAACATATTGAATAGTATTTAATTTCACTCCTTTAAAGATGCAATTATTTGGCTGTCTACCCAATACAATTGTAATGATGGAGGTGGAGTTCCTTCTATACTTTGTTTAAATGTGTTGCTATATCAGAAGATTTGAATACCCAGAATTTTAATGAATGATTTCTTTGTCTTGCTTTTCTTCCCGACTTATATCTTGTGAAACTTGACTACTGTTGCCTTCAATATACTGATTAATTGCTGCAACTTTCATATTTAGCAACTGCAATAGCAGGTTTTGGCTTTGTTAGCTGAAGGAACCAGTAATAATATTATCATAGCCAGCCCTGATATTTATTTTTTTATGTGGATGGATCTTTAACCAGTAGCTCAGTGGCTCTTTAAAACAAGAATCCTGCTTGAAGATCTGGGAGACAGTAAGTTTTCTTCAGATAAAACAACAGAATATCCCAACAGTGGACAACACTTCAGGAACCTCTGTGTTACCTCTGTACATTGTCTCTTAAAAACAAGGTCTGGTATCTGCAAGACTTGGAATGTCAAAACTGATCCACAGTGATACTGCTTTCATTCCTAGGCTACTTGAGCAGCATATCGGTGTCTCTGTAACTGCTGTCATATTTATATGATTTCAGGACTAACTATGAATTACTGTTGGGGTAAAGAAAAGCAAGTTCCAAACGATACTGACAATTTTCCGTACCCAGGTCTGGCAGGGTGTAGGAAACTTATTTTCCAGAAATGGAGCATCTCCACAGCTACTCCTCCAATCACGGTAGCACACAGCAGACGAGCCAGATGATGCATCCTGAGATAAAGAACAGAACAAGAGGTAAACTTTGTGGCAGGGACTGTCAGGCAAACATGCAGGGCAAAGGTTGCCAAATGGGAAGGGAGGTCAGGAGAGGGGAAATGATATGATAGCAACTTGGGAAAGGTTTCCCTGTCCCCAGGATGCAGCTTTTCTGATCCAGTTCCGTGTCAAGTAAAATTTGTTTGAATTCTGACCATATTTTTTGCCACCACAGGGTGTCTCTGCATCTCCTCATACACTGAAGGCTTTGGCAGCCTTCAACACCAAGCTGTGGTCTCTTTCAAGGGGATGTAGGGCTAAAGGAAATCCCCAACCTTAGCTGTAGATTGTCTTCAGGATCACAAGCCTGCTTGGGGTGGAATGGGTGATGCCCTTTTAGTGGGAATTTTTTCATTTGCAAATAAGGCCACGGTACAGTGACATTCCTCATTTGATTTTAAGGGCTCTTCCCTACAGGACCATAACAAGGTGCAGCATGTGATGTGGCACGCTGATTTAGCTCAAGCTCACTCTGCTGGTGCAGGGTTAGCAAGGTTTGAGGCATTCTCCCTGTACTGGCACACCTTCTGCTAAAGCAATCTCTCTGTGTCATTTCACCTTTATTATGCACATGTGCTCTGGATAATTTGACAGAAATAAAGTTCTGTGCTAGTAACAGATGTGGATCGAGTTAATTCTAGTATCATTAAGGGCAGAACATAGAAAAACTGAAAAATACTTGAAATACACAAGCTCAACTACTAGCAGTTCACAAAACAGAGGCTGATTAAATTTTGCCTACCTGATTGTGTATCTCTTCCTAAGGCCCCATACTCTTTTCCTAGCAGTCAGTACATACAATCTGAGAATGAGGTAGTCATTTGCATAGTTATGGAGGTGATGATTGTCCATCAGTGGTCGTCATAAATGCACGAGCATAACATCTTCGTGTCCTAGAAAATGGGAGTGTTGCTTTTTAGCTTACCTCTCCAATCACTTCTAATACATTACTCAAATAGCGTATGTCTTGAAAGTGATCTTACTCAGTAATGTCTGCCCTGAGTGCAACCCAATTTCTGCAACCTTTTTCATGTGAAACCTTGAAACCTTCCACCTTTTTCATTGTGGAAGAAGGAATAGTCCAAATGAGAGTTTTCGCTGTGTTTAGGAAAAAAAAGAGAGAGAGAGAAAAAAGAAAATGAATTCAAGAGTTGAAATTAAACTAGTCACCTGGACTTGGACTTTGGAAACAGCTGAGCATTCTAATATCTGGGCCGTGTGCTGCTGCTGTGGGTGTTCTCATATTCCCTGGTTATTTTCCTTCTCCCCCTGAAAACCTTCAACTTGTTGATAGAGAGCTTAGGAACTGAGACCGATGCTTTGCCCCCCACCTCAGCCTTTGCCTGTTGCTTAGAGGAACAGGTCATCTTGTCCTTGGCTTCAGTCATGCAGAGAACACAGATTAAATTTGATGCTGCTGTCGTACTTTACTACCAGCAGGCACCCCAAGATCAGGGGTGTAGATATGTACAAAAGCTCCTCGGTGCTCTCTAGCTAAGTTCTTACCTTACTTGGTTATATGCCTGTTTCTAAAGGCTCATGCTAGCTCTCTCTGAAATCAATGGAAAGTTCGTGAAGTGTCTGGTGGAGTTCCCTTCTACAAGCAAAACAACAAGCCACCAGTGGGGGCAGCAAGGTTAAGTCCCCACTTCTTTTAAAGGCTGTGTAAGCTTTACTCCTCTTTGGCCTGTATGTTGGGTATGGCCTTGGTTCAAGTGCACAGGAGCATGTTCTTCTTCAAAGGAAGTGTGGTTGTGCGAGGGAGCTAAGGAAATGCTAATTTTAATGAAGGAGATTCAAAGTGGAGAGTGGCTGCCCCAGTTTAGGTTGAGCGGGAGGCTAAGGCTGCAAGAAGTTAAAGCCAGGAGCACATAGGCTTGGCAGCTGATGTATTTCGTTTTGGAGATCACAGTTAGAAAATAACAGCCGATCCAGTAGCTTACCTGCCTCTGGTTTTGCCCTGGGATTACAACCCTGACAACTGCTTTTTGTTCACAAATACTCACTCATGACAGCGCAGACCGAACTGCAATACCTCTCTGTTGTTTTGTTTTGTTTCTAGAAAGGGGAGGGAGGAAGAAGGTGACACAGACAAAGGTTCTCCCCCCACACCTGATGCCGGAGAGAGCCCATCCCTGGAGCTGCACCCCAGGCGCCTGCTGCTCCCCGCGGGGAGGCGGTGCGGGCGGAGCGGCGGCCGCGTTTCCATGAGTCACTCCAGGACTTTCTGCCGCCCGCCGTGTGGTGGGGAGGGGGTACCTTCGTGCCGACGTCCTACTCCGTGATGTGAGGCACAGGCATGCTCAGTAGCTGGTGCCTACCCCTCCTCTCTCGGCAACGGTGCCTACAACACTGAGAGACCGCTGGCAGCCGGAGCGGGGCCGGAAAGCCATCTTTGCGGGAGCGGAGGCAGCGACGGCCGGGAGCCATGTGAGTGTCCGCGGCCGTCAGCAGCGGGCAGAGGCCCGCGACCGCCGGTGGGCGCGGTGCCTGCGGGGAGGGTGGGGGCCGTGGCTGGGGCGAGACGGAGTCTGGAGCTACTGCAGCCGTTGTGGGTGGCACCCGCGCGGCTCCCGGCTCTGGGGCGCGGGGCTGGGCGGGTGCGACCCGGGCGGCGGAACCCCAGCGGGCACGGAGTTGGACCCGCGGCGCCGGCTGGGGCTGTCGCTGCTGTGCGCACAGCTGGCAGGCAGCAGGGAGCTAACTCGGATGAACACGCGAAAGCTGGGCCGGGATCCTCAACAGGTGTAGGGTTGTTGAACAGTCTGAGTCACTCAGCGGCGCTGAGCCACGGCTGCAGAGTCCTATTTATTTTCGCCATTTAACGAAACGCTCTCTCAAATAGTCGCTGGCTGATACCGCACCCACGACCGGGGCCCCCGTCAGCAGGGCTTGGTAATAATCTGTTGCTTCTTGTTTGTATTCCTTTAAATCTCTTCCAAATCTTTCAGTTCAGAGTTAACAAAAGCATTGCTCTCTGCTAGACAGTAATGAAACCCCCAAAGTCAATTCTTAAATCAGAATTCCGCTTAGTTAAGTAGAAGTTGATCTAAACCGTGTTCATTCACAAAAAAAATCAGGCGTCTAAATGCATGATTTTACTATCATCTCAATTCATTGCTCGTTCCCAGTCACTCCTAAGGGATAGCTGGAGAAGACGTCTAAAGCATTCACAGGGAATGCTACACAGCAGAAAGGAGACTGTGCATGGCGGCTGGGTAGCTGTGGACTTGGGCAGTGGTGGGAGAACTTGGGTTTGGCTGATTCACAGAGGAGCAGAAGTGGAAACAGCCTTGAGTCTACAAACACACATTCTGAAATGTTGGCTTTTTCCTTAACGCTATCTTAGACAATAAGCTTTTATCCATGTTGCCTAAAGTGTTTTCAAAGCAGGGTGCTTTCTGGAAGTAAGAAAGCAGCTAACTAAAGAAAATCCCTTATGTAAACATTGAACTTGATCTGGTAAAAAGCCAGTTCATTGTAAGCTTCTGTTGCCTAGTTGTGTTTATATCGAGAGGCAGATGATGACGTCAAATACTTTTGTTTGTATGTGAGCTGTTTTTCAATGATTAATACAAAAGCTTGCTGTAGTGGCGTTACACAATTGAAACTGTTCAAACACGAAGCATTAACTTGGATAACATTTGTCCTAACCTATGTATATTTCAGTCTTGGTGTATTTAGGTGCAATACTCATGAGAATTTGTAAATGTAAGCAGAAAAAGTGAGGTGATGCTAGTAGAACTTGGTTGTCCTTCTGTAGGGGACTCGCGTCAGACTTCTGTCAGGAATTAAATGAAAAAGAGAAAGCAGTTTTTGTCTGTTTTGACAGTATAGACTTTCAGTTTGATAACTGAAACAAAGCCAAAACAAATAAGCTGTTCTTCATTGGCAGTGTCAGCTAGCTTCTGTTTCATTGCCAGGTATTGTAATGAAGAATTTTTTTTTTTTTTTTTGGAACATCTGCATGAATATCATGTCCCAGTAGCTTTTGAGTTAGTAATAAACAAGAGAGAGAAAAGTGTATTAGCTACCGACTAGTAGCAGCAGCTACTGCTGTAGTTCTCGGGACTATAAAAGCTAACCGCTAGCAGCAGTTAAGTAGAGGTTACCTCTGCTGTTACTCCTGTAGAATGTTGCAAACGTGGACACATTTCTTGCACGTGTATGTGCGCACCCACTTGAGATAGGATACTGTGTCTCCAGCTGGTGTGAAGTAGCATCGGAGGTTTTTTGCAGGAAGGGTGGTGAGGCACCAGCACAGGTTGCCCGAAGGGGTGGTGGGTGCCCCATCCCTGGAGGCATTCAAGGTCAGGCTGCACCAGGTTCTGAACAATCTGATCTAGCTGAAAGTGTCCAGTTTTGGGGAACTTAACGCTCAGTGAGTTTCTGAACTAGAGGGAGGTTCTTTGTAGTTCTTTGTAGTTCATGATTCTCAGTGGATTTTGCTGTTATTCTTTCATGAAGGTGTCCAGTTGCTCCATATGCAGTGTCCTGTAGCAAGGAGCTCCATAGCTGAGCTGTTCAGGCTGTGAAAACTGCTTCCTGTTGGTTTTGAGCTAGCAGGTATCAGTTTTGCTCTGATATCCTACTCTTACAATGGAAATCAGTGAACAACGTTCACCACTTTTTCTGTGGCTCATGACTGTGCACTCCAGCAGACCTGTGCTGCTTTACGTCAGGTGAGAATCTATCCCTGTGATCTCTGTAGCAGTGGACAGAATCCAGGGCAGGTGAAATACATTCAGCTAACAGGCATTTTTCTCTCTGGTGGAGGCAGAGAAGAGGAAGTTGTGATGCTAAAAGGTCAAATGAAAGACGAGGGATATAAAGGGGATCTACAGTAAGAATAAAGAAGAGTTGGATCTTGCCCAGTGCAGCTGGGAGTGTTGTTCCAGTGGTAAGGGAGAGGACAAAAATCTTCTTGGAAGAGACGTGAGGAGCAATGAAGAGCAGTCAAAAAATGGCGCTCAGATCTGAGGTGCTTATAGGCATTGTTTATCTCTTGAAAATAAACTAAAAGCAGCAGCTGAAGTAGGCGTTTTTGTTTCTTTTTCAGTGGTCACATCTCACTAGGTAATTATATCTAATAGAAGCTTATGGCATCATGTCATCTGCTGTTTACAGACAGGTCAGTGACCAGACAGCAGGGTGCCTTTGATTGCATTAATCCAACATAAATGTGCTCTATTTCAGGGTACTACTTTTGTGAGACAAGCAGCAAAACAAAGCACCTGGCTCTCCCCAGGGCAGAGCTGCATCACTAGATCTCATTCCTAGGGCAGCGGTTAGGGCTTTCTAAAATAAATAAATGAATAAAATTCTGCCTGCTTCAGAGCAGCAAGGAGAAGATCCTAGAGGGGACAGCTGGGATTAAAATGGTTCCACCAATTGTAATGAATATATTCAGGTAGAATTTCTGTTCAGTTTTTATGAAAGGAGTGGCATGACTATCTCCTGCTGTTAGGAGAGTGGTACTTAGCCCTCCTCCTGTGGACATAATTTTATGGAACTTGGCAAAATGTCCCTACCGTGCTACTCCTTCATACTGATCAGCAGAGCCAAAACAATTTAGTGCAGCTCTCTTTGTGATCCCAATCCACTGCGTGG
The DNA here is from genome assembly GCF_002078875.1 of Numida meleagris. NCBI lineage: Eukaryota > Metazoa > Chordata > Aves > Galliformes > Numididae > Numida > Numida meleagris. The sequence goes on along the minus strand of NC_034412.1, from coordinate 17,170,988 downwards.
GTTGCAAAAGTGAGTATCCCCAGTGTTTGCCCTAGGAAATTATAGATGGGATGAATTTTTTAAGTGGTGCAGCTCTTCCATGCTGGTAAGTGTGTTTCCCTAGAAATACTTTCCAAAAGAGCTCTGGAAATCCATGGTGGCAGGAAGATTTTAGTCCTCTGGTACTCGTGGGGTTTTGCATCTTATAGTCAGGTGCCTCAGAATCAGAGAGGCTAGATTGTTTTGATATTTTCAGATATATATTTATATATACAGTGAGCCAAAGGGACTGAAGTTTGATGGTCTTGTAGTACTGATTCATGCAGGGTTCTTCCTGGTGTCCAGCAGTAGAAATAAATACTTCCAGCTCATGTTAGACATTGTTCCTGGTGCATGCACTTGCACTTTGACATAAAGGTGGCCCAAGCAGGTCACAGATCTTTTTGATATTTGGATGATGAGTGATTGAAGATGTGGAAGTCAAGCTGAACGTTGTCTTGAGGGCCTCAGTGAAGAAATAAATACCAGAGTGGAGACAGTTGGAAATTATCTGTGGCAAGTACAGGCAAAGCGAATATGTTTCACAATAAACATTCTTGAAAGTAGGCTAATGTGAGGTAGGTGAAACCCAAATATATTTAATTCAGTGATCCCTTTCCTTGGAATGTGTTTGTGTTGACCTCCACGTGGTTTGTATAGATAGTTCCAGCAGCAGATTAATTTACAGGACACTTAAAGTGGTTGTATTAGAAGCTGAACTAGTCTGCCAAAGGAGAATTTCCCCTTTTTAAATGCTAATTACTCAAGTAAGATCTTTCTGAAAAATGGATATTTAGGCTGTAGAGCACCAAGCAAATCTGTGTTTGTGTACACAGGTATGTACTGCACCCAGGACGAACTGGCATAGTTCAAGAAAAGAGCTTGGTATTAAGTGTGCTTTTCCCCCTTCCTTTCACTGCCCCTCAGCCGGGTTGCAGGATGCATGGAAGATTCTCTCTGTCAGCTTTAGCAAAATGTTTATAGTGCCCTGGAAGGGCAGTACGGACTGTTTCAAATAAGTGCAAATTGACTGAACAGCTCATCTTAGGCAATTACAACTTACAGAGAGAATATCCTCTCACTCGCATCATTCAGTACTGTCTACTGTCATTACTCATAGTAATTACCAGGAATTAACTACGATGGTGTTTTTTAATGATGCAATTGCTTTTTCTGTGTCTGGACCTGGTCCCTCTAAACTCATTTTCCTTATCCTCTGAGCAATCATCAAATGATTGCAAGGTGGGTTTTTTGACTGTTCAGTTATGGAAAACCTTACATTTTTCTGTGTAAAGTAGTAGCTCATTAAAATAGATATGTCTATACTTTTGCAAGTGTTTTGTCAGTTTAAATTATATTGTAGGTGAAATAATTAGAATGGAAGTTCCTGACCAAATGATCTGAAATACCTAATCAAGTTCCTTGATCTCTTCAGATACAAAATTTAATGAGTATACAGGAAAAAAAAAAAAAGGCAAGTCTTCTATTTCAGAGTAAATGAGAAAGAAATTTCCAAAGTGGCAGCTCACATCTGCTAGACCCAGTATTGCAAGGTCACCTGAAAAGGATGACCTTTTAGAAAATCAAAACTATATTATGTCAAGTTCAGTATTTTTTCTTGGTTTGTTTTTCAGTGGTCTCTAAATGGAAATCAGTAACAGTATTGAAATCAAGTGTTGTCACCACGTATTTATACATCGGAGTTGTAGTTTGCTTATGTTTTGGAAGCACCAAGTAGCTGACCATTTTGTGAGGATTCAGTGCTGAACTGAAAATAGAGAAGCGTGAACTTCCCTATTTTTCATTATTATAAAATATGGCAAACAGCACGTAGAAACGAGACAGGCTTTGCAAGGAGTCAGAGAAATAGAATTGATGGGCAGTGAGAATACACTAGAGACCGTGGAGTGTCCAGCTTCACCAAATGGTGTCCTTATGCTGGAGTTAAATAGGAGAGGAAGTATCCACACTTTACAAAGCTCCCTACGTGATCAACAAAGGAGTTGAAGAGAGTGTTTCCTGGCAATACACAGTGATGAGAGCTGTACTGAACTGTTGTTAGTGCATAATACTGGATATGCTGATTTTCTTTCAAGATGTTCATATCAGATCCAGGTGGATATTTTTATGATTAAACTGTAGAATTTTAATTGGAGAATGAAATTGAAAAATTGAACAGCATTAAAAACACGGTCATTGTAGGGAAAAGGTTTTTCTTATTTCACATTTCTGCATGTGGGGAAATATTTTACAAAATTATGAAAAATACTTCTTTCCATTCTTTGAAATGAAGCTGAAAGTTTTGGTTTTAAATAACCTCTTAAGGCACTGTTATGTATATGTTTGGGAATGTTGTTTGGAGGACTGGTTTTGGAGATATTAAAAAAACTGACCAGAAAATGTTCTGAGAAACCCGGTCTTTTGGACCCTGTTTTTAGCAGGAGGTTGGACAGGATGACCTCCACTTCCAACCTCAGCCCTTCTGTAATTCTGTTTGAAAAGGTCACTCACAAATGAATGTGTTGAAGGTAATTAAAGTAATATTTGACTGTTTCCCAAGCATTCAAGTTTTCAACTTTTTCATCCAGTATGGATGGAAATTTCAGGTTGAGGGTTAGAAGATGGATTTTGTTGTGTTTCACTAAATTTTAAACTTCTGTAGAATGGATAAGTTGTCCCAGCAGTAATACAGAAACAAGGCTGTACCTAAATGGGACAGCACAGTCAAGTACAAAGACATCAGACCAAAGGTTACACATTACAACTTAGTAGGTCTTTCATGTTTTTTACTGTTACCCTTACATATGATGTTCAGGAAGAGAGGAAGTGTTGGAGATTTTATTTTTTTTATAAATAATAAGAAAGAAAGCTGATCACTGGAATGCATTATTGAATTTGGCTTGAATGCACATGCTCATATTCCTCCCTCAGAGTGCAAAATCCAGATTCCCTGCAAGCAAGCTTCCTCATTTTTCATATTCAGTGCAATCTTCTCTAACTTGGTGTCTGCCTCTATCTCTCTAAACCACTTCTTGCAAAAGCTTGGTAGAATTTGGTAGATGTGGAAAACCTCTCATTCTGTTCCTTTTTAAGTACTGTCTCAGTAGACTGCATGTTTAGTAAAACCATATGTGCTCATATACAGTTAAGGTGTCTAAATCCATAACAGAGGAAAAGTAAATCTCACTGTCACACACAGCAGGTTGGTATTTGGTAAGCTTACCAAGGCAGGTATTACGACCCACAAGGTATGGCTTTTGCAGTTCAGGTTGTAACAACTCCATCCTTTACTTTTTAACTTGCTGATGTATCTAGCACTGTGTTGGCTGTTAAGCTAGCACAAACACTGTGGTGGTAGTCTTGCTTCAGGGAATGGCTGTGGAGATGGATACTTTGCCTATCACAGAATCCCAAGTTGGAAGGGACCCACAAGGATCATCAAGGCCAATCCCTGGCTCCACCTGGGGTGACTCAAGATCTAAGCGATATGTCTGAGAGCAGTGGACAAATGCTTCTTGAACTCTGGCAGCTCGGGGCCATGACCACTGCCCTGGGGAACCTGTGCCATGCCCACCAGCCCAATCAGCAAAGAAACTTTTCCTAACACCCAACCCAACTGTCTCCTGATGCAGCTCCATGCCATTCCCTCGGGTCCTGTCACTGGAAAGTCACAAAGGAGCTCAGGGGATAGTGCTCCTTATGTCCATGCTGGTAGTTGTTTTTGGACTGTCAGAAGCAGGACAGATCTTTAGCCTAGTATCTTCCCTGTCTCCTCAGACCTCCTCCTTCAGTCTAGAGTTCAAGTATTTCTGAGGAAGAGATAAGAAGTGGGTTTTCTCAGTGAGCCTTGTGTACTGAAGTTCTTGTTGGAATTCATCTCTGAACCATCAGAGAGCAGTACGCCCAAAGTACCAAGCTCTGCTGTTTATGTGGGAATCTGCGGAGGAAAGGACTTAGGAATTGGCTCCAAGAGCTTCTCAGCATCTCCTCCACACACAGGATCCCAGCTTTGAGGAGGTGGAATTTCTGTAACGGGCTAGTTGCCATTTTAGACCTGAGTCAGGCACTGTGACGACTTTCTAGGTATATACATATAGGTAAAGTTTTCCTAGAAACTATGAAAATCATTAATTATCCTTGAGCTCACTTGTTGTCTTCTTCAGGAGGTTAATGGTTAGAAATTTCATTTGTTCATTTGAATTCACATATAAAAATAGCTCCTCTTTAACGTGCTAGCAAATCTGGCCCTACTCAGGACCTTAATTACAGTGAGCTGCAGTAAGGCAAAGGGCACTGCTGCTTGAAAACACAAACACATCTGCTGTCATCCTCCAGCTGCTGGTGCAGATTATTGCATGAAAAGGTTCCTATAACATGCAAGGGTGTTTTGTGCATAATTTTTGGAGTTTAGAAAGGACTTCTAAGACTAGACATTTCTTACTGCTGTGATCTTCAACAACACTGATAAAGAAAAAAAATTCTCTCTTGTTTAAGTTGATCTGTGGAAAAGCTTCCTGAATTCTGGTTAGGTTTGCTGATAGAGGCAGAATGTTCCCCTTTCTCTTTTCTTCATATGTCTCCACTAGCATCCATTTCCAGTGTGTGCACAGAGGATAGCTGCACCTGACAGCTGTCACCCATGGTGACAACTCAGAGAAAGGGGGAGAGAAGAAAAGAAACAAAGAGCTTTAATCAATAACAGCAAAAGAAAGGTTGTGACCTAATCCTGGAAAGGTGTAGAGCGCTTTGTGCCATCACTGAACAGCTATATTTTTGGCACTTTGTGTACCTGAAACATCCTTGGTGGGATCAAATCTTTCAAAACTGTTGACGCAAGATATTTAGATTTGTCTGTAAAAATGCAAAGATTCCTAAATAGGCTTCAGATTGAGCATCAATAAGCAAAACTCTGGCAAGATGACTTTGTATCCCTTATAAAGGGTGGGAGTAGTGGATACTGCAGGCTTGATTTCCTAGGATTGGTTTTGGCCAAGTACTCATATTTGCAGGGAACAGAATTGTGTATAAATATGGCTGGCTTTGTTTTTCATCACAGATGTGCCAAATGGCAGAAGAATCCTTCCAGAAGGCTTTGGCTTTCTGGTTGTTTCCCACACTTCTAAAGCAGACTGAGATTCAGTGATTGCTTGTAGACCATCAGCTTACATGAGTTTCAAGACAGAATTCTCTGAGCTGGTGTCAGTGTTGTAGTTGAGAGCCTTTCTGCTGATTGGTATCTAGGGAGAGCTCAGCCTGAGAGTGGGTACTGTCGGGATGAATCAGCAGTTATCATCCTGGAAATTATCAACCGTCTGGATATCCCATGTGTTTAGCAGAAATCCCACCAGGCTAGAAATGTCTGCTTCTGAAACATTTGACTTCTTTCCAGCAAGGAGTGGTACAGTCATTCCCTGACAGCTGTGATACCTTCTCCCACACATCCACAAAGATCACACAGTAATGTTTTCTCAGCAACTTTGTTTACTAGATGATATACATACAGAAATACTTCAAGACACTTAACATTTTGATGCTTTTTTTCTTTGCATTGAACAAATTCTCTTAGGGAAACTAGGAAAAGGGAAGGGAAAGGCGGAATATATCACGTATCATGGCATCTTGATAATGAACTGTACATTTTGCATATAATTTCCCAATTGCCGAGTGTACTTTAAGCAATATGATCTATTTTATTTCATCTTTAAATAACTGATATGTGGCTAGAGCAGCAAAGCTAAAGCTGAAATCCCTGCAGTAGCCTATTCATTGCCCTTGTTTGACAATCAGTTTTATCAGGTAACTCTAAGGAGAATGAGTGGATTTGATTTTAAGTTCTGTGCAGAGACTGAAATGTTTTAGCTGTAGAATGAGCTCCTAACTGTAACTATAACTGACAGGTACTTTCTTGTTCAACTCCCACCTGGCAAAGCCATTTATGAACTATGCAAGCTGATACTGCTTTCACTGCTGGCTCCCAGAAAGCTGGTTGCTGAGGACCTTCTTCACCATAGTTGTACAAGTAAAGCCTCTTCTCAATCCTGAGCCCATTTTCCCCGCCATTCTTATCTCATGAAGACTCTGGATAGTGACATATATCATGAAAGAAAAAAAGGGACTTCGACTTAGAATAAAATGACAATTTCAGAATCAGACATTTAGGGAAGGAAATGCATTAGTTTAATGCATCAGATAAGGAGCATGGATGAATCAAGAGGTGGCCTGCACCTTGGGAAAGGAAACACTGTTCTCAGGGAGAAAAGCAGAGCTTCTAATCCATAAATACTGTGAGTATACAAGAGGTATCAAGATTTTGGAGTGACTTGCAGTAGTCTTGGAGAAATACATAGTTCTTGTAACAAGAACTCCAGAAACTATAGGCTTGATGGCACTGAATGGTTGCAAAAACTAAAGTCCTTTAGAAGATGAAGTGCTAACCAGCAAAGGAAAAAGGAATCACAGAGATCAGAAGATAGGAAGAGATAGGAAGTTAAATCTGAAATCCTCGGAGGATTCTCAATGGCTCTAGATCATGTAGCTAAATCGTTCCATACAAAATAGCTTCACTCTGAGATGCGGCAGTAACAGCATAACTTGATGGAAAGCATTAAAAAATGTAGAACAAATGTAGGTCAGGAGATTGCTCCCCATGAATTAAGCATATGTACTCTGCTGAGTGAACCTGAAAAATCTCCCAATACTGTAAAAACATTTAACAAGTTAACTAGTGGCTAGCCAAATATTAATTAAATTTAAAACTGCATTTTTGTTGTTGTTGTTGTTATATTAAGTGTGGTGATACTGCTTGTGTCTGGTTTTGTTCTGGCACAGCTTGTCTATAGTAGTGAATCTGGTTGACAGTGAAAGAAGCTGTTCCCCCTCCAAGCTGATTGGAGTAGTTGTGCTTTGGTGTCTGGATATATGTGACCTCTTGTAAAACTTTGAGTTGAAAAGATTTTCTGAAAAGCTTATGTTTATTTCTGTAACTTCTACTTCAAAACTGATTGTGTTAGTTGTAAATAACCAAGGAGAGTGTTTGATAAATATTTCTTCATATCTTAAAAAAATTGACATCTGGGACCTAGGGTGAAAAAAGGTGCAATAAATGAAGAATGCCCCTCATTTGAAGAGTATTGGGGAAGTATTGTGAGTACTAGGCAGGGATAGCAACTCAGTGAGTGTATGGGGAAGAGGAGACAAATATAGGTGTTTACACTTGCAGCTTGCTACACCAAACAAATGTTCTGTCTCTTGACAGCACCAGTCACATAACAGTCCCTGGCAGCCAGGTGTCTCAGGCACTGACTCATACACTGAATACAGGTCTCTGTTGTTTCACTGCGGGTCCTTCTTAACCTGCAGATGGTCTAACTTGAAATCTGCCTTCACTGAATCTTCTCCATGGTGAATGTGACTCGTCTGCCTGTGTTTGAGGCTGTTTGAGGCATCTGCATTTAGATTCATCAAACACCGAGCATCAGCATCAGCTGGAGCTCCAAGGCATGGAGGGATCCTAGCCTAACTTCCCCTGGATATGGGCTTCCTCTGAGTCTGTGCTGTGATAGCAGTAGTGTGTGTTTCTGGGCTTAACAGCAGAAATATATCTAACAGGCAGCCAGTGGTGGTAGGAAGCAGGACTGCTGTAATTCCCTGGTGCTGTCAAATAAACAAAAGGAATCCCTCTGCTCTGAGCTACAATTTCCTCTAATTTGGTCCAAGTAGAGTCGTCCGCATTTATTGATCTTGGCTTTCTTATTGAGAGAATAAACTATACAAAATTAGCTTCATTCTTTCATGTGGGACAAGACTGATTGCAGACTGAGATCAGAAGAGAATTCACTTGGGGTATTTGAAGAATTAAGATGAGGGCCTTGACTCTTTTTTTAAGCGAAGCAGAACTTCTGAATTCCAGAAAGACCTTTGTATTTTCTGCTCTGCCAACCTCTAATTTATAAATTCTTGTCCTGGGAGTAGTTCAGAAAAAATGAGAATTATTAAGGTGGAGGATGCTTCTTTTACTTCAGTTTCCTACCTCGAACAGCAGGATCACGGATGCCTCAGCGTTTGCAGAAATACAAGGCATTTGATCACTGAACAGACAAGCAGCCCAGTACTGTAACTTAAGGAAGACTTGAAATTTCATGTTTTCTCTTTCCCAAACTCTTTTCATCAACTAGTAGAACTCTAGGCATTATTGTTACATACATGCAGAGGTAGAGAGATGGTCATGCTAAGCCATTCTTTCCCAGTTCCAAGTTAAAGGGCTTTTTGGACAAAAGTTGACTAGCTTTGTTTGTATTATATGTATATACTAAGAGTATGGTGAAGAGAAACAGGATCTTTGCCCTGCTAAAAATGAAGGAACATGATACATTTCCCTATGTTATACTCATGCAGGAAGAATTACAGACAATACCATCACTTCTGTTGCTAACCCATGTCTGTCAATGAGCAGGGCTGAATTGGGGTCATGTACATTTGAGATGGAGTAGGTTGTTTCTGCTTTATTTTTACTAAGAATACAGGTAGACTGAGTGAAGAGGATTTAAGGATAGACTGGAATGTAGAACAAGCACAACTCACTGCTACATTAGGCATCACACTGTCTTACTGTATTACACACAGAAGGAAGTCAGTGCTGTCTCAGTCCTCCTGTCTTCAAAATGGAACAAGGGAAAGTATTGTAGTTGGCTCTGCATTCCGTTAAGAATAAAAAGACTTAAGGATTATGTTTAGTTAACGTAAGTAATGTGGGGGCATTTGGAACTGAGAATATCTTATTGTTATTGCCAAAGCTAAGTTCTTCTGGAAAAGTAAAGCCTTTCAGAGAACATAACATGTTTTGTATTTCCATGTACAACACAGATTTTATATATAACTACTCTACAGATGAATGCTCAAGATGTTTAACTCAGATATTAGAAACAAATAAATTGGCCTTGCAAGAAGAGAGAAGATCTTAATACTCTGAGAGAATTGCGAGATTTTTAGGTGAGAAGATATTCAGAACAGGAACAAACACTTCTGCCTGGGAACATGAAGTTTTTTTCAAAATGCTGATGTTTTTTTAGTGGCAGCTGTTCTGTGCAAATGAGTGCAGTGGAGACCCAATTTAGATGTTTCCACAATGCTGTACAAGAGCTATTTTGTGTATATGGATGTTATGATGCAAAGCATGCTTTACCTCACAAGTCAGTGTTTTGTTCTGTTTGGAAATAAAATCCTGAGTGGCTGGTATTTTTGCATGTGTGTGAATTAATGGGATGTTTTGTGATAGGCAATTTGTTTAGTTTGTTTTTCAGACTATCTAATACTGAAAAATTAGTTGTTTGGTTCTGGAATTGAGCTTCCCGCCTTGGGGGCCTCATCTCCAGTTCACTGAGGTGGTATTTGTCCCAGTTCAAGCAATCTAGTTTTCTTCCCAATAGTGTTTTTCACTACACGGAATGTGTTGTTGGTGCTTATCTTTTTATCTGCTCTTTATAGCAAGTTTATAGGTATCCTTTATAGCAAGCTTGTAAGCATCATTTGTAGCATGTTTGATAAGAAAACAGTAACAAGTATTTTGCCATTTGCCTATAGCATCAGAGAAATAGAGAGCAGAGTTTATATTTGTCCCAGTGCTTTAATGAATATCTTTTCTTTGCTGATTTTTGCCTCCAAATTTGTCTCACAGAATTTAGTTGGTGTGGGACTATGTCCCTGACACAATATTCCAGAAGCTAACACATTTTTTAGAAAGTTAAGACTTCTACCTTCTTTCTGAGTTGTTTGGTTTTTTTCCTCTCAAAGTACCAGGAAATAAAGCAGCCTGCTTTATTTCACTGTTTGGCTAGGAAGATGGCTTCAGGGTGATGGCTTCTGTTACTCATGATTTTCTGTAACTCCTACAAGCATGCCTGGTGCTTGGTGATGCATCTGTTAATATACACCAGTTAATAACAGAGGAGCAGTAGGTTGTAATAGTGTGATGCTGGTAGGAGGAGATATTCTGGTCCAGTGAGCCTCATATATAGCGAAAGTGGGTTACTGGGATAAAACATAATCATCTCTGCCTTGCTCTTTCCTTTTTTGCCTTTCCTCACCTTTGGTCTGTGACTACCTTTGACTGTCTTTGCTCTCCTGCAGCTGCTGTGCCTCAACAAACCTTTTGTTGAGAGTGTTTGCTCCAATAATGTCTATCTTTCAGATTTTTTTTATCAGAGACCATGTTCACCTTTTGTTATCAGGAATAAAATTGCCAGGCTCACTTCTAAGTTGAAATTTGATTTCTTAAATGTTAATAAATTAAAAAAAAAAAAAGAAAGAAGAAGAAGAGAAGAAGAAAAAAGCAGTCATGCTGTGACATGTGAAGAGAATATAAGCTATGGACTGGAGAGAATATCTTCTCTTTCTGCCTTTGAAGAGAAAAAATAAATTCCCTATGGAAAGATCAAAGCGCATAAAGTTAATGGATTAAGGTGTAAAAAAAATAATACCTGAAGAAAATAATAGGTTTCAACATAAAAGAGGAAAACAGATGAATGTTTTTTGCTGGAGATACAGTTAGATGGCTAGCTAAATACTTGAGATGATATGTTGTAGCTAAAGCGCTCTGAGTGGGAATAGTGATTTCTTTCTTCATGCCTGGCCCAGTATCCACTTATGTGGTGCCAGTGTAGCCTGTGAGTTGTAATCCTCTTCTGCTGCAGTGTTCTGTGCTGGTGGACTACAGACTAATGCATCATGTCATGCAACCAGGCCCTCTTAGACTGACGCAAGTCTGATGTAATGACTCTTAAAGTCACTTTAACAGCCTGATAAACTCCTGCCAGAGTAAAAAAATACCTAGAGTTTATGAAAGGGGAAAAAAGAGAGAAACCCTCCTGGTGAATTAGGAAATGTTCATGAGTGATGAACACTGGAAAAACTGCTTGTACTGTAATGAGCAGACAAGAGACCTTGACCTAATTATTTGATATTCAAAGTTCTTGATAACAGGATACAAAAAAATATAGAAGCAGTAATTGAAAATAGCTGATTTATGCAGTATGTAAAGAACTGTAAGGGTACTGAGGCTTTTGCCAACTCTGGGTATGAGGCCCATGCTTCTCTGACCTTTTCAAGGAGAATGGCACTGCTATAGTCTTTTTTGTAGCATGAGATTATGCCTGGCATCTGGTTGTATCTTTTGCTTCTAGCAACTGAAGAGATATTTGGGGTTGTGGAGCTTAACCAAGCTCTTCAGCAATTATGTTTGTCAGTTACATTCTAGGCCTTATAGAGATTTGTGTATATAAGGGCTAGTAGACTGGCACCTTGTAGTTAGCAAATTCCTTAATTCCTTCAAAGGTAATAAAATAGAATGTTGAATAAAGGCTTCATTTATTTATTTAACCGCCTATCTTAGTATAGCAGCTAAGTTTAGATACTGGTTCTGAAACAACAGTTTTCAGCTTGTGTTTTGTCATGTACTTTTATAAAGCAGTAGCCCCAGTGAGGCCCTGCTAGAGCACACCATTCCTGCCAGGCCCAGGTGACTGACCTGCTCTGTGGGATGAGAGTGAGTGCTACTCTCAGAGACTATTCATAGGTACAAAAGTGCACTGTCCCCCTTTTTTCCACCTCTTTCTGCTTCACAAAGTTGTGTATTGCTTTTCTTTCCTGTGTCGACAGTTTTACCACCAATCATTTCCATTTCTGTGCTGATGCATGGAAGATGATAACATACCAAACACTGCTACAGCAGGGTGCTGGCATGGGATGATGCTGGCATCACATGTAATTAGCCATTTTATTCTCTTTTCATTTAATAGCTGGGAAGAAAACACATGAACACAATCTCTGAACAAAACAATCTCAGTTTTCATTTGAAAAAGGAAATAAAGAATGATTCATTTTAAAACTGTACGCTCCAAAGGAGGATGATTTGAATTATTAACAACATATCTAAACGTGATGGGTGCTGATGCCTTCATCCCTTATTTTTACTGTCATGCGTTTCTTCACATGGGGTGAGAGAATTTACACTACAGCAAGCGTTAATGGTTTCACACTTTCTAACCCCTTTTTAGCTCTCTAATTTATGGAAAGCCGTTAGAAGGTGAGTCATTGCTTTCACAGGATTAGTGTGGCTGAGACAGAGTTTTAGGCATTCCTTCATTTTTTATATTTGCTTGAAAGGAGCAACAGACCCACAATAAAACTGTTAGTGGTTGGTGTTATAGTAGAGTTTAGAGTCACTGCTCTTCTTGATCATGTATAAATATTGCAAGAGATGCTCCCTGTCCCTAATAGCTGAAAAAAAAAAAAAAAACATGGCAGAGACTCATCTGCATTACAGACACAGTGAGTTGAGGTGTCTCATTATTCAGAATTTGTGCTTAATTGGATGGGAGTTAAATAGTTGCAGAGATGATTACAAATAGAAGCAATAATGGGAATCCCACTATAAACAACTCTTCATCCTGCAATAGCTGTTGCAGGAGCACATTTACTCTCTTCTTCATCTCAAGAGATTTGGTTAGATGTTTACAAGTTATGAAAAAATTATCACTCAAGCGTAAGTATCAGGGCTTGCCCTGACAGTGAATAGAAAGAATAAGTTTTCCATAGGTTGAAATACATTTGGATTGTCTGTACCATCAATGTAACAAGAGAAATTCAGCGTGTAAAATACTCAGGCACTGAATAAGGTGTAGCTCTCACAGCCAATGCTCTTTGTAATAAGTAACTCAGAAAGGTCTGTTCAGTTTAGAGAGCAGTTGCCAAGAGGTAGTGACAGATAAATTTTAAAGAAAATCTGGACGTGAATGTATTTTCAGACTACTGTCCTATAAACCTCTTAACTTATTGCAAAAGGCCTCTGCTACCTATGAGGACTCGTTCTCCCACTTAGAAGCTCTTTAACATTAATGCAAGTTTTTCTGCTACAGGTTTTTTTATTTTTTACAAATCTATCTCTGGAGGCTGTTTGTTTTAGTTACGTACAGATTAGAATCATAGAATCAGCTAGGTTGGAAAAGACCTACAAGATCATCCAGTCCAACCATCCACCTACCACCAATAACCCCACTAAACCATGTCTCTCAGTGCTATATCTAAACGTTTCTTGAACGCCTCCAGGGACGGTGACTCAACCACCTCCCTGGGCAGCCCATTCCAGCGCCTGACCACTCTTTCAGAAAAGTAGTATTTCCTAATGTCCAGCCTAAATCTCCCCTGGCGCAACTTGAAGCCATTCCCCCTCGTCCTGTCACTAGTTACAAGAGAGAAGAGGCTGACCCCCCAGCTCACTACAATCTCCCTTCAGGTAGTTACAGAGAGTGAAAAGGTCCCCCCTGAGCCTCCTCTTCTCCAGACTGAACAATCCCAGCTCCCTCAGCCGCTCCTCATAAGGCCTGTGCTCCAGACCCCTCACCAGCTTCGTTGCCCTCCTCTGAACACGCTCCAGGGCCTCAATGTCTTTCTTGTAGTGAGGGGCCCAAAACTGGACACAGTACTCAAGGTGAGGCCTCACCAGGGCTGAGCACAGAGGAAGAATGACTTCCCTACTCCTACTGGCAACACTATTTCTGATACAAGCCAGGATGCCATTGGCCTTCTTGGCCACCTGGGCACACTGCTGGCTCATGCTTAGCCGAGCATTGACCAGTACCCCCAGGTCCCTTTCCTCCACACAACCTTCCAGCCACTCTGCCCCAAGCCTGTAGCGTTGCCTGGGGTTGTTGCGGCTAAAGTGCAGGACCTGGCACTTGGTCTTGTTGAATGTCATCCCGTTGGCTTCAGCCCAGAGATCCTGCCTGTCCAGATCTCTCTGTAGGGTCTCTCTACCCCCAGGCAGATCGACACTTCCTGCCAGCTTGGTGTCGTCTGCAAACTTACTGAGGGTGCTCTCAATGCCCTCATCCAGGTCATCAATAAAGATATTGAAGAGGATTAGAAACCCATACTAGGTAGTTGGACTATCCATATGTAGCTTCACAGTTTGCCTTGCTGGGAAGTCTGTTGTGCAGTTGATCAGTGTGGATCTCCTGCTGGATTAACTTAGAACTACTGTCCTAAAGAAATTTTTATTTTTAGGTGCTATCTGTAAATAATAATAAAATGAAGCATCACTAGTTCTCCCTCTTTGTTTTCTACTGGAGAGTTTGTGGGGAATGAAACTAGAGAAATAATGTTACAAGCAATTTTTTGCTTAGAATTCTTTTTCTCACTGCAGTTTTTTTCTGTTCTGTCAGCATCGTTTTTTTCTCATATCACTTGCCCTGACCTAAGAAAAAACAAACCTCTTCTTAACGGTGCTTGAGAATTGGTATGTTTGCTGTATAAATGCTGAAGCAGATCTTCAGATGCTCTAAATTGAAGTAACTGTGAAGCCACAAGCATCTTTTTTTTCAGCTGAAAATTGTAATTTTATATATAAACTATCATTTTTTTCCCATTTTTGGGGGGGAAAAATTAAAAACAAGTGGAATAGAAAATAGTATGCATAAAGTGGGCAAATGGTAAATTACTGGTGCTTGTTGAATGCTAAGCTGCAGATCATGTTAATCAACTGTTGTATGTGTGAGTCTTTGTGTGCTGCCACACTCTTTTGAAAGGGATGTTATAAAATAAATCCCGAATGCCTCTTAAAATATATCATCAAATTGATCATATGAGAATGGTTAATTAGTAGTGTAGGTATGTAGAAAGTTGATTCATATTCAATCATCCATTTTCTTTCAGCTTCAAGTTAAACATTCTTCAATTGTTACTTTTCAGTAAGTTTTTTTGTGCAGATAAAAGCCAATTGGAACTGGTGTTTGTAAGAAAATTTAATGTACTTTGATTACAGAGCATTGAACTGTTTCACCACACTCCTCCAGGAAGGTTTTTCTTAATGTGTTTGGGCTGATTATTATTATTCACTGGACATTATATATAGATTTTCAGGCAAAAATATCTGGAATTCTATTCTAAAGTTAAATCAACACAAACATTTGTCTTGGATGCTTTTAGTTGAAAAACATGAAGTGTTTTGAAAGTATGTGTTCTTCTTTCATTCAGGGCAGTTGAATGACAGTGCAGAAGAAAAGAAGGGAAGCAGCTATGTCCTTTGAGAGCTGAATGATAGCCTGCTCATTTGTTGTGCCACTTTTACTGAAAATGAAGCCTCTTCCTCTACCAGAGAGCTATGATATGTTAGAATATCAGTAGCAAAACTAGAGGCTGAAAAAGAAGTGTCTAGATGCAAGTCTCTTAAATGGAGCCTGTGCTCTCAAGGAAGTTCAGCTTATGTGATTTAATCTTCACTATTTTGCTAAGCACAGAGGAGAGTTGATATGTTGATATGAACTCCTATACACTGCTGCAGTATCAGTAACTACGTAGTTATGAGACCCAAACTACAGTTTCCAGCTAAGGGAAAGTCTGTAAGGGAAGCTCAGGAGATCTTGCTTACTGTCACCAATCATATGCAGGGACAGTGCAGACTTCACCACACTAGCAAATGTAGTGTCTGCTGTCTGATGTTCACTAAATGTGGAAGGATGAGGAAGAGCAGTGGATGTGGCTGGAACTGGGGGCACTACCAGTCTTCCAAGATGGAAAAGGAGGTAAGCTGGAGGTGTTTGTTTGACTGGAGAGTAATGTAGCAATTTTGGATATGAAGCCAAGCTTTATTGGTTTGAGTCCTCATGGAACAGTTCATAACATAATCTTCAAAGGATTTTTTTTTAAATTAATGACATCATAAGCTAGGAAATAAATGGAATAATTCTGAATATTTCTGATGTTTTAGACAAGTGGAAGGGATAAGATTCAGTCTTGGCACCAATTAAAAAAACTCCCTGGGGACACTCACCACAGAAAAGGAAGGAATACACAAAATTGAGAATTATAATAGTATATCATGAGAGTTTGTTCTACAAATAAGCCAGTGGATTGAGTATTTGTCCTGTTTTGACGCATTTTTTTTCCAAGCAAGCTAACATAGAAAGAACAAAAATAAAGCAAGCCATTACTAATAGACTTTTTTGGCACCTGTTACTGAATCTTTTGCTTCATTCTTTGGCGTATAAAAGAGAAATATCTAAATGAATCCAGTTCATATCTTCAAGGTAATAACTGAGGAGTTAGTAAAAGTAACTATTAGAAGACAGGTCTGAGTCTGCTTTCTTTTGTTCAGCTCAGTGCATTCATTCATCCAAGGCTAGACATTCTGTAAAGCGCTCATGTTTACTGGGTACAGTCAGAATAGTTTAATATCTTTTTTATTTGATGCTTGGTTTTTTTAAATAACGTATTAAGCAAAAGCATTCTTTATTCTTGAACATCGACAATTGCTCCAGAAGATATTGTCACAATTTTATCTAAAGATCTGCGTCCGTGATGGGGGGACAACAGGGCCACCGTCCCACGGGTCCGGGAGAAGAAAAAAAAGAAGGGGAACAAAAACTGCCGGTGGGTAGGGGCTTGCCCGGACTAGTCCAGCAGGTAATGCGGCCCAGGACCGGTGGACTTGACCTCAAGTCATGGTGGACTTGAGAGGGAAGAGGTGGAATGATCCTGCCTGCCTAAAAACACATCATTTCATCTAATTAGGGGAAGAATTTTTCCTGTTTCCTCCCTGATACAAGGTACATGGCTTTTCATGCTCTGTTCTGCAGTATCCAGTAGTGTTAGTTATGCTTGTGGCCATCTACTGCATGCATTTATTTATTTACTTCTGTGATGCCATTTTCTCTTTTAATAGTACCTCTCTGTTAGCTGGGGAACTGGTTACTGCCGCGTACTTTCTTTCCTCTTTGGTACTTCATGATGCCATGCACAAGGTTCCAGGTAGTATAGTTCCTAAAGTACTGTACATCTGAAACCTGTTGTGCCAGGCCTACATTTCAGCGCTGGCACTAGCACGATGACTCAAACAGAAAAGGATGCAGAAGACAAAGAATAATAAAATAATAATAACTCTATCAGTGCATTTAATCTTGCTGCAGGTAAGCTGAATTTGAGGTAGCCAGGTGGATTTAATTCCCAGTATTTAGTTGGGATAGCTGTAGAAAGTTGTATAGCTTTTTCAACAAAAAGAAACTCCAAAAATAATACTTGCTTCCAAACTTTTGCATCTGTATCCCAATCACAATTGTAGAAGGGTAATACTTTACCTTCCAAGGGATATAACACAAATGGAAAGACTGAGAGAGCTTAAAGAGTGGCTTTGAGAGTAGAAAGTGATAATAGTTAATTTCTTTCTAAAGCCCAGTGAGAATGATATGAAGTAATTTACAGGCAACTAGAAAGCCTTAGAAGATGCCAGGCTTTATCTTGGATCTTTAAAAAGACAGGCATAGGAAGCATTCTCCATCCAAAAAAATAATTACTTAAAAGCAGGGAAAGCATGTCAGTCTTACCACTCCTTGCTCCTCTGTATCAGAGCTAATTTATACCTGACTGCAACCAGCACAAATTACAGCAGTTTCTACTGCACTAGTACATGAGTCAGTGAGTAGGGGGTGACTGAGTCAAACTCAGCCCAGATCCTCCCCTCCCACTCCCTGCTCAGCTGCTGCCTGTTTACTCCTTTGGGTTTAGCCCATGATCCTGGCAGCCTACACAGAAAGTTAGAAATACTGGATGCTCTTATTCCTCTGCCTAAGAACACAGGTGTAGTCTATCCATAGTGTGCTGAATCAGCATGAACTTCAAGTTCATAAGTTCTGTTCAGAAATACGACTTGGAAATTTTCTTAAGGATGACTGTACTAACTGACCCGTATCCTTAGAGATTATTCTAGAGGCTGAAAATAGAGTTTTGTGAATCTGGATTACCTGGCAGATCAGGAAGTTCAGCGTTATTGGCTTGTTCAAATGTACACTGGCTATGGACTCCTGAATTTTTGAAACATTTCTTAGGTATTTATGCGTTACCCCTGTAGTTTCCAAGGCAAACTGTATTTCTTTCTTTTCTTCCAATATGGAGGGTAGAACCACAGTAATGATCTTGACTTCATTTTCAGAGTATTTATCACTTCATTCTTGAATTTTTTCAGTCACTGAGTGAAGCTTTGTTTTGTTATGTTTCCTCCTTCCCACAGCCTAGTATGCTTTGAGGATTTTCTTTAATCCAGTGTTGTTTCAGGTATCCAGGATTTGATTTCTCTGTTGAAACTTTTCTTTGTGTTTGGATTCTTTGGTGTTTTGTGTGTTAGTTTTTAGGTTTTTAGGTTGTTGTTGGTTTTTTAAATGCCCAATAAAAGCATTCTGCTATTTATAGGCTAAAATTCCCAGGAAGAAAAATATAACTCTTTCTGTGATGGTCAATCTTAGCGTTATTTTTCCAGGAATATTAGGAAGCATCAGTGTGCAAGACAGAGCTGGAGTAACAGGAGAAAGGCTACTACCACACCTTGCAAGGTCAGGAGCTCCCAGGGGCAGAGCTGAAGGCTCTCAAAGGGATTAGATTAGGAAACAAACACAAGGGGCTGATGGAGCATAAAGTACTTTAATTAGAATCTGGTACTTTTTGCAAGAGTATGTTTATTTATGTGCACCTTTACATTTATTTGAAATTTGGCTGAGTGCTAAATTTGTTGAAATGTCTTTCTTTAACCAACTTAGAATAGTAACCATTTTGTGACAAAAGCAGAGTCAAAGGACTGATTTTTGCACTAGTTTTATTCCCAGATTGAGAAATTTTGGGAAAAGAAGTTTTACTCTTTCAGCGGATGAAGAGGAATTTTTATAAGCACCTGATAATTCTGAAATCTTGTAAAGAATAGTACAGTCAATCCTATCCAGAAAACAAAGAGAATACTTCCTTTTAAAACCTGTCTTTTAGTGCAATGCAGTCTTTTGATATTTTTGTGTGTAGACATTGTACCGAAGATATTTTTAGTAATTAACTATAATGAGTATTTCATATGATGAGTTCTCCGAATTTTTTACTGATCTGTTAATTTAAATCCAAAAGTAGTTTGATGCAAATTAAGTATTTAAACAAAATTTAGGAAGCAATAAATGATATATGTATTTTTACACTATAATGTTTATGTCAGTGTAAATATTAAGTTAAAAATTCTGTAGTATAATTCTTATACATCTATTTGCTTTAATTCCCTAATTAAAATAAATTTCCTTTAGGATAAAGATTGTGGTTAGTTTCAAATCAGCAAATTATGAGAATTAATCCCTTTCTGGGAAAAAAACTAAACAATATGGAACTAAAATTGGCAAACTTTTGTTCAGTACAGGGAAATTATCTCAAAATGAGATTGTTTACTTCAGGATTGTTTAATTTCTTCAGTACTCTGTATTTAAGTATATAGATTTGTAGTCCTTGTAGCTGTGAAATTTTGGAATAAGTCATTACTTAACACTAGCATATATTAGACAGTTGGCTTCGGAGAATTATCCTCAATTTTAATTTGTGAACCTAAAACGTGTACACCAACGCCCTGCCTCATCCTTCAGACAAACCCATCTGACTACTTTGCAAAGCATGGGCAGTGTTAACACATTAATCAATATCAATGCATTGTGTTGACCTCATCTTAAGCCATAGCCTTTGCAAAAGGTGACAGCAAGGGGAGAGGATCTAAAAATCTGGAATGTTGATATCTCAGAAAAGGAATCTGCCTTGTGTAACTTTTCTGACTAACAGAAACCTCACCTGAGTCACCACAACTGATTATTGTGAAGACTGAGATTTAGGAAAATTATGGAAATAATGCAGCTCTTTCTGGCAAATTCTTTGTCACAAAAGTCATTTGGCTGAGCTAATTGGCTTAATTTAGAACTGAGGTGCTTTGGGCCTTGTAGGTTATACTCATTTGGCTTGAATAGAAGGTACTGGAGAAAATAAATCAGTCATTACTAGTGTAACAAGTGATGATCAAATTAAAGATGATGTCTTAAGGTTCCTCTGTTTTTCCTCCATGTGCGTATTTAGCACACCAGATGGTCAACACAGTCGTAATAAACTGGTGGGAATATTTAATTAAATGTGTTCCCAGGACTTTAAATGTAGGGTATTATTCTTTGGCTGATGAGCAGCGTAAATATTTAGTAATAAGGGAGAGCCTTTGTAGAATATTGCCAGTAATAAATGAAAATCACATTTGGGAACAGAAACGTGTTCAACACAGAACTTTCTTCGCAAAATTAAGACATCTAAAATGCTAATTCCTTTTATATGTGATTTTTTTTCCTACCACCAATTCATTATTACTCATTACTACGCAGTTATTACAAATAGCATGAGAAATCATTTTAAAATAGATAGTTATAGAATGCAATGAGTCTAAGTTAGTCTGTAGCCATTTAATTGGCAATAATCATGTTTTTACTGAATAGGGAAGGTATCAGATGGAACACTGAAAAGCAGAATTAAGAGCGACACCTCTGTTAAAACAGTGACAGTTTCCTGGCAGTGAAGGAAGCCTATTTGGTCTTGTTAGGTGTTGATTCTATTCCCTCTGAAATGTCAGAGAACTGAAAACACCTTTCCATAACATTTCCATCCCCAGGTATGCAAACATCTGTTAACTCAGCAGAGACACCTCTCTGTCAACAGCCTAATTAGCTTTTCACTCTAACCAGTTCTATAATATTGTGACCTTCTTTACTTCTGTAGAGCAGATTTGTTTCACTGTGAAAGTGAGATTAGTAGAATGAGACCAAGGATAAAATCAGTGTGGAGGTGGGGAATAGTGACTGGAGGGGAGAAGATCAAATAAATACAGTTACTGGGCAACGGATCTGAAACTGAAGTCCCTTATCGAGTGCGTGTATCTCAGAACTAAGTAGGTCACGTTCTCTAACCAGGGTTTTCTTTTGAAGAGTTCTCTCACCTTACGGGCAGAGAGCATGACTGTCTACTCGTAAGAGGCTGAGAACCTAATTTTGAAGGACACTTATTTGATATTTTTGTTGTTTTTGGAAGTAAACTGGTCTTTTTTCTCTGAACTTCTCCTGGCATAATTAGTGCGTGATTCTGAAAGAGTTACAGTGCCATCTGACACTCTTATTTTGCTACAGGAAAAGCAAAAATTTTGGTAGGAGGTATTGGGATAGGTAGCTAATGTATCCAGATTTCTAGATACACACAAGAACACATACTTTCCCAGACAGAAACATAGCATCCCACCCACAACTGTGCCAGCCATGTAAGTTTGTACAGGTAAATATGCAAGTGTGGAAGGCCTATAACTTCAAGGAATTAAAGATGGCATGTAAATAGGTTAGCACAGAATTTTAGTTGACCCTCTTTTGGTTAGACTGGGTATTGTTGGGACTGTGTCAAACTGCACGTAGTTAAACTTATTTAAAAACTTGCTCTGGTGTTGGCTAAACTGACATATTGTGGAAATAAGGTCCCATTTGGAAGAATCTAGTTGTCAGAAAACATGGAACCCAGCAAATCCTTTCAGGAAGGGACATGAGGTAATGGCCTTAAACTGTGTCAGGGGAGGTTTTGATTGGATATTAGGAAAAATTTATCTCTGAAAGAGTGGTTATCATTGAAATAGGTTGCCCAGGGTTCAAGAACCGTGGAGGTGTGGCACTGAGGGACACAGTTAGTGGACATGGTGGAGACTGGTTGATGGTTGGAACTGATGATCTTAGAGGTCTTTTTCAACCTCAATGATTCTATGAGGCATAAGACTGTAAACGTTGTCAGTAGAAATTCTCCCTTGCAAATTAGCAGTAGAAAAGTTATTTTTAGCTATTACTGCACAAGAGTAAATAAAGCAAATTCAAAACTAACTGCAAAGCCCCAGTGCTAGTGGTGCTAGTGCTATAGAGCTCTATTATTTCCTTAAGAGATCATCCTGGTCTTAAAGCTTTCAGTTGCATCTAAATTCACAGATGAACACTGCACCAGGGACAGCTGTGAGCCTTTTGTTTCTACAGTTACTTCTCCAACATGCTTAGTCACTAAAATAGTGTATGAATTTGCACACGTGGCTAACTTTTATTGCTGTTTTAGAGTTAAGTCTCAACAGTACAATGCTATGGAAGTGGTCTGATTTATTTATTTATTAATAATTAAATAGTTTGTTTGGTTTTAATGCCTTCTGTCAAACTACACTTAAGCAGTCAAACCCAGATGGAGAGATGCCTTTTGGAGGAGTAAAAATGCAAGAACAGCATCTTAAATATACCTAAGTTTGGTTACAACAGTAAATATTTACTACAAAAATACAGTAACTGGACAGTTAGAAAAAAAAATAAAGAGGAAGAAAAGCAGTGTGATTTCCTGTCTTATTAGAATGACAGGGAGAAGGGCTTGAGGGAAGAGGAATCTGACTGCAATTTACAGAAAACTGCTTCCTTCATTTGACTTTTTATAGCAATCATTAGTCAAATGTGCTGCTGCACTCATTCACTTTCATTGCCCTCTCTGCTGAGGTTTGTCAGCTTATACCAGCTAAAACTGTCTGATATAATTCACACTTTCTTCTTGCTGTAACCTTTAACTGTGTGTTTGTCACTCTTTAAGTCTGAGAGGTCAAAAATTATTCCTGCTCTTAGAAGTAGTTCATGAACTTTGATTTGGATTCAGTAGCTGAAGAAGAGGGGAGCAGGAAGATGGTAAGAAAGAGGCCTAGGCTGCTTTGCTCTGCTGTCCCATGCCACTGAACAGGTCACCTAATCTCCTTGTATCTCAGTGTCCCAGGTGTATGCAGGAATAATAGTTTTTCCTTAGCTTCTTGCAGTGATGTTAGGATAATGACTTTGAAGGCCCTACATATATTTATAATACATTTATAAATGCTTTGGGTATGTGAAACATGTTACTGAAAACAGCTCTCGAGGTCCTGATGTAAACTATACTAAAGCCTCTCATGCATGGTGACAGCTTGGCATCTGCATCTCCTTTCCCTAGTGTGACTAACACAAAAAATTTCTCCTGTATAGTTCACACAGATGAATAAGAATAGAAGTGTATGTCTGGCAAATGTTCCCAAACATTAGATACGTGGTCATCCTTAATGTTCTCTCAACTGGTGCTGAAATGGAGAACAGTAATACTAGATACCTCAAATTTTCTCTTAAATAGAGCTGCAGCTCCCTATAAGTGTTAGACCTAAGTAGTAAATTGCTTCCAAAACATGCAGGTGAGATGAGAAATTTGTTAGTTGCGATTTTGACCTACCAGCTTCTGGCCCAGCAAGTAACCGGAAGAAGTGACAAAGTCTGAGTCAGCTGAGATCATTTTGCTAAATCACTAGGATGGTCCCCAAACATTTCTTCATAGGTGGCTGTATACCTACACAGATCCAGCACCTGCTTTCTATCAGTGAGGTTGCTCATGTGCTAACTGGCCTGTTGGGGAGCAAGGACGTAACTGATATTACATAAAAGAATGACCTACCTGCAGAGGCTCTTGAGCACGCAGTGCTGTCCTTAATTGTGCTTGTCTTGCGCATGGCATTGCCTCTTTGTCACTTGTCATTCTTCCAAAGTGTACTGCAGTGCTCTGATATAGCAAAGCTTTTCTGACTGGTTTATACTCATTTTTCACCAGCAATAATAGAGTTTTGGTTCTCCTTCAAAACTAGTTTATTCTTAGTAGTAAGATTCTCAGCATCAGAGATTACTATTTTTATTCTTTCTAAAAGAAATTACTATGCAAAGATCCAATGACAGAACTTTTGTATAGATTTTGTTTTCCTTTATAGCTTCCAAAAATTAGTCCAGGCCATGAGAAGTTGGACTTTAAAGTATTTCAAAAGAAAGCCTAACATAGCATTAATATAAATTCCTCTGAATAATGCTTCTAAGAAATTATAAATTTATGTGATCCTGTACAGAGGCAATAACAGAACTATGTAAGTGTAGGTAGGACTTTCATTCTACCAGTTTTACACTAAAGTATCCCAGAGAAAATTCCAGTGACTTAGATCTTCACTTTCTTTCTTTACTAGAAAACAGGCTCAAAGACAAACTCTTAACAGATGCACTGTGGGACTAGAGTGGTATTAGCTCACAGAAGTACTGCCTTATGCTGCTGTCCAGCGCACAAACACTGACAGGGCTGAGCATGAAGTGAAGAGACCCTCAGTTCTGTTCTGAAGTGACCTGGAAAGCCAGGAGGATAAGAGGTGATGCAGGTACCTTTGTCCCTGTTTTGCCTATATTTGATGTTATGTCCTGCCTAATGACGTGAGAGTGTTTATGCCTTGTTAACCCACAAGACCAGCTGGTACCATACCAGTGGTATTAGCTTACATTCTAGTGCATGCCTGGGAGTCTGTGCTGCCCTGTGTGCTGGATGCTGTACCTTTCCTAGTGCGGGCTCTTCTGCTTGCTCATTGCTCTGACCCATGTGGCAATGAGTGAGGCAATTGCTGTTATTGTATAAAGAGAGCACAACTCCAGAGACAAAAGGTTTGGGAAGAGTAGATCTGCACTGCAGGCAGCACCCAGCTCTGGTTGCTCTTATATTAGATTTTACGTAATTAATTAAGATGTGGCTGTTAATTACAAGCTTGCTGTACCTTAGCATAAAGATTGCCATTCTCTTTGGTAGTTACATTAGCTCCTGCTGGATGGGAAAGGCAGATGTAAAAATACCCATTCCTGTTATTTGGGAAGCAGATCAAGTCCAAGAAATACAATTGAAACAAAATTAGATGATAGCAAGGAGCTGGAAGCGAACAAACTGGGAAGCATCTACTTTATGCCAAATCATTTTAAGGACCGCCTGGGAAGTATATATATATATATATATATATATAAATAAATAAAAAAAGGTGAAAATTACTTGGCAGAAAAGGTATATGGCAGCATACAGATTTGACCAAGAGCACCGTTGCATTTAGAAGCTATGCTTGTTAGATGAAACATGTGGTTAATAACACTTCTCATACATTTCACTTCCATAGTGCTCAGAATGCTAGCAGTCCATAGCACAAGAGGGGATCTTTGTTAACATTATTAGTAGTGACCATCATTACTTATTTCCCTAGAAAAAAATACTTGTTTGCGTTGACTGGGAAAAAGCCAATCTACTTTCTTGACTGAAAAAAATATTAACAATTTAAATTTTTGATCAGTTGCTGTACTAGGAACTCCTTTGGAAGTTCATAATGCTCCAGGGAGACCTTGTTTTGCATTATTTGGTCTCATATATGTTATGGTCAGATTTTGATCCATGGTGACAACAGTGTAAACTCAGAATAAATTCTGTTACAGGTGGCAGCAGCATCTGGTCTTTTATGATTTTAATAGTGGCTGTGAGATCCTCAAAGCATGAGCAATTTAAGTACAGCTCAAATTATTTTCTTTCAGCTAAAGCTTGATGGTGACATTCTCTCATGCAATAGGAAAAAAAAAGTGTAGAATGCAGCAGTGCTCCAGGTCTGCAAACAGCAGCTCCATCACTGGGAGTCTATGTGAGGGTCAGAATTATCTGTAGGGATCTCAACCCAGAGGCAATGCTGTCAAACTGAATTTTGCAGCTCAAGGTACCTTTAGAGAACTAACTTAAGGTGCCTGTAGGCACTTTGACAGTGTCTTAGTGGGGCCATAATTCTAGCAGCATTAATCAGACCCCAGGATGTAATAGGGAATGATTCATAGAAAAACACTGTGTTCTCTCAGTCCATCACTGTGGGAAAGCATTGACAATGCATGAGTGGGATTTGTGATATTTTTCAGTTCACATGCTTAGGGATTTCCTCTGCAGCTTCAGGAAAGGTTTTATTTCCCTGCAGAAAGAAGTGACAGGGGTCCCTTGAAAGGAAAGGTGAGGTTTCACCCACTAGAAGTGTGGGTGTGAAAAACAACTGGCAAAGGCTGACAGACCCTATTCAGGCTGGTAGGGTGTCATGTATGCACAAGCTCATGTATGGAGATAGACCTGATCTTTTGCATTCTAAGGGACTTTTGTTCTATCTCAAGTTGTTTTAAAGCAACTTTGAGGGAAACAATATTGATACTTTAAAAAAAGGGATGATGCTTGTGAGATCAAGGCTCTTTTAACAGCATTGCTGCAAATATTAATGCAGAGTTCAAGGCAAATATTCAAGCCTAGCTAGGTGTTTGGGGAGGGGGGGGCATTTGGTGACCGCCATTGTGTTGGTTAAGCATTGTTAAGTGCCTTAGGTGACCAACCCCACACTGTGTGCAATTTTTGCCCCCACTTTCTCCTGTATTTCTTTCTCCTCCTTTTGTTTTTCTTTACTTGGTTATCCTCCAGCCTGACATTGAGGAGCAAGGGAGTGCATCATTCAGCATGCTGAGGAAGAAGATAGGGTTGCAGCCCTGGCTTCTATAGAAGCAAGGGAGGAGAACAGTTTGATATAGTTCTAACAAAATGTAGTGTGAAAATGAATTGCAGAATAGGAGGGAATGGGACATCCCTGTTGTGATCCAGGAATGTAGAAGAGGTGTTGTCCAATAATGGACAACTCCTTTTGACTTATCCCAGGAAAGGAGTAGTGAATAAATGAAAATAGTTTCAGTCACTTTTTATGTTCTCTGGTTTTGATCTAGGTCTACTCCAGCTCCTACTCAAGGACCCACCAGTGCTGGGGCTGCAGGGCCATCTCCTGCTACCAATGTGTCAAGTAACAAACGGCTGCAGCAAACACAAGCCCAAGTGGATGAGGTAAATGGCTCCACGTGATTAGCTGATCACCCCAAGAGTGCTCATGTGATTGTTTTGCCTTGTTTATTTTTTTCTTCCTTTAAGATGCTTGCCTCACTAGTGATCCAGCAACTCCTTGTCTGAAGATGCTGGCTCTAGGAAATGAGATTTACCAAAGAATAGCATTTATGAGGAGGCAGATTGTGCTCAGAACATCTCTTGTACTAAAGCTGTACCAGTAACACTTCTGCAGAATAGGTATGGACATTGGTACTGTTTCAGGAATTCATCCCAGATAGTCGTGTTCGGAGGAGGTGTCATAGTGAATCAGCTCTTTTAATGTATTCCTGCATTCCTAAAGTTTGAATGCTAATCATACAAACAAACCATTGGCCTCTTGTTCATACATGCAAACTTTGAAAACTGTACTGGTGAGGGCTGTGTTCATTAGTCAGAGCTGTAATGATTAATCATTACAATTCACCCCCAGAGAAGGGCACCCACACATGACATCACAACACCTTCAACAAGTCCTCACTCCTTCTGGCTGATCTTAGAGGAGCACGTCTGTTCCAGCATGGCTTCTTAAATTATTTAGTATACAGAAAATCCCTGCCACCTCATCTGTAATACCAGTGTCCTTCTAACCGCTGTGGTAATGGGAATGAGTGAGGATACTCATTGCTTGTGAGTATCGTGCCTGAGTGTACCAGCCGTACCACACCACCTGTAGCATCCGTGCACACTCACTGTGCACATTTGTGTGCTGGATATTTGACATAGAGCTTTGCTGAACCCCTGCAAAGACTTAAGTAACTAATTGCTTACTGCCCATGAGGAAATTACCAGGGTCTGTGTAATTCTTTTGTCAATAAAATACAAGATAGTAAATAATTGTTTACGTACATAAAGGATTCTATTTTCAAAAGCTCAAGATAAACTATAAAAGACCTCACAACTTGAACTCATATGCCTTTCTTAAGATGAATTAATTATATACACCTGTCAAATGGAGCTTTGTCTCTGAGAAGTTTTTTTGCTGAAGGTCTGAATCAGAGTCTTTCTGGTCTCCCTTTTGCTGGTGCTTGGAGCTGAGTACAAGATCATCCTCTGTATGCAGGAATGCTTAGGTTCAGTTCTCTCATTATTACTGGTTTCCACTTCACTGTAACTTCACTGATGTTAATGGTGTGTCTCTTGCAGTGGAGAAAGGAGTATTACATTTCAACATCTGTCTAAGGTCAGAATAATTGAAATAAATGTCTTGTCCTGAGCATACTACATCATGATGGTGCTGTAAATGTTTACGCAAGTGACAACCAAAAGCTGTCCCTGGAAGATGACAAATAATTGCTAGTTATTATTTAAAAGGAGCAATACAGGTCAGACACATAGGGCTCTTCAAGCAAATCAATAGATAAGGCTCCAGTGAGGCTAGTGAAAACCCACTTTGTGTTTGAGATAATCTATATTCTGATACTTTTCACTTGAGCCAATGCCAGTTTGTCATCTTATGCAGTACTAAAGAGTTATTTTGACAGAAACTCTTACCCAGTAGGAGAGGAGAACTTGTTGCTCTTCAATTGGAGGATTATACATATAATGGTGAGGGTCCACATTTTTTCAACTCTAGTTTGAGAAGAAAGCAGAGATTGGTATGAGCTTGCTTTGAGTGGCTAGGATGTGGTGAGCAGATACTGTACACTAGGGAATGGTTGATTAATCATTGAATATCAGTGTGAAAATAGCCAAGGGAGAAAAGCTCTATTAGACTTTCTGTCCTCTGAAGTCACTGGCTATTATAGCACCTAAGGTTCTGATCTGTGAAGCATCACTTTGATCTTCCCTACTAGATCTTTCCTGGCCGTTTTCCTTTTATTTCTTGTGGGAAAGTAATCCGTAGGTGGCAGCAAACACCACAGCAGAGCACTACAGTGCTCTGGCTATTTTTCTGCTCCAGGCGCTGTTGCGCACAGCAGCTGAGTCGCAAACCCAAAACTCAGTGGTCACAGCTTTGCTTTAGAGAACATTTTTGACATTATTAAAATGATTGGCAGTCCTCTGAAACCAGCATTTCAGCTATATCCATGTTGGGTTTTCTCCTGTAATTTCTCTAGGCATCCTAAAGCTTATTTTCCAAGGCTCAGATCTTGGTTTTAGGCTAGACAAACATTTACTTATTTGACAAAAAATACCATCTTGGCTGGATACTCAGGTTAAATTCAATGAATAGTTCTGGTAAAAAAAAAAAAAAAAAAGGGAGAGAAGAATTTTAGAGTATTGTGTTTCAGCGTTTTTTAAAGAGTTTAAAATTGTCACTATGAAACAGTGTTCCAAGACAAATTTTAACTAAATACCAGCTGATTTTTTTTTTTATTTTTTAAGTTTGATATGAAATGAAGTGTTTGGAAGGTTTTGGTTTGGGAAAATAAGTAAGAAAATTTTGTTTTAAGTTTGGACAAATGAAACAAGTCTCTTGAGTTTTGAAGTAGCACTTAGACCAGTGTCAGTCCATTTAAATATTCTTTCACTATTGGTGTCTACTCACAGTATTTAAATCATATGTATTTATGATTCTGTTTTTTTTTTCAGTAATATTTATGTTGCATTATATACAAATAAGATAGATTTCCTTATTACAGAAGAGGGGAAGTTAGCATACCAGCAACCATTTTCACTACTAGAACAGGCAGACACAACTTTACTGAGATTTGTGTGCCATCTAACATTTATGCTAGTGATAAGTTTGTCCAGGATTTCTATTCAGGATTATTGGCTTTCTGGAAGGGGATTTTCCTTTAACTCAATTTATGAAATGTATGCATGAATAGGCCTTACCTATTATGTACTGGCTGTGCACACTTTTTGCTGAAGATGTACACTGAGGGGATGTGATCTTCCTGCTATCCTTCAGAAAGAATTTTGCCAGGTAAGATATTCCATCCTCCTCCACTTTCAAGCAGGACTTCAAATTTTGGCTGAGAAGGCATCTTGTTTGGGAAAAACCTGCAGAATAAACAAATTCCTTGGTCAGGAAATGCATATCTTTCCTCTTAGAATGGCTTTATCTAGTCCATTTCTCTAGTTCAGATAAAGAAATTATACTAACTGTATAAATTATATTAAATGTATAAAGAAAATGATAACTTGGGTTTACTGATGACTGGACAATTGCCAACCAAACTATAGTAGAGGCATAGATCACTATCAGTTTTTGTTTTTTTTTTTAATTTATAGTGAAGCAGCTAGTAGGCTAAAGGAAATCGAAAGCTTTAATGAAACTAATTACTGTATTTCATAATGTTCCTTTACTTTTAAGGACATATGAGCATAGAATAGCTATGTTCATTGTGTTTTCACTGCGTCTGTTTTCACAGACATTTTTTTTTGAGGTTCTGTCCAAATACTTGCCATCACATAAAGGCTGGTTTCACTACGGTGTAATATGTTAGAGTGTGAACATACGGGTGACTTTTGGCTTTACTATGTGTTGAAGCTAATGTGGGGGTATGCCTTTGCAGGTGGTAGACATCATGAGAATGAACGTGGACAAGGTGCTAGAAAGAGACCAGAAGCTGTCGGAGCTTGACAACCGGGCAGATGCATTGCAAGCAGGTGCCTCACAGTTTGAAACCAGTGCAGCCAAACTGAAGAGAAAATATTGGTGGAAAAATTGCAAGGTAAGGAGTATAAAGATCTCTTGTTAAGACTAGCTCCATGGCAGACCTTACCTTCTCTCACACGTATTGGGACTTTGCTTGTAGGATGGGATCTTTAAATGGTCTCTTCTTATCAAAAGGAGAAGTAGGTGCCTTGCCCTCTATGTTGCATGACAATATGCCTAATAAGTTCAATCTCTACCAGATCTATTCTTTAGATAATTTCTGCAATATATAACATCTAGATCCAAATACTGATGCTTTAGTCACTGTCTGCAAACAGGAATGGGAGAGCACTTCATACTGATTCATGTGAGTTCTTCATGAATCACAAAGCCCCACAGGGCATAGTGAATACCAAAAGTTGGAAAAAAAAGATTTCTCCTTGTGGGAGATAATTATCCTCTTGATATTTCTTTAGGATCGTAAAGAACAACAACAACAAGGTTTTAAAAGATTCCACAAACCACTGTGAGAAGTGAGGAAATCAGAGTGTCTTCTAAAGGGGGTCAGATTAGGACAGAGTAGATTTTTAATCAACCAGCTGTCTTCTCTGCTGTCCTCAGAGTCTCATTCTTTCCCTTAAGCTAAGGGAACCTCACTCTCCTCTGCCTTTTCAGACCTCCTCCACCATCAGGACATGAATATTGCACAAAAAATTCAGCTTATTTCCCATTTCTCTTCAATACTGTCTTTGTTACTGACCACTGATGTCCATTCAAATAAAAACACCTGTTCCCAAAGGAGAATCCAAAATGCATTTTTACTGTTCTCTTGTTGCCTGCTTTCTTTCTTCAATCCACCGTGCTATGATGTGTAAAGCAAGGCAGAATATTCTGTTTAAACTACATACACAAGCGCTCCAGAAAGAAGCGGATCTAGGCTAGAAACTCAACTAAACAGTTCCTCTGGGCCTATCCTGAACTGTTGCCCAGCTGTTTTGCCCAGGTGTGTAGGAAGCAGGGCATTCTGTACCTACAGACCCAGATTTTGAGCTAGGTTCACCCACACTGAATGCAGTCACCACAGTGATCTCTACCACACTAGACCTTCAAACCTACCCTCATTATCCTTTCTTCATTGTCCCTTTCTCTTTATACTGACAAACAGAACCCTTCTTTCTTTCTTATGACTCACAGTCTCTGTAAGTAGGGGGAGCAATAAGTAGGTCTCCTGCAAATCAACAGATTTCTCTGTCGTCTAGACATGTGTTAGGAGGAATGAAGATCTTGATTTGAAACATCCATGTACTTTTAAAAATTATTAATGTTCTTTCCATTCTCACTGTGCTAACCATGTGAATTGGACTGCAGCATCTCTGCTGTCATCGTGAGCATCCAGCAAGTCTAACATAGGAGCCTCTAACTCAGTGCTGGTACATGTCTGTGCACAGCTGATCCTGATGAATCTGTTCCTTCCCAGTAAGATATTTCCAGGCTAATGTGCTGGAAACCATGCTGGCTAGTGTGGGCTACCCCTCAACAGCACAAGTACACAAAACCAGCACAAATAACTGCTAGACATCAAACATCTCCAGCTGCTTCTTTCCTGACTACGGAAACATAGTGAAAAGTGATCAAGTTACTCTGGTATAAAATGGTACTTAGGATCATAGAATCTCCCAAGTCGGAGGGATCCACAAGAATCACTGACTTTAACTCCTAGCTCTACATAGGTCCTCCCCAAATTCCAACCATGTGTCCAAGAGCATTGTCCAAACACTCCTTGAACATCTTCAGCATGGCACTTTGACTGCTGCCCTGGGAGCCTGTTCCAGTGCCCAACCACCCCCTTGGTTTCAAAGAACCTTCTCCTACCACCCAGTCTGAATCATGTGTAATCCAACCAGTGAGAACACATGTGCTTAAATCATATCTGGAGTTGTATTACTTCAGAAGTTTATTTTTACTGCTGGAAATGGACAAATTTGGTCACTGCATCTTAGCTGATGAGCAAGAATTTGATAATTTTGACAAGAGGGTAAGTCCATTGCTGGAGGTCAGCTCTTCATAAGGCCCCGGACTTGGTGTCAATTTTAGGCAGTGTTCTACATTAAGTCTTTGCAAGAAGTAAAGGCACACAGAAAGCATTGCTAAATAAAAGCAAAAAACTCTGCCATTTTATTTCATCTGAAAACTTGACTTTCTCTTTTTTCTCATAACTTTCTTTTTATAGATGATGATCATCCTTGGTGTAGTATGCACAGTCATTCTCATTATAATTATAAGTGAGTAATTCATTTTCTCTTTCATTTATGATCTGAATAGCTGTCACTTGTAAAGTGTTGATGTAGTAAAAAACAAAACAAAATTTAAAAGGATATAAAATATTTAAATAGATTAATTTGTGAAATTCCCCTTCAAGTGTCATGCTATTATAGTGAGAAATACTGCAAGCTCATTGGACACGTATAGGTAGAATTTGTTGACATTTACTGTATTTTACATTAGCTTGTTACATAACTTTCCCCAGGATTAAAGACTCTGCCTTTTCTTGTTTATATACCTTTTTTATGCAGTCTCAGATATCTTAATTAGAATCAGGGCTACAGTCATAGTTGTTTCTAGTGAGAACAGTAATTGTTCAGTAATAAACAGTAATAGCTCATACCCATCACGAGGAGGGTGAAGACGCACATGGCAAATAGGCATTTAATGAATTTCCTAGTTCCCACCAAATCAGTTGGAATTTGAGATGTTGCCGCTTCTGAAAATCCCTTTGCATCATAAATATTATATATTGGTAGAAGATGGTGCAAAGACATACTGCTTTAATGTCTCTAAAGATAATCTCATTTTGCACATTTATTATAGGGAAGACAGCATATAAATGAATAATGGCAGTCATGCTGGTTGGCAACCAGGGATCTCGTAATGACAGGAATTGAACATTTTATTTATGTAACCTCTGGGTTAGCAACAGCTGTTACATGACATAACAGTAATATGGCATTAACTCCTAAAAGGGAGATTTCTTGAGTTAGGTGATACAGCTAGTAACCCAGAAGTGATTCACCATGAGGCTACACTGTGGATGGGAATTAATTCCCAGCTCTCAAATTACATGCCTTATCTTTGGCGTGTTTCCATTTTCCTGTTACTTCTGTAAAGGAGGCTTACAGAATCACCTGTAAACGTAACTAAATGGATTGAGATACATGTGGAAGATTATTAATCTTCTGAATGCTGGCTCCAGAGTGACCCAGAATGATTGCAGGGTTTCATAACACTAATACAGCAAGCATGAGAACTGGCTAGATATTAATTAACTATATTAACCAGGTACTCGAGATGAGTGGCTTCTAGAGAAAGATACGCCTTTGTTCTGAAGTTTAGTGCAGCAACCTGAGAAGACAGATGTGCAGACACTGAATTGCTTGCTGTGTATATATATGTATCATTGAACACTCTATATCTTAACAAGAAAGTAAAAGACAGACAAGATAGCTAATAATTTCTCCTTAAGAGTTAACTCTGAAATTATATATAAGTAATGACATTGTTTTCCTCCTGGTTTTAAATGCTGAATGCCTGTCTTAGTAAGTCTGGAAACATAAATAGCAAGTTTGACATGCTTAGGTTGCGTTCATAGTATTTAATCACAAACTTGAGCATCACATCATCAAACCAGGGTCATGACTCTGTGTATTGAACTCAATGGTGTCTTCATTTACAGCAGTTCTCAGGTATATACGTAAATTTGGTTGACATCAAGTGTCCAAGTGCTGCCATAGACCAGGCCTGTAATCAATGTGAATGTGAACAAGATATCTGCAGTAGTGGGCTGGTTATAGACACAGATAAATTGGGTAGTTCTTCACAGCAACAAAGCAACAAACTACAATTGGTAATGTGATTCAAGCTGAGCTACTTTTCATCCTGGTAGTGAGGCCCTGGAAAAGTAGGCTGGCTGCCCAGTGAGGGAAGATTTACTTCATGTGGAACTGCAAGTGTTGCGGGGGGTGGTTGCTCACATCAACATCAGTCCTTGTCCTTTCTATTTCTGGAGCCACAGTTTCTCTGCTTTCCACTCCAGTTCTCCCTTTAAATGACTTTTGAGATGGGAGTCACAGCTCTGTTCCAAGCAGGAAGGCATACTGTTTGTTAAACATTGTGCTCCTTCAGCAAAAACGTGCTACAGGTGTCTGCCATCCTCAGATAGAACAAGCTTCTGTGAGATAAAGCACAATGGTAACTCTGTACTAACTGGTGTTGTATGTCTTGTTTTTCCCCTTCTGCTTCCTTTCTCAGTTTATTTCTCCACTTGAAAAAAAACGAAGAAGGAGGACTTGGCACAACTTTGTTCATATCAACCAACAATATCAATGTTCCTTTGTTGAACTCCGCTTTTTAATTCCTGGTGTCTTGGGATTTTTGCTTGTAATAACATATAAGCATTCAGTGTGGTATGTTTTGGAATTCTGTTGTTTCCACAAGAAACTGTACCAGCTAAGTACTGCCAAGTAGTTCCATACACTGTCCTATCACTGTGTCTTAAAATGTGCACACACTGACCTTTAGAAACTGTAGTGTATGAAAAGCACCATAAATATCTCAGAATCAGAGAATGAAGCTATAAGAGAGCTCCTGTGTAAAGGGACACTGTCAGGTGGACTGGACCCAAAATTAAGGTTTCAGCAGACATGATGACCAAAATTCTTAGTCTGCATACCTAAAGTTGCGTGGCAAAATCCACTATCAGATGCAGTTTTTTGAGGTAGCAAGTCTTTGCTACATTGGACAGTAATACTTGCAAGTATTCATAGAGCTTGTAAGACATCTCTACTTAGCCAATCAAACACATATGTTTTTGAAATTAAATGTGGTATCAAAGTCTAAAAACATTGCCTGCAGAAAATAAGTAGGGCTGCGTTTTAGGCATTTAAGTTTTCCCTTGCAGTGTGTTCTGAGCAACCAAGATGGCCTCAATATGAAAGACAGAAAGAAAACTGTATGACAACCAGAAAATGTTAGCTAGCACAATTTTGAAAAAGCCAAGTGAAATGCAAAAATGGTAATACAAGCGCCATAAATGACTGAGATGCACATTCTTGCTAAAAACTCAAGGCAGTGTTTGTCAGAATTCATGGAACTCTCTTGAATGCCAAACCCCAATACTTAAAGCCCTTGAAGTATATGAATGACTTTGGTGATGTCTGTGTCTGAGGAAGGCAGAGAAACACTGTTCCAAACAGGAGGTGTTAGTCGGCTTACTTAAAATTTAATTTGCGTGGGTTTATAGCTCATAAACTATAACATCGTCTTAATGAAATACTCAGCTGAGATCTTTCTCATAGTTACACTGACATTTGATATAATTAAAGGAAAAATATATTGCTTTTTGGGGGAAAGCTGTTGTATGCTACTGTTGTATGGTTACTCCCAAGTGTTCAGTTTCCACTTTTTCTTTTTTAAATACTGCACAGTTTGTTTCAAGGAGGATGTGGATAATATCCTGGGAAAATTAAATCAATTTTAAACATATCTATTCAAACTAAAAGTGAATTTTCGTATTTTAAGCCAGGCAATCTTGACAGGGCCTTTTTAAGATAAATTCTTCAGAATTTCTAAGAATTGCTAGATATGTATTTATTTATTTATTTTTTTGTCTGCAACTCTGTTAAGGCATATAAAGTTATATTAGCAATTATTCTTATTGAAGAGCATCTCTCTTGACACAGTCTTAGATTTAAAAAAAAGAGAGAGAACCAGAAAAGTTCACTGCAGAAGATCTTAAGTAGAATTTTGTGGAAGGAATAAGCAATGATTACTCGAATGGTTCCATCTGCATTGTTTTTTTTTTTGTACTTCATTTTCAGATGTATCGTTTCATATTGTTAACTAGCAGGTGGCCATGGTCATAATAAAAGTAACCTTCAAACATAAGTAACTTTCAAAGTTTCTGATGTACTACTGGTATGCCCTGTTTGCATCAGTTCATCAGCTAAGTACACGAACAATTCTAAAATCCTCATGGATCAGACAGAAAATTATGCTGTTGTTAAAGGGTCTGACTTTGTGAAGTGCTATGATTGTATGTAATTGAGCCTTTTCTGGAAAAAGAATAAGCTGTCCAACTTCAGGAGCCTTTTTAGACTATTAAGATATTTGGATAACTAACAGCTAGAAAGAATTACCTCCTGATGGTAAGATTGCCTCTCATACCTGTGTTGAGCATGACTTGATCCTTATAGGGCTTCTCTACAGGAATGCTGAAACATCTCATGAGATACAAATAGCTTTCACTGGAGATAGCACCATCAGTAAGGTTATGTGATACAGATCCCTAATGTAGACAGTGTGATCTCCCTTCAGTCTAAAGTGACTATTCAGCTGATGTAAGCAACAGATGCATATGAAGAAGTTCGAATCCTCTAGCTACAAAGATGCAAAGTTTACAAATGAAACTATAATGAATCTGTAAGGATGAAGAGCTTAGGTCCTCCTAGCTAATGTATCTCAAGGAAGTTAGTAAACAAAATGTAAGCTTCAGGGGACACTGGAGAAGACAAACTGCTAAAGGTGGATTCATTCTCCTTCAAAATAGCAACTGATGGGGTTAACTACTAGCTGTTGGTAAGAATTTGCAAGAATTTAGTCATGAAACCTAGCCCCTTGTGGGCTGTAAAATGTTTGTGTAGAGGCAATTTCCTCCTACGTGCTAATAACATTTCCTAAATTAATGTATTTAAATTGGTTACACTACAGTGTGCTTGTGCATGTCCAATGTTTGCTAGCCGTGCTGTTTGGCTGCAGTTGGTAAGCCATGTAACATTTCTCATTCAGCCCAGGAAGCATGAACAAGCATGTCCTTCCGCACTGCATAGACCTGGATTCTTACTGCTCCTGCAGAAGTTTAATTATCCCGCAGTGAGAATATGGTAATAGAGAACAGTTTAAGGTCATGGATTGTGCAACACCGTCACATACACATAAAGTGGTACAGAGGACAATCTATATAAACACAGTTGGAGATCTTATTTGTGTTTAAGCCAGGATTGATTTGTTTTTCAATCACTGCATTTACATTTAAAATGTCCTTTCATAATTACAACTCCCTATATGTAATAGCAAATTTCCCATATAAAGGTTAACTCATTCTTTAGTCAGCACTGGCTAGAATTTCAGTTACTGAGTAGAATTACAACTATGATTCTTTGTCACTAGTTACTGCCCAGGCTCAGGCTGGTAAAAAGGCACAAAGGGATTCCCTTTTATCTACTTCATGGCAAACCCCCAGGGGACTGCAAGGCTGATTAACTTATGATTGCCATCTTGGGGACTGAATTGAAGACTCCTCTGGCTGGAAGCTTTAGCTAGAGTTTTCATAGTTTTAGTTTATATTTTGGTAGCTTTAGCTAGAGTTAGACATCATAAGAGAATTGCATATTCAGTACTTACAAGATGCATTTAACTCTCCCCCTGATTTCTGGGCTACAGCTGCACTGCTAGCATGATAATGGCATTCCAAAACAGCATTGCTGAAACTGGGTGGTTAGGGGCTAATCTATATTTGTGCCATAGCTGCTTTATAGCTTGACTGCACATCAATATGTGAAGTTTAAGTAGTGTAATTTGCAGCCACTTTTCACAGACTAGTAAAGTCCTGTCTCATCATTACACCTTCTTCCTTCTAATTTAGCTCACCTTGAAATAACATAAATATGGCAAGTAGTGTAGAAGCCCAAACAGAGACACTTGACCTGCTTTTCACCTGACCACGTTATGTAACAGCACAGTCAGTCCAACATAGTTCAACATAATCCAGTATAATTAAAAGGAGGAGGGGAGAATCTGATAAAGATTCCGAATGTAACCTAGGGTCTGTAGGACAAGAAGTGATTTCAATTTTAGTCAGTTTGATTTTTAAAGTTGGCTCTTCAGTTCCATTGGAACCAGCATGAAGTAAGCCCTGGAACAGTTCAAGCAAGTACAGTACTCTACCATTTTCTTTTTAAAGAGTGATCTACAGTAAGTAATTTAAACATCTGCTTTCAGAGAAGAACACAACAGTTGTAACTATTTATGGAACAACTTAGAACAGCCACCATAAGCTGTGCTTTTTTTCTTGGATAGCAAGACCTTTTGAAATTCTTCATTTGCTGTGTCTCATTCCTGTCCCTGATACTCTGACAGGCCTTCCCATAACTTTCTGAACAGTCAGTCTACTTTATGTCTTAATGGGTTTTAGCTCTTATAAGCAAGTTCACGATTTTGACACATCTCTTAAGAGCATACCTGTGAAATGGTGATGTCTGTTTCTCAGAAGAGCATCTGTCATGGCAGACTGAAATTTCAGGAATTTTTGGAAGCTCGGGTGATACTGAAGTCTTTGTACTTTTACAGTTTTTTTTCTCTGTCCTGTGGGAGGTTATCAACCCAGTGGGAGTATGTATAATCTATTAGCTTTTCATGCCTCTGTTGCTCATGTTGGTGTTAGATCTTCGCAAAACAAATTAGAGGGCACTTGAGTGTGACCAAGGGCTTAGATCTTGACCCTACCTCTCCTGCCCTTTAAGCAGTAGCCATACAAGGCAATGGGCTCACTCCCAGTGTACACAGTGAGTACTGGAGAAAGGTCTCAAAGAGGCCAAAGTCTCTTTGGTCTGGATTCAGACCTTAAGCTGACCTGACCTGAACCTTAGGACAGTAACAGACTTAACCTTTGGGTTCCCTGTGTAGCCAGAGAAGTTGAGATGCTCTTCTAGCCAGTTATTCTCCCCAGCAGATTTATGGCCCTCTTGTTAGATGGAATTTATTTGAGCTTGTGTTTCTCCGTGCTAGACAAAGTACAAGCACCCTCAAACGCCTTTCTTTAAAAGCTAAAAACCAAAAGGCTGAAGAACATTATTTGAAAAAAGCAATTGTACCTAGAGAAATAAATGGCTGAAGTTGTCTTAGATGGTGACCGTTATTTTCAGTAGGGATACTAGATTGAGATGTATAAAACAGTCAAACCAGAACCTCACATCTTCTTTTTCCCCTTCTTTTCTCCTTCAGAAAGTTCTCTCTATTCCATTTCAAGAAATGAATTTTTTTCTTCTTCAATTAACTTCCCTTCCTTATTTCATTAATTTATGTTTCCATTGATGTTCTCAGTGGCTTTTTTTCTCCATTGAGAATCAGAAGATTGTCACATGCGTAAAAAGAGACCTGAGCCACCTAAGAAGTTTACCTTTCTTCCCAGTGCACTGACATTTAAAAGCTACATCTTACAATAAAGCAAAACTGTGGCAGTCT
The DNA here is from genome assembly GCF_002078875.1 of Numida meleagris. Taxonomy (NCBI): domain Eukaryota; kingdom Metazoa; phylum Chordata; class Aves; order Galliformes; family Numididae; genus Numida; species Numida meleagris. The sequence continues at coordinate 17,131,516 of NC_034412.1, read as the reverse complement.
GATTACAAGCAGTTTTGGTAAACACTTGATTATTTAACAATGAGTCATTTCTGCAGTAACCTCATTCTGTCATGACTATCACACAACTCTCCAAAGCAAAAATCATAACCTGTACTGGTTTAAAACATGAATACAGCCTCATGGTTCATATGTAACACTCTATTCAAGCAAAGCAGCTATGTGCTGTAAGTTTAAAAGGGCAAATTATTTGTTTTCAAAGAGAGAATACCATAGAGAACAACAAAGATAATTATGAAAAGCTGTCCACTCTTTAGCTATTCTCAGAGTAGCTGGCTTCACCATTATTCTTCAAGTCTTTGTTCTCTTTTAAAGCCTTTGTATTTCTGGAGTGTAATGTATTTGGAGCATAGCATATTGGGGCTAGGGTTTGTTCTGCTGCCCTATGAATTGACTCCCTGCCTTCTGCCCTGTTGTTACTGTTGACCTCAATCATAGCTGAGGTAGGCCTGAGTGGCACGGCTTCCTTCCCATAATGCCTTGCTGTCTTCAAACTAGCCCGTACTAATGGGATGAGAGCACTGAAGGCAGAGTATGGCTCTTGGATCTTAATTCAGTTCAAAATGACGTGATAGTGCAGAATGCTCCTGGCTGCTAGACAACAGCATCTTTGATAAACTACTTTGATTGTAACACTGCAGTTTTAATTAATCTTTTAGTATTTCTTGTAACAGTAATTCTATCAATTTTGATGGAAGACGGAGGAAATAGCAAATAAGGATGGTGTGATAATGACAAAGTAGCAAATTGCGAGAAGTGAAATATAGCCGACATTCAGTAGCCTCTTTGGAGAGCCTGTACTTAAGAGCGCCATTCATATGTTAAAGCTAAGCCGTGCTAGTCAGTTGAAATGTATATAGACTACTACTTCAAATGAGGTAGTTGAATTTACTTCCTTTCACCTTTTTTTTTCTTGAAAACACGGGAGACATACACAGTAATGATCTAGGGTTTTTTTTGCAAGGAAAGCTATTTGGGATGATCCATCCCAAGACATGTTGCTCTTGTGTGCTGCAGAAGTGCTCAAGGACTTGAGTCAAATAAAGGCTCCAGAGTGATTGGTGCATTAAATATACATACCATTCTGCTGTACACAACTTCAGTCTGCCAGTGATAACATCTTTTTGACACAGCATAATCATTTTGCTTATCGTCATTCCACTCTAATATGTATCTTTTTCCACTATTAAATGGTCCATGGAAAGGATGGAAAAATGCTGTGCTGAATCCAATACATTTTTGACACTGGGGACGTGTGGTGGTGGTGGTGACTTGCGGAATCAAACTCCATAACCCGAGATTAGGTTATAAAGCAGGTATGTTTATTACGGTGCTGCGCCCACACCGGATGCGAGGGGGTCACCGCCCTACCAAACTCGCATACCCCTAGACAAAAGTGTTAGACATTTAAAAGCCAAACTTATACATA